>NW_022103951.1:1705025-1718852 GCF_000313985.2 Echinops telfairi
GAAACATGAATGGCTATCAACCAATTCATCACAGCTACAGGCGGGGACTACAGTGGAGGAAAGAGAACATGAATGGGATGTGCACATAAGTGCAGATTAGAAAGTCTTATCTTATAAGATTGTTCTGGAACCCTCTGATAACATTGGTCAGCATATAACTCATGACCACGAAGCCCTGGCACCCTAATTGTCATCAAAGCAAGTCTTGGTCGGCAAGATTACCGCTCTCAGGGCTTTCCAGGACAGTTAGTTGCAACAATCCACTTTCAAATACACTCTGCTTAAGGACAAAACGGCACAGTGCTGGTCTATGGTGAAAAAGAACTCAATGGAGGCTGAATTTACATGGAGACTCAAAATGGATTTAGAGTTCTGTGTTAGTCTGGGTACATTAGAGAAACAGATCCACAGAAACTCACATATATAAGAGAGAGTTTTATATAAAGGGTAAGTGCACATCAAGAAAACATCCCAATCCAGCGCTGCCCAAGCCCACAAGTCCAACATTAGCCCATATGTCTGACACCAATCCACAAAGTCCTCCTCCATCTCACAAAACGCACACTATGATGCCGACTGCAGGAGAAAAGCTGAATCAGTGAACGTGTAAGCATCTCAGCGCTTGCAGGCGCCTCCACACGGGTGCTCCAGCACCCAAGGCTGCATCACGGTAGGTCCATGCGGCTTCTCCTTGGGGATGTCTTGCAGGAAGTGAACCTTGCCAGCTGAAGCAGGGAACTGGCTAAGGCAGCTGCACCCTGATCAGACCATCACAAAGCAAGAGACCTGGGAACTTGAAAGGTGAGGCTCGCTGAGCCATTTATCCCTCCACCCTTCAATTAACCCCACATGTGTTTATCAGCCCGGTTGGCACAATAAACTAACTACCTCAAGCTCCCAATGTAAACCATAACTCACTGCCATTGATTCTATTCTGACTCATAATGAATCTATATAGGGGTTTCAAGGCTGTTAATTTTTTTTTAATCATCGTTTGGGAGCTCTTGCAGACATTATAACAATCCACAATTCAATTAGATCAAGCATAATTGTACAATTGCTACCACTATCAATTTCAAAACATTTTCTCTTCTTGAACTCTTTGATATCAGCTCCCCTTTATCCCCACCCTCTCGCCCACACTCCCCCCCAGGAACCCTTATTATTATATTATATATTATTATTATTGCTGTATTTTACACCATCCAATGTAAACATTCACCTACAATTCTGTTATTCTTTCCCCTCAAGTGGGATTATGCAGTCATCATTTGTTTGGTTCCCCCTTCCTCCACTTCCCTTCCCCCCACCTCCAGCCCGCCTCTCTTTCCATACCCTCAGGAAATCATTACCCTCCTTACCATTTCTGCAGGGTTTATCAATCTTGGATTTCATGCACTGAACCATCTTAATTATACAAATGAACATACACATGTCTAACAAGATTAATGAGGTAAAACTAAGACCATAATAGTAAAGGGAGGAAATATTAAAAACTAGAGATTACTGATGTGTTTCATCAGTGCTATACTGCACCCTGGATATATCTTCCCTTCCGTGTGCCCCTTCTGTGAGGGACTGTCCAATTCTCTAACAGGTGGATTTGGAGTCTCCACTTTGTCTATGCTCCTTCACGTCAATTTGATGACTTGTTTTTGAACTTCTGAGACCTATTCCCATCGACACCTCGTGATCACACAGGCTGGTGTGCTTCTTCCATGTAGGCTTTGTTGCTTCCCTGCTAGATGGCCACTTTTTAACATCAGGTCCAGGGGCTCTCTGATTGCAGTAAATTAGTATCTAATTATCTATCCTTACCCATGCTGGTAGGCCTGGAAAGTAGCTGGGGAGAAGGGGAAAGGGGGTGGGGCCAATGTAGTCACTCTGTTCTTGGGCAGGGAAGGGAGCTGCAAATCCTGCGCATGCATGAGCAGAGAGGGAAGCGTGGGAGTGAACTCTTGTGGCTAGTGCTTGGAGGCTCTCCGAGGACTTGGCGTTACAACCGCCCTCAGCAGTCTGGGGACATTACTGCATACCGCTGGGTCTTGGATCTCGGGCACAGAAAGGGGTGGCAGCTGCCATCCCAGTGGACCTGTTGAGGGATGTGGAGAACCTGCAAGCAGACCCAGTGAACTCAGAGCATCGCAGTGAGCCCTCAAATCACTCCATGGGCGAGAATCATAAGGGGAGGCCTGCACCACAAACCCTACTATACTGGGATTCGATTTCTAGCACCCAGCTTCCCAATATTGGCCTCCTTACCTCTTAAGTTTCTGATCTGACAACAGGACCACGGACGGTTGGGTGATTCTACCTGGCCAACCTCTTGAGACTCCTCTGGCTGTAAGTCTTTACTGGAGGAGATAATGTCTCCTGGCTGGTGGGCTTGAACCACGATCCTTGTGGTTAGCAGTCCAACACTTATTCAGCAGTGCCCTGAGGGCTCATACTGTGAGCAAACCCCAGGAGTATTGTTGTGAGGTGCCCTGGAGTTGGCTCCATGCTCAGAATTGAAGCTCTAACACATGAGTGATTGAAACCAATGAACATGACTATATGGAATGAATTGGAACCAGGGCTGAGGCTTACATTTGCCAATATGACCCAGAAAACAAAATGCCCTCAACTCTGAGGAGGAGGAGGAGATCTATTAGACCACATTCAATTCAAGGCAGAGAGGTCAGCTCAGAAGGATTTGGGGGATTCCAAAGAACTTGAGACAGTCACATGGGGCTATTAAGAAGGAGGGTTTATAGAAGAAGAGAAGGAGGAGGAGAAGGAGGGGAAGAAGAAGAAAACTGGATAGGTGAGGGAAAAGTTCAGGAATGTTGCACCAAGGGACCCCCCCACTCCTGCACACAGACACACACACACACACACACACAATACACCTGCTTATTCTTCACAGGCAACAAGAGCTAACTTCATCAAGAAGCTTTATCCCATCCACCCTACAGCCCTGATTGTGCCCCTTAAGTCTTCCTTATGTTCCCTAAACTCAAAGAACATTTCAAAGGAACACTGTGAGTCCCTGGAGGTCGGCCGAACTGCCATTCGGATCTAGCATAAACCGAAGAGCACAGAACTCTTCAGAGAAAGGGTTAGAGAGATAGAAACACTACTTTCAGAAATATTTAGACTTAGATAGAAGATATACTGAGAAACTAGAGCTTCACATTTTGATTTTCTTGTTTCATAACAGTCTCTATGATTTTATAGCAATATTTTTTTACTTATCCTTTATGACATATGTTAAATCACTGGATACTAGGTTTATACACCCTCAAACATAAACACCATACCCAAAAAAAGAGAAAGTTCGAAGCTGTACTTGCAAACAGATTTGAGAGGCAGCAAGAGCTTTTCATTGGACTTCTCCAATACAAATAATTGCTCCCCTAAAACCTTAAAAAACAAAATACTTCCTTGGACTCTAAAAGTAGGACCTAATCCATTTCCTACTTCCCAGCTAACTTCCATTTAAATTATGATATCCCAGGTTTTCAAATCCTCTGTCTTCTACCCCTACTGCCATTCGTTTTTGCACAAACATGCATATTTACCCTCATTTTTAAAATTTTTAGTTCTCTCATTCTAGAATGTTCTTTCCCCCACCCCAAGTTGTCTAAATGAAAGCTCCACAGCAAGGCTTCACAAATGCTGTAGTGATGCCTCCAATACTCACAAAATTATTAGACACGATGTGACAATGATAGTGTGTAGTTAGCATCTAACCCCTATGGTACTAAATCTAGTTGCTACAGGCATTGAATCTCTCTAACTAGGCTGTAATCTTCTAAGGAACATCCCTTTCACACTCCTTGGCACAGACATGAATAATCCATAGACAAATATGTGTGAGAGATGGCATTTCTCCTTAATAAAAATTACAACTCTCAAACATAACCATGCAAGATAAACTTCACTCCATAAAGCAATGCATTAATAAAGTGGAGGATCTGTTTTCTAATGAATTCTGACATATTCCTACCTTCAGGCTAATAAAGTAGAAAACAATAAAAGGAATTCTCAAAATACGCCTTTTTACGTGCATCCTCAAGTTGTTACACTGGGCATTTATGTAGGTGAGGATCACGGTGTATTGCATTGCTGAAATACACAGTAGTCTACACACAGACACCCAGCTCTTTAAGACAAAAATGAGGCAGAGCAGCCAAAGGCTTCAGGCTTGGGGGCACAGTCCTGGCAAGAGTTCTTCATGTGGCAGGTGCCCGATTATAACATCAAGTCTGTGTTCTGGGATTTGGACATCAATATTTATGCTTTCCACATGCTGCCTGGAATCAGTCTTAGATGAGCTGTAACATTCCACCCTGTAGAATACTGTCAGCTATGACAAATGTATGATGCGCTGTCTCTTTTGAGTGCTCCTGGTTCTTTGGAAATATACATGTATTTGTAAGCCAAAAAGAAAGAAAGAAATGATTGAGGAAGAAGATACAAATGGATGAAACAGAACATGTGCAGAACGGCTCCCTTTCATGTGAAGTTTGAGATGCAAATCCATCTTCCTCTGTGGTTTCAGCGCCGACTTCATCATTGGCTCGCTTCAATTTCTGCTCTGGTCTTTGTTTCATTCTTCTTCAGATGAATCTTTTCCCTTCCCAGTCTTAGTCTTGGGTCTTGAATCTTGAGCACCTTCACCTTCACTCTCCTGCTTTCACTCCCAAGCATGCTCACTTCCCAGACATTGACATGACTGGACATACTACTGTTCCCATTCACTGATGCCAGCTCTGTGATGCCCTCCTCTCTCCACGGGTTCTTGGCCTTCAACCATCTCATCCCTTAGTTCCACTGTCTTCTTGTATCTTGTTCTCCAGGTCTCTAACATTTTCCTGTCCTCTAAGAAAAGCGAGTTTTTACCTGAGGACCTTAGGTGCCACCAAAATATGTAGTTGACGCAGAAACAGAATCTGTATTCTCTTGCCCTATGACCCTCCTTTCGTAGCTGCCTAAAGACTTTCTCATTTTTATCAAGCCCAATTTGCCAATTTTTAATGCTTTTAGCATTATACCTAAGAATAAATAGAATGTCAAACAAGCGTGGACTTGAACCACTCAGCATAATGCTTACAGCATGTATCTGAGCTTCATTTCTCTTTATGCCTGAGTAGTAATCCGTAGTACCTATGTATCACATTGTGTTTACCCTCTGACTTCCCGTCTATTCTTTGGATCAAGAATAACCATGGGGATAAGAGCAGGAGAGTGAGACCAGTGAAGAGGTTGTTGGGGTTTGGCAAGATGGAGTCAGCATAGATCATTAGTCTCCTTAAATTCCTCTCCAAACAGAAAAAGCAAAAAGGATAACATAAGAAACCGCATTCCAAAAGAGGAATTCATGGACAATTTCCTTTAATAAACTAGATGAAAATGACTCTCCATGAACCCAGTGTACAGGGTGGGGGCAAGAGGGATGTGGGAATTGCAGCTCTTCGCAAAAGGACTGCAGATGTCCTGAGAGTCAAGCGACATGGACATTGCCACAAGTTGTCACATCAGAAAGGAGGAACTCCTCCTTGAAATAGAAGGATCAATGAGATAATTGGAGAAAAACAATTGGAAAATGCTAATCAGACCTCCTGGTCCCACCCACCCTGTGAGAAAGTAAAGCATCCCACACTATACTAGAGGAACTTGGGGATACAATCAAACTGAGGTGTCCAATTTGGAGGATGATGGAAGGTGTGTTAGTCGGGGTACATTAAAGAAACAAATCCACAGAAATGCATCATGTATAAGAGAGAGTTTTATATAAAGGTTAAGTGTGCATCAAGAAAACATCCCAACCCAGTGCTGCCCAAACCCATAAGTCCAACATTAACCCATTAACTCATATGTCCAACACCAATCCACAAAGTCCTCCTCCATCTCACAAAACAGACGCAATGATGCTGACTGCAGGAGGAAAGCCAAGTCAGTGAGTGTGTAAACATCTCAGCGCTGGCAGGGGTCTCCACACGGCTGCTCCAGCACCCAGGGCTGCACCGGGTTAGGCCTATATGGCTTCTCCTCAGGGATGTCTTGTGGGAAGTGAGCCTTGCCAGCTAAAGCAGGGAACTGGCTAAGGCAGCTGCACCCTGGTCCGACCATCACAAAGCAAGAGAACCGAGAACTAGAAAGGTGAGGCTCACTGAGCCATTTATCCCTCTGCCTTTCAATTAACCCCACATGTGTTCATTGGCCAGGTTGGCACAATAAACTAACTTCCTCAGAAGGGAAGCCATTGGAGGTGACTTTCAGAAATTGCTGAAAAGCAAGTACAAAGAGAGGGTGTGGCATTTTAATACTTCAAAGTAACAACAGAAGAGGAAGCCCAGGAGCTTAGAAGTTTGGGAAGCTGTTCACAGGAACCTCCTGGACAAGGTACTCAGCCTCAAAACAAAACCTACTACCATAAAATTTATTTTAACTCATAGTGACCCTATAGGACAGAGCAGAATTGCCCTTTTTGGGTTTCTGAGACTTTAAATCTTTACAGGGGTAGACAGCTTCATCTTTCTCCCATGGAACAGCTGGTAGTTTCCAACTGTTGACCTTGCCGTTAGCAGCCCAACCTGTAGCCCACTAAGCCACCTGGTTCCTTCAGGCAGTCTAGATAAACTTATCTCATCTAACAGAGCCCTGGCCTCACACTGTCCTCAAAGGTTAAAACAGCTGGCTCTCACTTTCCAAAAACTTACATTGCTTAAAGTTTCACTTAATATATTAAATAATACTTTCTATTCAAGAGAGGAGCCCTGGTGACATTGGGGGCCACTCATTGAGCTGCTAGCCACAAGGCTGGTGGTTTCACCCAGTAGCTGCTCTGGGGTGAAAGATGACTCAGCGGCAGTGCATTTGTGCCATATAGTGATATACATATTTTTAAAACAGCTTTCTAATCCCTACTGTACATTTTTAAAGAAGAGTTCCCTTTCTCAGCATATGGAATTGAAGCTAACTAAGGACATTTGCATCATTTAGTACTAGCAAAAGGAGCACTGTCATTCTGCCATATTAATTTTAGTTTTGTCACCTTAATATTCAACAGTTGGGTCTAAAAAACTAGGATATTGGGTCATGCAGGACAACAGCAAGATAGACATTGAGAACAGCCTCATTATTCAATTCATACTACTTGGAGATCTACGGGACCACGCCCCTGCCCTGAGCTCCAGTGTTTCGATCACCACAGGGATCCAACAGCACAGCATCCACAATGTGGTGCAGTTTCAAAAGAGAAAAATCACAACGCATAAGCAAATATGCAAAACAGGCTGACAAAGAGCAATCAGAGACAGTAGGACTTATTTCTGGCCAAAATCAGAAGAAGAAGAAGAAGAAGAAGGAGGAGAAGGAGAAGGAGAAGCAGAAGCAGAAGCAGAAGCAGAAGAAGAACAAGAACAAGAAGAGAGACCTTCACAGGAAGCAAATAACCACGACCTCAAACTTCCAAGAAGCAAACCTGTACAAATGAGAACATCACCCTTTGAGAAACTAAATAAAACCCAGAAACCATCACTGTTAGGTCAGCTGGTGTTGACTCATGTTGGTGTACGGTGCAGAGTCAGGTTTTCAATGGCTGTCATCTTACAGAAGTAGAGTGGCAGGCCTCCCCCCGCCCCCCATTGACATCCCTGGATATATTCAAGTCAACAAATGTTCAGTTAGTAGTAAAGGACAAATCATTGGTGCCACCCACTTGAGCTAACTAAGCTTTCCAAAATAAGCTAGTCAAATTTCCATATCCCCAGGCCACGTCACTCCTCTATTGCAATGTCCTATTCTAGTGAAGACCAAGTGGAGCAGAGCACAGACCAGAAACTGCTCTAATGGCATGGTCAGTAGGTGTTACTCACAGAATGAACGGGATCGAGATGCGTAGAACAGCATGCTTCCTTGTCAGCCAAGGTTACCCAAGGCTAGACTCCTGTGGTAGTTACATAATCTGGTGTCACTTTGAGAGGATTACAAGTGAAGGGCTGGAGTCTGGCCTGTCAACCAAGATATAACCAATGAGGCCTCTGTGTGGGTTTGGCCTTCTCCTGAGAATTCTGGGAACTCCTGTATTTCCTCCCTGGAGGCAGGAGACAGGCATCTCTCTTTCTGCTTACTCCCTGAGAGATGCTCTACTGATAAGACACATGGCACTCTGACAATAGACTCCATGTCCTGCGAACTGGAGGAGCCACATAAGATGCTTATGCCACTGGATCCACAAGATTTCCCACCCACTAGCCTGTGATCTTCCTGCATTTGGCGTCAGTGCATGTGTTTCATAATTCTGAAGAGGACTTTATTGGTATCGGACATTTGGGCTAATATCGCACTGATGGACTTGATCTGGACTGGGCTGGTATGTTTCCTCAATGTTCAATTGCTCTTGTATATATACCTCTTTCTTATACACATATGCATGTCTATGAATTTGTTTCTCTAGTCAACCCAGACTAACATAGCTCCCATCCAAGGGTATGATGTTATATCGAATCTATGCATGCCCCACTTTGAACCATGGGAGAACAAAACTGTAGTCTCTCTGTCCAGGGGTTGCTATGTTAACAGGACTGCCACGTCGATGTGTCAAACAGCATGCACCAGGGGCAAGTAGGAGGAAGGCTACATAAAAAGTCATAGGAGTAATAAAATAGAAGGCGCCCTTTGAGCCATTACTTTTTGTCTCTGTTCAGGGTGGGTCGCCATCACCTGATTTACCGGCATCAGAGAATACCCCCCCCACCTTAATCTCATCATAATAGTTTAGTAGAGTTCTGGCGTTCTTTAGAGGGCAATCATCTTCCCCCAGGTCACTCACTCTGCTTTGTGTCCATTAAGAAACCAAACCCACTGCCATTAAGTCAAGTCCAACTTATAGCCACCCTATATAGGGTGTTCAAAGCTGGAAATCTTTATAGGAACAGACAGTCTTACCTTTCTCCTGAGGGTCGGCTGGTGGATTCTGTCCATTAGTAGCTAGGGAGACAGTGAGAGATTATAACACACCCGTGTGCCCCCAAACCTGCCCCCAACTCTCCTCCACTGATCTTATGATTAAAACCAAAATCCTTAGTGGGGCTTGCATCAAAGACTTCAAATGTTGGCTGAGTATTCAATGATAAATGACAGCTAACTATAAGGGTGTGGGTCAGGAGCATTAGGGAGTGGTGGAGTCTGGGATGAATGAGGCCCACACCAAAGGAAGAGCTTCCCCCTCAGTTCTACACGATGGTTGCATATGAACTGGGAGGAGACTGTTGCCTGGCCAAGAAAAGCAAAAAAGAAATTTTAATGGGATTGTAAACATCTGATATTTAGATGATTCTAATTTAAAATGTGGTATAGATAATATTCTCCAGATCAAGCACAACCAAATCTGATTTATTATTCCCCAGTTTGCAACTTCTGCCATGCCCAGAACATGCCACACATACGTAGCAGATAATTTCTACATGGGAGAATCCTCACAATAAGACAAGAATACAGAACCAGGGCAATCTGTACCATCTAGCCTGCATTCTGTATTTTTAATCACTTGGGCAGGGGATGAGCTGAAGTATCACTTGGTGCTGATTATAAAAAGAAAGCCTATTGAGCACATTTATGATATAAACATTAGCAGTGAATTCTTAACTTCTTCAAATTAATTGATTCAAGAAGCCTCTGCGCATACACTAAGACCCAAGGCAATAATGTATTAGTCAAGGCAAAATCGACTTCTTCCTAAAACTAAGATGACATAGTGATTTCCGTTTTTTGTCCTATGTCCAGAATATTTCAATATTCACTAGCAACAATTCAAACCTTTGACTACTTTAAATAGCTATCTCCTTTGAAACTGGTACAAAATAAGAGATTTCTAAGTATTTTCTTATGCTTCCAAAGATTGGGAAATTTAGATTTTTATAAGCTATGGTAGTATAGCCTTTCACTAAATCTCTAAGATGGAAGGCCCATTCTGTCTCTCATGACACTACGCTTGCTTCAAAGAAACTCAGTACAGTGACTTTCAAAGGTATTTGAGCAACGGCAACATCCATGTAACGAATCCATTTTCACAGGGTGAAATCTTTGAACAATAACAGTTATTTTGATGTCTAAGATATATAATACTTTTAAACATCTTATTTCTTTATAGTTCTATTTCATGCAGTAAAATCTAATAAAATACAATGGAATAATTCCATTCTTTATCATCTCCCTTATGTGGGTATATAAATCTATGTAAAGTTGAGCAGCAAACCAACCCTCCCAATTGTTAAGCACTCTTACCATTTCCTCATGAATGAATTTTTCAAAGCTGGGTCACTAGAGGATTAACTACTTTGCATATTGTGCAGCTATATGCATTAATGCTCAAACAATGCATTCCTAAGTTTGAAAGCAAGGATCCCTGGTAGTCCGACAATGAAACGCTCAGTTGGTAACCAAAGAGTTGGCAGTTTGAACTCACCCAGGGGCTGCACAGGAGAGGGACCTGGCGAGACGCTCCCTTCAAGATGACTGCCTAGGAACTCTTCTGAGGCCCATGTAGAAAGACACGCCATTAAATGAGCTGCAGCACCTGACAACATGATTAGAAAGCCTTTACAAGATGTGCCTCCTCTCACCGCTGCAGAAATAATATTGGAGTGACATGTGGTCCCTCTCATGCCATTGGGTCTGGACCATGGGTCTAGTCCACACAGTTGAGGATGGGGCTGCTGTGCTCGTGAGCCCAAAGCACAGGGCTAAGGGGAAAGAGACACCACCAGCTCAGAGGGCTGTAAAAACAAGACCGCTCCTGGTTTTACAAGGGGGATCATGGCCATTCAAGAGACCCCTGCCCAAAGTCTAGAAGGTGAGGCCCTTTCCCAGAATTTGGGGTTGGGCATTTATATCCACATAACTCCAAAGAACAGAGATTCTCGTCAAGCCTTGAGATCGAATGAAATTTGCCCTGCTACATTTTGGACTTGTTCGATACCCTAGCATCGTTTTTTTTCCTTCGATTTCTCCCACTCGGAATGAGTGGCCACTTTATGCTATTTCACCATGATTCTTTAGAAAGACATCATTTGATCCTTGATTTCATGGGTACACAGATGGAGAAGAATTTTGCCCTGTGATGGGCTTGAATCCAACTTAAGAGTGGATGCTGAAATAAATGCAGACTTTGGAGGGATGCTTGAATGAGGTGAATGAATATATTCTTCATTTCAGAAGGATATGAATGTTAGGGTATCAAGTGGTATAGGATTATAGGGTGAATTATGTTCTTCAAAAAGATGTGTGAATACCTCATCCCTATACCTGTAACTGTGAGCGTGTTTGAGAATAGCCTTTTCCTTTTGCTAAATGAATGAAGTCATACCTGAGTAGGGTGGGTCCTAAACCTAATCCCTTATGAATGGAGTCATATAAAAAGGGGAAGGGGACACATAGGTGGGGAGAAGATGCTTGAAGTCAGCTATCTAGCCTCCAGAATGGTAAGGATAATTTTCCCTTCCTAAAGCTACCAGATTGTGGTGTTTTTGTTATAGCAGCACCAGGAGACAAAAACAAAGGGCCAGGATGCCAAGATCATTGCTTTCACATTCTCAAAGATAGCTGTGAAGATAAAGTCACTTTCCCACAAATCTTATGTCATTCAAGCATTGCCTTGTCTTGCTTCGAAATACACATGAAAGACACACCATTAAATCAGGCATAGGACAGGCTAAAGAATTCCTAGTCGCTATTTAGAGTAGCTTCCAGCAAGCCACTAGTAATAGAGTGGTATTACCTCCTTTATCTTGGCACTGACTGATAGCCAGAAGGCCTATACCTAAATCATAAGTAAAACATTCAATTGAAGTGAAAATTCTTTGAAATGTACAGGTTTACATAGCTGAACATCTGCTCAGGCAACTTCTGACCACAGATACTTTGTAATCCCATAGTCTTTTTTGTTTTTTAATCCCATAGTCTTTTTAATATTTTTTAGGGAAAGCAGCTTTCGTGTTGCTTATTGTTTTCCTACAATGGTTTGCAAGATCCCACACGCAGACTCTCGCAGCTCAGAACCAGGGGTGAGATCCAGGAAGGCGAGGCAGAGGTCATGACTCTGAGAACAGGCTCTCGAGTTTTGCCTGGTGACAGTGACCTCAGGCTGCTCCCGCTCCTAAGGTTGACAGAACAGAGATAGGTACTGCCATCATTCTCTTCACCACCATCACTGTGGCTTCTTATTCTTCCAGTCTCCACCAGAAGTTCCGGCTTTAGCCACTGCCACAGCTCCAGCCACAGTAGCAGCAGCAATGAGTATGACCAGAGCAGGCTTTTTCAAGGCTTAATACGGTGTTCACACAATGTCCACAGCACATAATATCCTATTTCACAGGACATTAAGTGATGCATACCGGTGTATAAAAAAATTGGTATTATTAAAAGGTCAGCTGGAAAATGCTAACCCATTATAGGAAAAACTTACTATATTATTCAGATTTGACAAATTAATGTCTTTCTGGGAACTATAATAGCTTTTATACAGATCCTTACTTTTATTTCTCGGTACTACTAGCAGGTACTGCTCTGACCGGAGTAGCAAGAAAGTGAAAAGAGTTTAAAATATTAGAAGGATATCTTCTAGGAAAATAATAGTATTTCTGGTATAAGCTGATATTTCTACTTGAAAAGAATGGTGCACAGGAGAGCCATTTGCTAGCTGGGAGTGTGAGTGTGTGTGGTGAAGTGAAATGACCTAATTATGGCTCTTCTATCTAATTCTCTATGACTCCCGCCAAATGATTGGGTGGGATCATGCAAATAAAGTATAGAGGATTGGTCAGTGTTATCATTCCCCTGGGTATAGGAGAATCATCTCAAAGGCCGGAAGAGGGATTCTAAGTGACCACCAAGAGAGCATGTGCCAGATGCCTACATGAATTGGTAGAGGCAGAAGAGAAGCCATGTTGTTTGAAACAGAAATGAGGAGTCATGCTGCTGAGACCAGAGCATCAGGCAGGCTTCTTGGTCCATGGAGACAGAAGCCAAGGGCCTGTGTGGCTGAGAGACTAAGGACCAGAGAGGGACTTGGTTACTGGCTGAGAAGAGGAGTTGTGAACCAATGAGTACTGTATCCTGAATGTTTCCTAAGCCTGGCTTGTGTTAATCTGTCAACTTCCCTAATAAACCCCTTTGCTTATAAATACTGTCTGGGAGTTCTGTGTGGCCATGACAACAGATTATCAAACCCAGCAGAGATGAAGAATGCCGTGGGAGGAATGTTCAGTGTCAGAAGGCAGCAGAGAACAATGGAGGGTGGAACCCTTTCTGCCTTCTGCCTTGTGGCCGTGGGCCTTAGGCTGCTGTGGACATGTATGTTCCTTCTCCTTTGTGTAGCCAAAGAAGGTCAGATGTGGCTGCCATGCCATTTGACCAGTGTGGCTCTGACTGTGGCTCCATGACAGCTGTCCCCCTATCCTGACAGGAGGTGGCACACTGAACAAATCTAACAGGGAGTCTTTTCTAAAAAAAACCACACGTCGGGATCAATAGAATACATTCAAAGCAACAATCAAAGGAAAACTAATAGCTTTGCACATGACAATGAAATTAAGCAAAATGCATTCTGAATTCAAAAAGTTCTGAAAGGACCAACACAGTAGACCAAAAAGAAGTATTAATCATGGTCTAGATAAGTTACAATACATTTAGAGGGGGGCACAATTTAATCTATGAAAATAATCAAGTAAAATTTATTAGAGAATAAGATGCTAGTTTAATTTTTTTTAATCATTTTATTAGGGGCTCATACAACTCTTATCACAATCCATACACACATCAATTGTGTAAAGCACATTT
>NW_022103951.1:1719138-1728310 GCF_000313985.2 Echinops telfairi
AAACATTCATACAGCACTGTACTGAAGCTATTAAGTCAAGCAGTTATACAGGACAAATCAATTAGAAGCTTAAGAATTGGAAAAGAAGTGGTAACACTATCTTTACTTGCAGGGTAGTGTACCTGGAAAGCCTACAGAAAAAGAATTCTAAAACTAACTCGAGCAATAAAAGAATTCAGTAAGGTAACAGGATACAAACACAAGATCCATCCATCATTAGCTTTCGTGTCTACAAAACAATGACCAGTTGGAGGACATAATAGCGAGGTAATTTCCATTTAAAATGGAAACAACCACCAAAAAATGCTCTGGGGAAAAAAGTACAAGAAATAAACAAAACTTTGAAATGCAGAAGTAAACTCAAAAGGCATCTGCTGTTCTTGTATAGGTGGAGAGGGTTGGTTCAGCATCATACCATGGCCGTTTCACTTCATTTAATTCATGAAAGTAATTAAAACCAAATCCATTAAAAAATAATTCTTGTGTGGAATTTGACAAGTTGCTAGTGATGTTCGTGGGAAATTGTTTGAAATGCAAAAGTAGCTAGGAAACCAATCCACAGAAAAGCTCTGAGGAATGAATAGGTATTTGAAGAGACTGTAAATCCGGTGGGGAATGCCTGCGTGGCTTAGACAGCCAACACATTCAGCTGCTAACGAAAAGGTTGGCAGTTTGAATCTACTTCCCCCAAATCATCCATGGACCCCTCTGTGATGCAGTGTGACTCTGTTTCACACATAGCCGTCATGAGTCAGGGTTACTGGACAGCCACTGGGTTGGGGTTTCCTAATGCCTGTTATTAAGAAGAGGTGGGAGGCATGCAAAGCCAAACAACTGGGCAGAGCAGGCAGTTCAGAACTAGTTCGAAGTACATATGAATGTATTGTGTGAGAAAGATGCCATCTCCAATCGCTGAATCGAGGAGCCATCGAGTAGCTACTTGGGAAAAGATCAAATTAGCTCAAGCCTTCACACTTTACACAGCAGTAAAGTCCGAGAATTAACCAGCTAGCTCCAAGGGGAAAAGTAAATCACACCCGTGCTAGACAAACACATGGATGAATTCTTGGGGATAGGGAAAGGCTTTCTCATTATGACTCAAAATCCAGATGCAATAAAAACAACAAGAAGAGTTGATGACTTTGCTTGAAACGTCCCCTAAAAATTTGCATTGCAAAAAGACATTCTAAGCAAAGTCCAAAACGCACATGATAAAATGGGGAAAATATTTGCACAATTCCTTACACTGGCTGGGTTCTCCAGAGGAACAAAACCAGTGAAGCATATGAAAATATATATATATAAAAAAATAGAGAGCAATTTACTTCAAGGAAATGAATCACACAGTTGTGGGGGCCGACAAGTTCCAAACCCTCTGCTGGCTTACACGGTGACAACGGAAAAACACCAAATCGGCCCACCAAGCCCTGAGCTAAAGACTTCTGCTGGCTCATATCCCAAGAAATGGAGGTCAGGCAATGAGAAGCCTGCAGGGCTCCGAGCATTAATTATAACCTGGGGTCAGGCCACACTGCCAAGGGAATCTCACCTTTGACCGATTAGCTGATTACATCAAATCGAAATGGAAGACAACAACATCACCGGAGAACATGTACATTCCCCTGAGAATCAGAGCCTACCCAGGTTGACACGTAATATTAACCAGCATATAATGTAAATCACAGGAAAGAGCTTTCATCCCTAATATTAGGGGGCTTCAAAAAGCTTATGGGAAAATGGAATCAAGAGATAATGGGATTTTACCACGAGCTTTGGAAGCCACCTCATATATAAAACAAACAAATGCATTGCCTTGGACCCTGTAGCCCACAGTAGAATGGTGACTTAGGGATTCTGAGACTGTAAGTCTTTACCATAGCAGACAGCCTCATTTATCTCAGGAAGACTGGACAGTGGGTTTGAATCTCAGACCTCGGGGTTAGCAGTCCAGTGCTTAACCTACTGTACCCTCAGGTTTCCCAGGTAAAATATGGCTCTTGAACATTTGTAGCAGCTGGGAATCATGAAAAGGGAGGTTCTGTTGTTCTATCAAAAGAACGTTAGTTGCAATCCTAACTCGTGGAGGCGCCACGTGTTCAGCATAGGCCTGCTCCATAGGGTTTCAATGACTGGGAGCTTATGGAAAGCGATCAACAGGCCTTGCTGCTGAGGCACCTCATTTTTGCTGGCCCTCTACCAAACAGGAAGTCGTATCAAGAAGTCTGAAATTTGAGTGGAAAAGGGATTGGTGTTGTTCAGTGAGCATTTGACTGAGTTTAAACCAGCAAAGTCAATAGTTTAAACTCACCAGCCACCCCTAGGGAAAAGAATGAGGCTGTTTGCTCCCGTAAAGCTTTACAAGCAGTGGTTCTCAACCTGTGGGTCTCGACCCCTTTTGGGGTAGAATGACCCTTTCACAGGGGTTGCCCGATTCATCACAGTAGCAAAATGACAGTGATGAAGTAGCAAGGACAATAATGTTATGGTTTGGGGGTCACCACACATGAGGAACTGTATTCAAGAGTTGCGGCAGTAGGAAGGTTAAGAAACACTGCTTTACAGCCTCCGAAACCCTACACAGAATTGCTATGAATTGGAATTGACTTGGTGGCAATGGGTTAGATAGGTTAAATGTAAAAAATGTTTAAAGGAGCAAAAAGATATGAAGAGAGAGCACACATGCAAAATGGTCCTCAAATGCATGAGAAGAGGCTTACCTTCTCTTATAATGAAAGAAGCACAAATTAAATCTCTATCATTTCTCTCCTAGTCGCTGAACAAAAATTAACCACCCCCCAAGTGTGGTTGTTCAGGTTGTCAGCAAGCAGACATTTCCCTTTTCTCAAAGCTGCGATCTCCTGCACCTTTTAGGTGTGAACCCTGATGTCACCTCTTCGGAGTGGCTGTTCCTGACCATCGAATCCATCTGAAAATGTCTTGGCAATTTGTTTACTTTTTAAATGATTTCTTGCATTTGCCTCCAGAATATCAACGCACAGAAGGCAGGGGTCTCATGGACCTTATTAGATGCTCATTTATGATGGAGCACTGAATGAATGATCACTAAAGGTCAGGACAACTCTGCAGAGAGCGAAAAAAAATGTAAAAACATTATACAACTAAGGTATGACAACCAAAAAATAGAAGACAACATTTATATTATTCTAAAATATGGATTTTCTCAGGATTTGAAGAGCAGTGTGATATATCAGCATCTTTCTTAAGCTATGATCATGTAGCAGGAGTGGATTTCCAATTTTTAATAGGCTACATTTACCATTCCTGCTTTAACTGACAATTGCTTTTTCTTACTGACTGGTCATGTGTATTGTAATTATAAGCCTAGAGAATCGCATATCACTGCTTCTTTAGAAAACATCTAGCGAGGCTATCTTAGGATGGTGAAATTATAGATTTTGTTTTGCTTTCATCCTTGGGATTTTTGGCATGGAGCATAGATTATTTTTGCAATTAGAAAAAAGTGATAAATTGTATGCACTTCAAAGAGTGTGGGTGGGGGTAAAGGTATAGATTAGGAAAGGATTATTTTTTATTCAAATACATCTCATCCCAAACAGTCTATCAGCCCAAGCAGCGTAATTGAAAAGAAAAGGCCAGGTGTTTGCCTTTCGGCAGCTCTATTCAATACAGGAAGTTGGCTTCCTTTTTTCTTTTTTTCCTAAGGTTTTCTCCCAATTGCTGAAACCTGTGTCTCTAAGACTTTCTATATGTGTGTACGTATATGTATATATATATGTATAATTTTATGCATGTATATGAGTATACATATATATAAATTCACATAAGTGCGTTATGTCAACCTAAATCTGTCTGGACAAGCAGAAAATCCATGTGCATTAAAAAATAAACTTTAGACTATATACACCAGAAGGATCATCTCCAATTCACAGAATTGAGTTTGCGACCTGGGTGCTTTGATAAACCAGATGCCTTGTTCCCATCACAGATTTCCAATAAAAATGTCCAGTTGTAGGCTAACCGAGGGAAACATGAAGCGCTAACTTGGCTCAGCCTGCTCCTCACCCTGATCCATCTCCATATTGTTCTCCATATGCAGTACTCTAGTACCACACCAGAGGCCACCACTTATTGCTTCATGGCATTAGCACACCCCTCGATGTGTTCACTCTGCAAAAGGAAGAACCCAAACCAAACCAAACCTACTGCCATCAAGTCAATGAGGGCTCATTGTGATCCTATGTAAGGGGGCCAAGACTTTGCCCACTTTCCAAGGTTGGCAAACAAACAGCATCTCTTTCCCCAGGAATGGCAGGTGGGTTTAAACCACTGACCTTGTGGTTACCAGTCCAACCGAGACCCGACAGCGTCACCAGGGCTCCTTACCACAAAGGACTTAGATACAAAAACTGAGGCTCTGAGCTCCTTAGACTGGAGAGATTATCACAGACCTCAGGAAAGTGATTTTGTGAGCATTTTATTTTTATCTGAATTATTCAAACCTGATGTTTGAGTGTTTGGGTCTTTTTATGCTGCTTGGAGCTTTGTATTGTTTTGGATCCTTTAACAACTCCATGTTATTATCTTAGAAATTCTTTTTGAAAATGCAATTGGGTAGCAACAGAGCACTCTGCTCCAGTGATACCTTCTCAAATATCTACTGATAACAACATTGTACCCAAAAGCTCAATGGATTCATCTGTTGTCAGACCCAGCCAGGGGGATTAGGATTTGCCGATTTCTCCTTGCAGCCATTACACATTTTTGGAAACTCATGTGTTTGTATGTGGCCTGAAAGGAAACTAATGAATTCCATTTCCTCCGCTGACGGCAATCTGAGCTGAGCACAGGCAGCAGTGATGCAATTGCCATTTGATTCATCATGCCCACAGTTCTGCACCTGTGCCATTGCCAGCAGGAGCTAGGCAGGGTAACGGAACTCTTTGCTTTTCCACATCCCCAGGGCTGAGAGAGTGTACATACCAAGAAAAACAAACCCATAAGGCAAATTATTTATATTATCAACCGATATGTACAATTCATACAAACCATTTCCTAACACATGGTATCTTATTATAATGTTGAGACAATAGTCCATAAATATCTGAAGCTCTTAGCAGCAGTCGCAGGATAAAATGCTTCGGGACTGTGGTGTTTCTTTCTCCCTGACAGTCAACAAGGCAGCCAATCACTTGAAAACCAAAGCAGATAGATTATCATAGGCCCTTTCCTTGCTTCTCAGGATTTAACCAGAAGCCCAAACTGTCCTCCTCCCTTTGGTGGTAGTCTCACTGATGGATTCCATTGTCTTTGGGACAGTACATCAGGAAGATTCTCCCTCTTTGGTTACTTGAACCCAGTACTTCTTAAATACTAAACAACTAGTCTCAGTATTCAACTATCTTATTACCCAACATTTCACATTTACAACAGTAAAAGCATCCACTATCTGATGTTTTTGCACATTAACAACCTAAGTCTGGCAGTAATGAACAGCACGGTACATGAGACAAGGGTAACACTGGCTGTGATGGTTATGCTTCATCTTGGCTGGGCCATGGTTTGGTACCTACATGGGGTCATTTGGCAGTCATGTAATGATATAGTCAATCTACGTTTTGTGACTGGAGGTGATCGTCCACCATTTTCACATAGCCAATCTTCCATGGCAGCCACATGTCTAAAGTAGAGTCCCGAGGGAAGGATCTATTCATTCCCCATGCCCATTCATCCTACCCACATCTCACCCTCTTCAGCCTTCACAGAGCCTGCATGGAAATGTGGCCTGCTCTTGATTTTCTACATTCTATTCTGCTTCCATTCAAACTCAATCAGAGCAGTTCAATTGGAAGACAATCTTCTCGAGGATTAAGTCAACCAAAACCTTTGAAGACAGTGTGCCATTCCAGTCAGAAGATGGAAACCACACGGGGGACGTTTTAATATAAAGCACTGTTAACTCAAAAAAGGTGGCTAATCACTAAAGGGGTAAAAGAGAACTCTAATACCAAAATGGCAAATGTTCAGGAGTAGCAACGGTAGTAGTAGTACTACCTCTAAGGCAAGAAACCATCAATCTGGGAATTAAAGAAACTTGCTGGATGGTGAGTGCCACTGGGTCTCCCATACACATACTATGAACCATGTCACGAGAGCAAGCACTGAAAGCACCCAGGAATCAGCGAGAGAAGTCCTTTCCTAAGTTATGCGTTCTAGTATCCGCACAGCTCCCTCTACTCACCAGGGTTAATGTGCCGGTTGAGTTACAAGAAGCTGAACTCAAAGAAGGGACTCATTCGGCTTTCACACTACAGGGATAAGGTGGAGTTATTGTGACAGGTCAACAAAGCCTAAAATATGTGCTATCGGACCCTTTACAGAACAAGTTTGTTGCTCACTGTCCTATGTGTTGGAAGAAGTATGACTCCAATGCACCTTAGACGTGACAATGACAAGACTTCTCCTCCAATCCTGTGGACACGTGGTCAGGAGAGACCAGTTCCTAGAAACAGATGTGATGCTTGGTAAAGTAGAGGGTCAGTGGAGAAGAGGAAGACCCTCAACCAAGAGGACTGGCACAGTAACTGCAACAATGGGTTCAAACAGAGCAGTAATTGTGAGGATGGGGCAGGACGGAGCCATGCTTCTTCCTGTTGTACACAGTCACTCTGACTTGGAACCCACTAGAAGGCACCTAGCAACAAGAACCATCCTATGCAAGGAAATATTTCCATTCTACCTGCATTTCTCCCATCACAAGGTACCTATTCTGTGTGATACAAAGCTATAAGCAATCCCAATAAAGAAATACATATCACAAGAATTATCAAAGGATAAGGAAGAAGTATTGCTAGTAGAGTTCCAGTTTATACATGCATGGGTTTAATGTTAAGAAACAAGATTTGCTTAAATATGTCCCTGCCATCAACGGATGGCTGCAGACAAGTTTTCTCAGCAGTATACTTGCCTTGGTCTTGTTAGGATGATTTCAAAATACAAAAAGATTCAATCAAAACTGTGATAAGACTTGTATGAGCCCCGAATAAAATGATTAAAAAGTTAAGAATTTAAATAGAGTCTTTATCCTCTGAATTATTTTTTACGGAGGAAGTGGAAAAAGCAATAATATGTTGAGGGGATTGAGATGGTTGAATTGTATCAAAAGATGTATAAATATTGGGTGCAAACCATATTATCTGCTTGGTAAACCAACTAAATTATAATTTTAAATTTTTAATGAATTTTGTTTCCTCTTAATCGTATATAAAACTTCTGAAAATAGGCATCTATGTCTAGGAATGGTCTTCCCTAGTAAAGCACGCGAAATCTTAATAAAGCAAAGAGCAGCTTGTAAAAAAAACAAAACCCTGGGACTTCCAAGGGCATCTGCTGGTCCAATGAAATTCAAGGCAGAGAAACCAGCTTAGAAGGTGATGGGACTGTTTATTAGGATTCCAAAGGAGTCGCCTTGATAGAATTTCTTGAATGACACCGTAAGATCACAGAGGAAGAAGTTTTCAAAATATTGAAAACTAAATGAAAGGGGGACAAAAGGCCAGGAAAGTTGTGTTAATGAATTGTTTTCCAGCACGACGATGTACCTGCTCAGTTTTTTAGGACAAAAAGGGTTGGTCCGTGAAAATTCCATTGGAACATCTTACCTCATCCATTCCCCAGCCCTGATCTTGCCCCGTTGGAATTAATTTTGGTTCCAAACTCAGAGAACATTGAAAACAGAACCCAAATTGAGCCCCCGGAGGATGTCCAAACTGCGTTCTGACCTGGTGTAAAATGAAGCGGACGCAAAAAGAGAGGGAAATCTCACCTTCAGAAGTGCACATGCCTAGATGGACGATATTTGAGAAACAATAACTTCACATTTTGTTTAAGGATACAATGATTTCATAACAGTACTTTTTCCTTACTCTCTCATGAATAATTCCTTAATTTAGTTAAGGAATTTCATCGAATTTTCAAGCATATTCTTTTTTGTTTTATATTACATGTTTATACTTCTAATTAAATCCACAACTGCCTGTGCACATATTAAATCTAATTTTAAATACTTATCCATCTTGCATTTATGCAGTTATTCAATGACTATCGATGCATTTGAATTATGGTGCTGGTGGAGAATATTGAAAGTACTATGGACTGTCAAAAGAACAAACACATATGTCTTGAAAGAAGTACAACCAGAATGTTCCTTAGAATTAGGGATGGCAAGACTTCATCTCATGTGCTCTTGATGGGTTATTAGGAGAGACAAGCCCTTGGAAAGGACATCAGACTGGGTAAAGTAGAAAGGCAGTGAAAAAGAGGAAGACCTTCAGCGAGATAGATGGACACAGTGGCTGCAACAATGGGCTCAAACATAATAATAATTGTGCGGATGGTGCAGGACTGGACAGTGTTTCCTTCTGCTGAACATAGGGCCACTATGAGTCAGAACTGACTTGACAGCACCTGACAACACTGAGGCAAAGGAGATTCAAGGCTCTGAGCTATACTATCGGGAACATTCAAGAATGAGCACAACATTTCAAATTGCTCTTTTTATTGTCACTTAGGTGGGGGGTGTATTAGATCCACTTCTGTTAATATATTTTCTTTTACAGTAAGTGAAGCACATACTCAACATCCATAACATAATGTAGAATGGAAAAATGTCTAGATGTAAAAGATTTTAAATGAGGAGTAAACGACTGCTATGTAAAAGAAATATATATATATATGTATATGTATATGTATGTGTGTATGTGTGTGTGTGTGTGTACCCCCCACATACATATGTACTCCCCCCAAAAATGGAAAAAACTCTGCTAAGCGGAGCTTTCATAGCACTGCGTTTTTTCCTGCTAGGCAAACAATCCACACTGAGTTAGTACATCCAGTGCGATTGCCTGGGAAGTTCGCTCTGGTCACAGTGAATTTTTTCATAAAAGTGGTTTTGCTCAAACTTTGTTTTCTGTAATGGCTAATTTAAGAGAACAGTAAGCAGCTGTGAAATTTTGTTTCCTGCTCGAGAAAAAAATGCCACAGAAACAGTTGTGATTTTGAGCACAGCTTACAGGGAGAGCTCTATGGGAAAATCTCAAGTGGTTTTCTTCATTTCAAAATGAGTGAAATGATTAATGACAAACCTTGTTCTGGACATTCATCAACTTCCTGAAAGAACGAAAATGTTGACTCA
>NW_022103951.1:1730255-1745183 GCF_000313985.2 Echinops telfairi
AAAAAAAAGAAAGGTTTATATCAAGAAGTAATTATATATTGAGAAAACATCCCAGCCCAGTACAAATCAAGTCCATAAGTCCAACAGTAGTCCATAAGTTCCTCTACAGACTCACACAGTCACATGCAATGATGCAGAATGCAGGAAAATCACAGGCAGGTGAGTGCAAAGTCGTGTGGATCCAATGGCAGTGTTAACATTGCCAGGGCTCTGGCAGCAACCAGGGTCTGCCAGGAGGCAGGTGAAGGCACAGAGAGAAGAGGGGATTTCCAGAACTCTCTTTATGAGAAGGCCACACCCACACAGAGGCACCAACAGGCTGTGACCTGACTGACAGGTGGAATACCACCCCACACACTTTTATATATCTTCAAGTTGACATGAAATGATGTAACTCCCACACATCCCTTGTTCCTCATCCTTTTCTGAATCTGGTTTGACTTTCTGGCAGCACCCTGCTGATGTACTGCTGTCGTAATCTTATGATCATTTTCAGCAAAATTTTACTTGCATATAATATTAAGTATAATATTAAGATAATATTCAATAATTTCTACATTCTATTGTGTCAGCTCTCTTTGGAATGCAGAAAAATATATAGCTTTCTTCCAGTTGGTCAGATAGCTGTCTTCCAAATTCCTTGGCATGGGCTAAAAAATGTTTCCAATTCTGCATCAGTTTGTTGAAACCTTCCAATTAATATTCGGTCAATTTCTTGAGCCTTTTGGCTCCCCGCTTAACACTGACACTACAGGGTTGCACTTCTTCCTTCTTGGTCATATGCTACCAAAATACATTGCTGAGTTGGAATAAAAGTGGCAAATAGAAACAATCAGTATGTATTTCCATGTGAAAAAGTAATTTCTATAAAACAATACTATATATAATTTCTACTATATAATCTATATACATACATAATATACACATAAATGTTAATACAAATACGAAATAATGAAAGAATAGACAATATGTTACTAACCGACATGTCTGTCTGGAAGACAGAAAACCAAGATTGATGATGGTGATCAAAGAGAATTGGTACTTTCTCTAAGATGTTTAACAAGAAAACACTTCATGTATCACTAATGACCATAATTCAAATGCTTCGATTCTTCCTTGATCTTCCGTATTCAGTGTCCAACTTTCATATGCATATGAGGCAATGGAAAATACCATGGCTTGGGTTAGGCTTACCTTAGTCCTCAAAGTAACATCCTTGCATTTCAATACTCTAACAATGCTTTGTACAGCAAATTTACCTAATGTAATGCGTCTCTTGATCTCTTGATTACTGCTTCCGTGGGCAATGACCATAAAAAGTACAATAGAGATAATCCTAACAACCCTGATCCCCATGCCCTACATGTCAAATTCTTACCCTCAATTATAAACCTCAGATTGTGGAAAATACTATGACTCACAGATGACTGGAAGAATGGAACTATAGTTTCTCTAAGGAAAAAACTTTACACTGCTAAGATAAATAAGCATTTGAATAAGGGCAACCCGTAGATAATTTGTTTAAAATCTTAATTGTTTTGTCAAGCACAGAGAGCTGAATTAAAGACATGCAATCAAAGGCAGTGATTATAAAGCACTTATCTAGTTGGAGTCATGCTAACAATGGGATCCCCTAGCCATCATGCTAGCACTGATATTATTTTGACATTTTTATAAACAATCTGTGAGAGGGAGACATCTCCCGATTCAAAGAATACATTTAGCTTTCCCAAGTAGTGAGCTGTCAACTTGGTTGGGGACAAACAGCCTGACAACGTCACATGATTGAAGGAATGGGCAGCAGAAAAGAGGCAGATGGGTTTTAAGGTGAGTATCAGAAAACGTTTTAAAATAGCAATTATCCTCAAAAGCAATCATTTAAGAATGGATAACTCTCAAATGTGTATCTGAGAATCTGACCTAGCTCATGAATTCTAGGTTACATAGTCATCTGTCAATTATATACTAGGGGGATCCAAAAAATTGATGGGAAAATTCCATAATCATTAGTTCAATTTTTCCATGAACTTTTAGTAGCCCCCCTCCACCATTTTCTACTTGTATGCCCTATGTGCACATCAAATCAAGATACCTCAATCTACATGTCTCATATGCTTTTCTCTTTCACTATCATTTTTTCTCTTACATACTAAACACAGTTACTGGTACCAGTCTCAAGCCAGAAACATGAAATTCCCACTTTCTTTCCTACTGGAATCCACATGTGCCACCTGTACAACATGGTCTATGCTCACCTACATATCTCCATTTTCCTTGCAATTTAAGAGTGGTCGTGCCCGAGGTTCTTTCCAATACAGTACAAGGAAAACAGAGTTCGTGGGGCTTACTTTCTAGTCTGGTCCATAAAACTTCCTGTGCTCACATCTCTATGTACTCCTCCTCTTCCTAAGGACTAGAGTACCAATGATAAAATTTTTAAAAAATACTGGAAGTTGCATGCAATGGATGATCTAGGTGAGATCAGCCTGGGTCTTTGAAAGATTATTCAGATCCATCCACCACCATCGGCAACATAGAACACCACTAAACCTGAGAAATGAACTTGGACAATGCTTGAGCAGAGTCTTGGAGTTGACTTTTTATGGCAGTTGACCCTAGCTTAACTCATACTCTGCTTTTATCTCTCAACCCTCATAAATCACTAAGTCCTGCTTCCCACATATTCATATTTCTTAAGTCCACCTTCTCCTGCCTCTCCATACTACCATTATTCTTATTTATCCACTATTCCACCACCTTTAAAATTCATTAAAATTCATTAAAATTTTTCATTATCTTTTCATTCCATTCCATTTTCCATAATTTTTCAAAGTCCCCATACATATGTCTCTCATCCCAAGCTTTCTCACTTTACTGCTGTCGAGATTATCTTTTGAGAACATATTTCTTTATTCTACCACCCTAATAACTCCTGGAAAGGCTGCCTTTTGGAAAACCATTTCTGAGGATGATATAGCAACCTTGTGGTCTGGTTTAGAGTTATCCTGTTCTCTAGGCTCAGGCTGAGGTCCTAGGTGGAATTAGCCAATCAGAATAAGTCCATTTCCTTTGGTTCAGCAATTGGTTCATTACTGGTATGTACAACCAGAGCTTTGGTTTAATGATTGCTTGAGAGATACTTTGTATGAGTTTCCTCTCTCTCATACTCTCACTCTACACATGGCAATGAAGTCCTAGGAGCTGTTGGAAGCCACCTTAAACCAGGAAGTTATAGAGACATCATGGAAGGCAGAATTGGGACCCGGAGTGGGGCCGTGGAATGTATCTTTGGTGACATCAAGAAGTTGCTAGGTCAAATCTACCTTGCTACCTCTCTAGACACTCAACTTCTGTATGTCAATAAATCACCTTGTTATTTAATCCAATTTGGGTTGGATTTTCTACCATTTACAATGTAAAGAATCCTAATACACCCCTCATTCCAACTCCAATTCATCCTCCACATAACCCACCAGGAAAAAATCTATTTAAATTAAGAAATTAAATAAGTGGCACTCCCCATCACCACATTTAAAATCACTCAAAAGTTTATCAATCGCCTTAGCCCAACACACTGAGAACTTCACTCCATTTATCTTTGCAAACTCATGGTATGGGCTCCCTGTCTGCATAATTTTCACTCAGAAACATCAAGAAACTTTTTGTCCCAGGAACAATGAACTGTCTCCTACATCACACTACCTTCCTAGAATCGCTTTCCCCATGGTCCAGCAATTTCTTCTGCCTAGCAGGATTCAGGAACTCTGGAAACTACTTATCTATGTTGAGAGACAGATTGGCTGCCATTGAGTTAGTTCCAACTCACAGTGCCCCATGTGACAGAGTATAATTTCCCCCATAGGCCTTTCTTGGCTATAATCTATTTGGAAACAGACAACTGGGTCTTTATCCCATGAAGCTGCCAAATGGGCTCAAACCACCACCCTTTGGGTTAGCAGCCAAGAGCTTGACCCTTGCACCACCAGAGCCCTTGTTGTTAGGTACGATTGAGTCCATTCCAATTCATAGCAATCCTATGCACAGAAGAATGAAACACTGCTTGGTCCTGCCAAAAAAACCAACACATCTGTCTTGGAAGAAGTACGGACAGATGTTCCTTAGAAACAAGGAAGGTGTGATGATCTCACGTACTCTGGACATGTTATCAGGAGAGACTAGTCACAGGAAAAAGACATCATATTGGGTAAAGCAGAGGGAGAGCAAAATGAAAAAGAGGAAGACCCCCACAACATGGGTGGACACAGTGGTTGCAACAATGGGCCCCAAGGGCTACACACATGTTATTAGGAGATATTCATGGAACATTGTGTGCAGAAGTAGCAAGTTGGCAACAACTCATATATCCATTCACAGGAGAAGGGATAAATGACTTGCCATATGTTCATATCAAAACATAGGGCAGGAAGGCAAATGACTTATATATCAAGGTGGAAATACATGATGTTGAGGAGAAAAAGAAGCTACAGAAGAATTCGCAGTGTCACAGAAATGCACAAAATAATCATTTATATTGTAAAAATAAAAATATGAGGGAGGAAAGTGCTACCACTTAGAGGTATACAGCAATCTTAAATCTATATGTAATAGTTCCCTTCTAAGAATAGCCTAAAGCAAAGGTCGCAAAAATAACATGACTCACAATTGGGTGGTATTTTACAAGAATATTCATTCTAATGTATTTGTAGCATGCTTGAAATATTTTCTAATAAATATATATTTTTATGTATGATGGAGATTCGAAAAGTTTATGTAAAAATAGAATTATAGGTGATAGTGGATTTGTTTTCCACGATCTTTTTGAAATTCCCTTATATTATACAAGATAGGTTTAAATGTGTTTTTACCTTATTCTCCTTCCTCGATAACTGCATTAAAGATGGTTCCCTAATGATTGGTCTACAATTAAGATAATGGTGAGGGTCTGTTGATCAAAGTTCAAAAATGATATAAGGAAGGCTCACGAAAACAATTGAAATCTTGCACTGTGTTGATGATACAGCAGTGGTAAAACCACTTCTTGGAAAATGCAAATAGGATTAGAAATTTGTGTAAACTAGCTCTGGTGGCCCAGTGGTTAAAATGTTCTAACCAAAAAGTTGCAAACCAAAAGATCAGTGGTTCAATCCCACCAATGGTTCCACAGGAGAAGGATGTCTCAGTCTGCTTCTGCAATGATTGACGTACTTGGAAACCCTATCTCCATAGTTCTACTCGGTCCTACAGGGTCACTATGACTTGGCATTGATTTGAAGGCAGTGCATTTATAGTGAGCTCATGTATTGCAGAGTACTCGTAACTGATGTTTCAGAAGCAGACAACTGGGTCTTCCTTCCGAGATGCCCTTGGGTGGGTTCCAATTCCCAAGTTCTCCATTAGTAGTTGACCTTTTAACTGTTTGCACCATCAAGAAATAAGAAACAAATTGACAGGTGGTTTGGCTTTGGGGGTTTGTAGGGGTATAACTGGAAGATGTTCATTAAAGAAAGGGAGATAAGGAAAAAGGAAAAAAGGAGGCTTAATCATATTACTCAACACTCTGATAATGCCTCCAGGAGTCTAGGGGAACTATTGGACCTATTCATAAAAGCTTCTGGCTTTTTACTTGCTTAATTTGTTAACTTGCTAACCAACCAAACGATTAACTTGCTCACCAATATGGTAGGAAGCAAAGCAGCCCTATCTTTTTATTCATTCTGTTTACAAATTTTACTTCCGTTTTTGTCTAACAAGAAATGCCCTTAACTCTTAGGTGTGTCTATAAAAGTTCTCATGTGGAGTGTGACGGATTTGGTTTCTACTTACATACCAGTCTAAGAGTTGTTAGATTGCTGGAGAATAAGTTTTCATAAGATTGAGTCTCACCCACTATGTTGAAATCAAATAATCTCAAAAGGCATAAGTCAACTTAATAAAAACCACACAATTAGAAAAATTACCCTGTACATTGTTGCCAAGAATTGATTAGATAAACAGAGAGGCAGATAGATGGACAGGCAGATAGATGGACATGTTGGGTGTGTTTAGCAACAGACCTCGAACTGTTTATTGGCTTTTCCATTTTTGTCAGTAGCTTTCTTTTCTTTGTTGTTGTTTTTGTTATTTTTTTGTTGGTCTTGACTTCCTTTGTTGTTTTATTTGGCTATGCCTGGTTTTTGCACTTATTAATGTATCTGCGTGTCTATCTAGATAAGATATTTGAGAGATGAAAAGAACGGGACCAATGGTTCTGGGGGGATACGGGAGAAGGGGAGGTGGGAGAAAGGAAGGGGCGGGTGGACCAACCCAGGGACAAGAGAACAACAAGTGAACTAAAATCAATGGAGAGAAGGGCATAAGATGCCTAGTTAGGCTTAATCAAGGGCAATGTAGCAGCGAGGAATTACCAAACCCAAATGAAGGCCAAACATGATGGTGGACAAGAGGAAAGTAAAATGAAATAGAGGAAAAAACCAGGAGGCAAAGGACATTTATAGAGTTCTAAATACAGCCATATACTTATGTAAACATAAATATAACAAGAGGGGAATAGAACTATGTACTCATATCTATATGTTAAGAATTAAGGTTGCAGATGGACATTAGGCCTCTACTCAAGTGATCCCTCAACACACGAACACTTTGTTCTAACAATCCAGCATTCTGTGATGCTCACCTCCCCGACACGATCACTGAGGACAAAGTTGGTGCATAAGCAAATGTGGCGAAGAAAGCTGGTGGTACCTGGCTATCAAAAGATATATCGTCTGTGGTCTTAAAGGCTTGACGATAATCAAGTGGCCATCTAGCTGAGAAGCAACAAAGCCCACATGGAAGAATCACACCAGTCTGTGTGATCATGAGGTGTCAATGGGATCAGGTATCAGGCATCTAAGACCCAGAACAAAATCAGTCTCTTCTGAAATCCACTGTTCTTTTTTTTTCTTTTTAATGACTTTTTACTTTTACCTATCTGATGCTCATGTCATCGTAAAACTCAGATGGGATATATTCCAGGTCATATTTTTACTGTCATGGACTTTTCATTTTCTTCAACTTCAATCTGAATCTGCATATGAGCAATTGGTGGTCTGTGCCACAGTTTGATCCTGGCTTTGTTTCTGTTGACATGGAGGTTCTACAACTTCTCTTTCCACAGATTTAGTCAATTTGATTTCTATGTATTTTATCTGGAAATTCACATCAACGCATATGAATTTGTCTCCCTCATTTACAGTACGTAGTCACTGCATTTTACAAATTCTGCCTCCATGAATATTTGCTTTCTGTCTCTCATCCCATCCAGTTTTCTAGTTGCTCCAGTTCAAGACACATGCTCATATTTATAGATAATAGTATTTATACATATAAAATATTCACTATAGTATCTTTTAAAATATCAAAACTGAAAACAGTCTAAAGCTCCAGTAACGAGTTAAATACATTATGATCTAATAATGTAATTCTGTGATGCTGTTAAAAATAATGAGGCATTGTTCCTTGAAGTGAAATGAAATGAACTCTAAGATATAACAAGCAGGGTACCAGGGGTGGGGAGCAATGCAAAATGTGCCTAAAATTTGATTTTATTAGTCTTTTCAAATATTTATTTATTTAGTAGTAGTAGAGAATATGCACAGCAGAACATACCCCAATTCCACAGGTTCTATGTGTACAACTTAGTGGCATTGATAACATTCTTTGCATTGTGCAACCATTCCCACCTTCCTTTTCTTAATTGTTCCTCCCCAATACCATAAATTCACTATCCCCTAAAGTTTCTATCTAATCTTTCTAGTTGCTGTTATTAATTTGATGGCACAGAAATAGTTCTTGAAGGAGCATAATGCTTTACTAGTTTAGATAAACTATTGTTTTGCTTTAAAAAGGCTTCAGAGAGTATTTTTGATTTAAGGTTTAAAGAGGATCTCAGGGCAATAGGTTGAAAGGTATATCCAGGCTCCATGACTCCAGGAAATCTGGATTGCATTCAAAGTTGAAGTTCTGTTTTACTAAGATTCTTCAACAGAATTTTAGATCATATTTTTCAATAATGATAGGTGCCATCCCGTTGTTCTGGTCTCATGGCAAAGGAAGCATTATCCACACATCCGGTACTCTCCTCCAAGTCCTATCTTTCAGACACTACACAACAAACTAGGAGGTAGAACAGGAGCACTCATGTGAAAATATCCATGGCTGCATCTTCAGACCTCCTGGCCTAACTTTATGAGGGAGAAGGAGAATCATTATCAGCACCAGCAATCCAAGGCTGATTCCTATGAAGTGGAATTCACACATATCTTCTCTCAGGAACCTTTTTACCAATTCTGACCCCAGCTCTCCTCCCATAGCATTCTCAACTTCTCTTCTGAGTTTGATAATTGCTTGCAGTGACCATAAAGAACTCACAGTTATAACTCAGTTATAAGATTGATTAGAGAAGTAGCAGGTGACAATTTAGGATAAAACAACTTTAGCATGCATTTATTCAATCGTGACAGCGTTTTGGCCATGCCCACAGGCAGGCCTCTCCTTGGTACTCAGTCTCTTGGGCAAGCTTAGCATCTGTCCTTCTAGAGTAAGTGTTACAAAGCTCTTTAGCTCTATCAACAAATGCCCGGGGCACCCTACTCTGCCAGCAAACCTCAGGCTAAAGGCACTCAGCTTTCTTGCTGCAGAGATAGGGAAGCCCACTGCACTGTCTCCTGCCACTATGCTACTTCTGCTGTCTGTGTTGTTACTGCAGCTCTGCCAAAGCTTGGTATCCTCTCAGGCTGTCTCTAGTGTTACAGCTCTGGCTCCTGGCTTAAGAAGCTTCTCAGAGCAGGGATACTGAGTCCAAAGGCATCCACACCCATTTCCACTCTTAACTTTTCTTTTTTGGTGGTAATATGGTGCCCCTGCCCATACACCTCTGGGATGGCTCATTTTAGATTAGCAGGTTGGCAAAAGTGACCAATACCTTAACTAGAATTCCATGCACCTTATTACAACCTAAAGGGTGCCATGTACTTTATATGCCTTATTAGCAAGCTGTCCAATCCCCTTGGTGGGTGATAAGTTTCATATTTGCTTCAGTCTACCCTATCATTTGGTAGAAATTACAAGACAAGAGGAAGAAAGGCCTATGCTACATATACTCAAGTATAAGCCAACCTGAATATCAGCTGAGAAACCTAATTTTACCACAAAAACTGCATTAAAAATGTGCTGAAAACCTCGGCTTAGACTTGAGTATATATGTTAAATGAAATCCACTGAACTGGAATGAAACGCATTATTATACCAATTGCCTGAAATGGCCAAATATAAACTTCCAAATCAAGAAACCAAATTTCATGAGGTATTTGGTAGTACATAAGAAGCCTAAACAACTACTCACTGTTTTGTTTTGGGGTTTTTTGGTCATTGTTATAAATATATATATCACCCAACTTAAAATTTTTAAAATCATTTTATTGGAGGCTCATACAACTATTATCATAATCTGTACATATATACATTGTGTCAAGCACATTTGTACATTTGTTGCCATCATCATTTTCAAAACATTTTCTTTCTACCTGAGCCCTTGGTATCAGCTTCTCATTCCACCTCCCCTCCTTCCCCACCCCTCCCTCCCTCATGAGCCCTTGATAATTTATATATTTTTTTCATATCTTACAATGACAATTGTCTCCCTTCACCCACTTTTATGTTGTCCATCCCCCTGGGAGGGGGTTATATGTAGATCATTGTGATTGGTTCCCTCTTTCTTCCCCCACCATACCCTTACCCTCCTGAGTATTGCTACTCTCATTATTGGTCCTGAGGGATTTATCTGTCCTGGATTCCCTGTATTTCCAGCTCATATCTGTACCCATATACATGCTCTGGTCTAGCCAGATTTGTAAGATAGAATTGGGGTCATGATAGTGGGGGGGGGCATTAAAGAACTAGAGGAAAGTTGTATGTTTCAATGGTGCTATACTGCACCCAAACTGGCTCATCTCCCTGCAACCCTTCTGTAAAGGGATGTCCAATTACCTACAGATGAGCTTTGGGTCTCTACTCTGCAAAACAATCTACCCTTATTATTTTTAGGTGCCTTTGAGTCTGTTCCAACTCATAGCAACCCTATGCACAACAAAACAAAGCAAAGCAAGGACCTGCACCATCCTCACTACTGTTTCTATGCCTGAGCCCATCGTGGTAGCCATGGTGTCATTCCAGCTCATTGAGGGCCTCTCGGTTTTTCTCTGCCCCTCCATTTTATTAAGCCTGATATCTGCCTCCAGGGAATAAACTCTCCTGAAGATATGTCCAAAGAATGTAAGACAAAGGCAAGCCATCCTTGTCTCTAAGGAGCACTCTGGCTCTACTTCTTCCACGACAGATAGGGTTGTCCTTTTTGTAGGCCATGGTACTTTCAATATTCTTCCCTAGCAACACAATTCAAATGAATCAATTCTTCTTTGGTATTCCTTATTCAGTGTCCAATTTTCATATGCATATGAGGCAATGGGAAATACCATGGGTTAGGTCAGGTGCACCTTAATCCTCAAAATAACATCCTTGCTTTTCAATACTCTACAGAAATCTTGTGCAGCAGATTTACTTAATGCAACATGTGTTGGTATTTTTTTAATCTGCTGCTTCCATGAGCTTTGATTGTGGATTCAACAGCAAACTCCTTGACTACCTCAACCCTTTCTCCATTTATCATGGGGTTACCTATCGGTCCAATTGTGAGCATTTTGGTCTTCTTGACATTGAGTCATAATCCATACTGAAAGCTGCAATCCTTGATCTTCATCAGCAAGCGCTTCAAGTCCTCACTTTCAGCAGGCAGATTTGCATCATCTGTGTATCAAAGGCTGTTAATATGCCTCCTCCAATCTGGATGCCACCTTCTTCTGTATATAATCCAGCTTCCCTGATTATTTGCTCAGCATACAGATTGAAAAAGTATGATGAGAGGATACAGACCTGGCTTTTCTTGTTTTAAACCATGCAGTATTCCCTTGTTCTATTTGCAGAACTACCTCCTGATCCATGTACAATTTCCAAATGAGCACAATGAAATGTTCTGGAATTCCAGTTCTCTCAAGATTATCAATAGCTTATTATGGTCTACACAGGCGAACACCTTTGCATAGTCAATAAAAACCATAAGTAAAATCCTTATGGTATTCTCTGCTCTGAGCTCATGGATCCAAGGTGGGTGGAAACAGAAGGGCATCAACAGCTCTCCAGAGTGGTGGCCCACGTGGGGCTGCCCCTGGAAGCAGAGAGTCCCAGCGAGGAAAGCAGAGGGTCCAGAGATAGAGAGGAGCAGTTCCCAGTGTCTCTCTTATAAAAAGACCACAACTTCAAGGAGTTATCATTTGGCTGTGACCTGACTGATAGGTTAGGCTCCATCTCTACCTCCATACAGTGGGTTACTACCACAGTGGGTTACCCCTTGGTCTGCTAACTACAGGCTCAGCAGTTCAAAACCAATAGCTGCTCCATGGGAGAAAGATGAATGGGCCTATAGAACTTCCCACAGGGGCAGTTCTACTCTGTCCTGCAGCATCACTCTGAGTCAGAAGCAGCTCAATTAGCAGTGGATTTTGCTTGGGATTTTTGTTGTTTATGGTAGTAGAGTCAAAATATGACCTTGAGTGTATCTCGCCTGAATTTAGAGATCATCTCAAGAACCAATGGGACACATTGAACACTAATGACTGAAAACCAGAAGAATTGTGGGATAACATAAAGACTATCATATGAAAAAATAAGAGGTCATTGAAAAGGTAAGAAAGAAAGAAAAAGCCAAAGTGAGTGCCAGAGGAGAATCTAAAATTTACTCTTGAGCACACAGTAGCTAAAGCAAGTGGGAAAGTGATGAAATAAAAGAATCAAACAGTTCAATGGGCAGCTTGAGAAGACAAAGTAAAACATTATAATAAAATGTGGAAAGACCTAGTTAGAAAGCCAAAAGGGAGTAACAGGCTCAGTGTTTCTCAAGCTGAATTACATCAAGCAAAAATGAAAGCTTCCAATTGCAATATGGAAGGGTTCTATGGGCAAACTATTGAATGATGCAAGCAGCATCAAAAGATAGAAGGCATACAAAATGATTGTATCAAAAAGAAGTAGACAACATTCAACCAATTCAAGAGGTAGCATATGGTCAAAAACAAGTGATACTGAATCCCAAGCTGCACTAAATATGTTCCTGAAAAATAAGGTTCCAGGAATTAAGAGATTGCCGATTGAAATATTGCAACAAACAGATGCAGTGTTTGGCTAATCTATGTCAAGAAATTGGAAGACAGCTACTTGGCTAACTGACTGGAAGAGATTCATATTTATACCCATTCAGAAGAGAAGTGACCAAATGAAACATACAAATTATAGAATAATAGCATTAATATCACATGCAAGCAAATTTTTATTGAAACTAATTCAAAAGTGATTGCAGCAGTACATCGAGAGTGAGCTGGCAGAAATTCTAGCCAGACTCAGAAGAGGATGTGGAATGAAGGATATTATTGCTGACATCAGATAGATCTTTGCTGAAAGCAGAGAATACCAGAAAGGTGTTTACTTATGTTTTATTGACTATACAAAGGCATTCTACTGTGTAGTTCATAAAAAACTATGGATAGCCTTGAGAAGAATAGAAATTCCAGAACACTTCATCGTGCTCATGCGAACCAAGAACACAGATCCAGAGGCAGTTGGGAGAACAAAACAAGTGAATACGATATAGTTTAATATCACTAAAGGTGTGTGTCAAGGTTGTATCAGAGTTTCACCATCCTTATTCAATATATATATATATATATACTGAGAAATATATTTGAGAAGCTGGACAAAATGAAGAAGAACACAATATCATGATTGGAGGAAGTCACATTAACAAGCTGCAATATGCAGATGAGCTTGCTTGCTGAAAATCAAGAGGACCTGAAACACTTACTGAGGCAGAAAATAAAGGAAAATAACCACAGGATCATACCAATTGATTTAGAAAAGGCCTTTAATAAAATTCGATACCCATTCTTGATAAAAATGCTCAGCAAAGAAGAATAGAAGTGGATTATAAAATAATGGGGGGAAAGGTCTGAAGGCTTCCTGGTCTGAAGGAGACTAGTAGCCCATTCCCACCCCCAGCCCCGCCTATGGCCCTTGGTCACTCTTTAGACATAGAACAGAACTTGCCCCACGGCTACATTTTCACCCAAATGATAGGAGGATCTATAGGGTGACCAGTCATACCTGGAAGGTACACATTCCTGCTATGGGATAAATGGCAGAAGGCAGGAATGGATGGGAAAGAAGGTCGAAGGGAAGCAGAAAATACAGAAAGAAAGTAGGAAAACTGCTATGACATTAAAGGTACAGAAAACAATATTATGGAGGAAGTCTATGAACAGAAAAACAATGTACATTGTAAGCCTTGACTCCAATCGCAATAACACGTTTTAAAAAAGAAAACAACAACAACAAAATGAAACAAACTTCACCGCATCAGAATTAGGAGAATTGGGTGAGGATTCGCCCAGGGCAGTGCCATTTGCACTGATAAAAATCATACAGACAAATCGCCATCAAGTCAATTCTGACTCACGTATGTCGGAGTAGAACTGCGTTCTGTAGCGCTTTCAATGGCTGCTTTTTCAAAGCAGACCACCAAGACTTTCTTCCAAGAAGACTTTGATTGGGCTTGCCAATGTATTGTTAGCTCCCAAGAGCTTAACCATTTGAATCACCCATCCTGAAATCATGGATTAGTTATTAATAGCAGAATCTCTCACCTTCTGTAATGATGTTTTAGCGGGGACAATAGATTAGATAGTCACCATAAGAGATTCATCTTTTCCTCAGAATAATAATCTTCTGTGTAGGAAACCTGGGTTCTATTCCCAGCCAATACACTTCATGCTCAGTCACTGCTCAATTGTCAGTGGAGCCTTGTGCATTGTTAGGATGCTGAACAGATTTCAATAGAGCCTCTAGTCCAAGAAAGACTAGGAAGAAAGGCTTGGCAGGTTACTGCTCAAAATCAATCAAGGAAAATCCTATGGATCTCAACAGAGTTGCCTGAGAGTGTGCTAGAAGATGAGCTGCCTGGTTTAGAAGGCACAATGGTCACAGCAATGGGCTGGAGTGGCCCAGCAAGCATGGAGCCAGCACAGAACTGGGCAGCATTTTCATTTTGTTTCCTCGGTCATGGGATCCTCATGAGTTGTGTGGACTGGATATCACGATAAGATCTATGATATTTCTATTCTAATTGAATCCTTCAAGGCATCTTAATTTTGTAGGGGAGAGGGACTGGACAGCAGATACTCTTATCTCTAATGTTTTATATCTCTAGAAACCCTGTTACTTATGGATTCTAATTGTAGTGTCTATGACAACAAATACACTCTTGATCTAGGAGCAGGGCAGGGAGAGGACCTTTGCAAGGAAAGGCATTTGGTTTGGGTATGAGGACCCTCACATACTACATTCAAATTTCTGCCAGCAAAATGAAAGAAGTGGAAGAAAGAGAATGAGGGAATGAGTTTAATGTCCCTTGAAAACTGTGCACCTGGAGCAGGAAACCAAAAATATTTAAACATAGCCCCCACCCCCTACCCTACCCCACCCCCCACAAAAAACCTGTAACTTGTTTCTGGATCCTTGGAGTCAGCTGTCAGCTCAGTTGGATTTGTTTTCAGAGGGTTTCTTAGGCCCAGTTTTCAAAAGATATAGCGTCTGGGGTCTTAAAGGCTTGAAGGTAAACAAGCGGCCATCTAGCTCAGAAGCAACAAAGCCTACATGGAAGAACATATCAGCCTGTGTGATCACGAGGTGCCGAACGGATCACTGAAGACAAATGTGTGTATAAGCAAATGTGGCGAAGAAAGCTGATGGTGCCTGGCTATCAAAAAGTATAGCGTCTGGGGTCTT
>NW_022103951.1:1748541-1769233 GCF_000313985.2 Echinops telfairi
GGGACTTAAGTGGAGAGGAAATGTTTTGAGAATGACGAGGGCAATGAATGTACAAATGTGCTTTACACAATTGATGTATGTATGGATTGTGCTGAGAGTTGTATGAGCCCCTAACAAAACGATTACCAACAAAGACCACTTTAAACTGTTGAACAGCAAGGATGTCACTTTGAGAACTAAGGTGACCCTGACCCAAGCAATATTTTCAATAGTCTCATATATATATGAAAGTTAGACATTGAATAAGAAAAATCAATAAATCTGAATTATGACTGGCAAGGAATATATCAAGTACCATGGACTGCCGAAAGAACAAACAAATCTGTCTTGGAAGAATTCTAGCCAGGATGGTGAGACTTCATCTCAAGAACTTTTGATGTGTTATCAGAAGACACAAGTCCTTAGAAAAGGAGCTCATGCTTGGTACAGTGGAGGGTCAGAGAAAAAGAGGAAGACCTTCAACAAGATGAACTGACACAGTGGCTGCCACAATGGGCTCAAACATAAGAACAATTGTGAGGATGAGCAGGACCAGGTCATATTTGTTCTGTGGTCACTATGAGTTGGAACCAACTCCACAGCACTTACCTGTTGTTGGGTGCTATTAATTTGATTTTGAGTCATAGAGAACCCATGTGACGGAGTATAAAAGTCCAAGAGGATTTTCCTGGCTATAAGAAAGGGGAGCTGATATCAAACAGTTCAAGAAGAAACTGATATTCTGAAACTGATGGTGGCAGGAATTGTACAAGTATGCTTGATCTAATTGAATTATGGATTGTTATAATATCTGTAAGAGCTCCCAATAAAATGATTTTTTATTTATTTTTTATTTTTTAAAAATTTTTTCTAAAAAATGACCTTGGTGTCCACAGAGACTATGGTCCCGACCTCCAGGTCTAGCCACGCATTGCCTCTAGGTGTGTGGTTATATCTAAGAAGTTTTCATAACTTTGCCCCCTGTATGCTCTACTACATTCACAGATACACTTGCAGCAAAGGGAAATATACATATACAAATATCCTCTTTTAAACCTAGGCATATGCTTGGGGATACTCCCACGCTCCCTCTTAGACTTTAAGATCACTACTATTGCAGAATTGTGTATTTGCCTTTAACTCTTGTAAACCTTCTGATGTCTTTCCCTGCTTCCAACTTTGGGAGGTGGGGTGTGTGTGGACCTTTCTCTTATTGTATGTTGCCTTCGGCTACACCCAAATGAGCACTTATCGACCCTCTAGCCACTGACTTTCCCTCCCTTCTTTCCCCTCCGCCCCTGCTAACCACTAGTCTGTTTCTTTGGGTATGAAAATATTTTCTTGCTTTTTTCAATCTCAGTAGTCTCATACAATATTTTCCCTTTGTAGGGATTGACTAATTTCACTCCCTCAGCATGATGTCTTCCAGGTTCATCCATGTTATGAGGTGTTTCACAGAGACCTCATTATTCTTCCATGGGCGTATGTGCCGAAGTTTATCCATTCATTCTTCCAATGATGTGCACTTAAATTGTTTCCATTTTTCCCCTTGTGAATAGTGCTTCAATAAACATTGATGTAGAGATACCTATTCCTCTCAAGGGTCTTATTTCTCAAGACTGCTAGGTCAGGTGGTATTTCCAAATCCAACTCTGTGAGGAAGCATACGCCTTTTTCTGCAGTGATTGCACTGTCCCCACCCCACCCCCAATCCTGCCACCAATGTAGAGTCATTGTCTATTGAAATTTTGACTTCAGATCCACTTACTTGAAATCATTTGGACCTCAATTTCCACAGATGGCAATATTTGATGGCAACTTCCAAGAAGGACTTCATTGGGCTAGTTTTCTAAGAGGTCATACCAATCATTTAGTACGCTATATTTGGCACTGGGTGATTTGACAACATAAAACGCGGTGGGCTGGGAAGTTGGCTAGACATGAATTCACGTTTACTGAATGTGAAACTTCAACGAGTCATTTAATCTGAGCATCCATATCCTTTTCTGTGAAAATTGTGAACATAAATGTATTGTTATACGAACTCGTAAGTTCAAGTATATAAAGCACTTAGAAAATCATTTGAAACACAGTAAAACCTAAGTGTTGCCGATCGTAATTTTAAAAATGGCATTACTTCTGTCAAAAATCTAAATTCATTGAGATAGATTCTGCCTTCATGGTTGGTTCTATTGTCATCACGGTGGTCTAAAAATCCATAAAGCCATTTCTAACTGGTGAGAGCAGATACTGGAAACATTTAAAAGCAGGGCGAGTTCTTTTTTGGACTAGGAAATTACCTAAAGTAAATTAGCTCTTCAACCTTTTTGATAAATGAAACTCAATGTAGTTATATTACAAATGACTAAAGGCATATAATAAAAGGTTTGTATTCACCAAATTACAAGGTATTATTACAAAAGTATAGAGTATGTGTTTGATTAGCCTTGAGGCAAGAAGCTTGAAGTATCTTAATTGCTTGTTACTTCTCCTCTACTTCCTATTGATAAACTTGAAGAAAAAAGAAGGTAAATTTGATTTACTCTGGAAAAGAGAACAGATGTTATATATCATAAATTTTGCTGAAAGCCAGTAAAATACGAAAATGCATTACATGGTGGTCTATTTTAAATTTAATTTATGTGTTACAAGTAGAAAAAAATAAGAAAGCTTTGCTTCTTCTTGTCCAGTGCTGATTAAATCAGCCTAAAGAAGCTCCCAATGAATTGATCTCCCTAAAGACGTTGTTCTTCTTTATGGCTTCTATGTAACTGTGGCAGGACAACTAGGAGTTATAGATTGTTGATAACATAGCCAGGGAACAAATCAAGAAAACAGAAGGATGCATCAAAACGTGAGAAGAAAGGTAATTGATAGATTAGGTAACAATGCCTCTGGGTTAAAAGACTCAACTATTAGCTCTCAGGAGAAGGGAACTTCACTGACAGTTCTGTGAAGAGTCATCCAGCTCTATCCAGCCTGAAGAGGTAAAAAGGCATAAAATCAACAGAATATAACAGACACAGAAAGAGAGCATTTAAGAGGATGTGTTGGCTTTTATCGTAATGTGAGCTTTATAAGGGACTCCTTTCTTCCCCAAATTGCCATACTCTGAAATTCTCCTCGAAGACAAGACTATAATCTACAGGTTTCACAACTACACAAAGAAAAAAAAGAAAAGTAGTTACACTTCCATTACTTTGGGGCCAGACAGAAAGACTCTACTGTAATGTTAAACAAGTCAAAGGGATGTAATGTAACTGAAGTTATTCAATTCATACCAGAAGTTTGGTAACCCAATTTTGTTCTAGTCTTCTAGGAATTTCAGAAGTCCAGGTTGTAATGATGAACTTTGAGTGTGTCTTAGTTCAAACTCTTGAGAAAAATAAAGTGGAAATTGAGTAAAGGTTCATGCTTAGCATTCACTATAAATGCAGATCTAATAACACTAATACAAATTATGCTCTGTGGACCAATTCTTATGTGCCAAGCATTATGCTAAATTCTTTATATATAACCTTCAATTTGTTATTCCTCATTTTGATCCATAGGATTTTCATCAGAAAATTTGGAGAGACAGATTATACTACAGCACATAGTAGGCACTCAATAAATATTTCTGAATGAATAAAACCTTAATAATAATGATGTTTGACATATGTGATGGTAGAGGTGAGCACAGGATAACATGGGAGGAAAGAAGAGGTTATTTGAACATGGAACAATTATGGAGAAGAGAAAACGGGAATTCTTCTCAGGGAGTACTCCTAGACACAGGTGTTAAGCAAGGGACCATGATCAAGCCTGTGGTTCCATCTGAGAACAGGTCACACTGGGAGCTAAGATACAAATGGCTTAGTGGAGAGCTTGACCTCCATCGAGGAGATCTGTGGGAAAAGGTTTTGTACCTTCCAGGTGACCTGAACTAGAGTAGGGATGGGAGGAATGGAGAGGAAGAAATGCAATAGAGAACTAGTCAGGACATAAGATGAACATGATCTGGTGATCAGTCAGATGCATGGATGAGGGAGCAGGGAAAGGAGAGGGAGGATGGGGAAATCTGCACACAGAGATTAAAATATAGCTGTGTTCATGGATATCAGGGATAGGAACCACATGATGGATAGTAGGGGCACCACACACAAAAAAAGACCCCCAACAGGATAGGTTGAAAGAGTGGCTGCAACAATGAAATCAACCATAACAACAATCAGGAGGATGACACAGGACTGGGTAGTGTTTCCTTCTGTTGGACATCGGGCAGCTGTGACTTGGAACCAACTGAATGACATCTAATAAGAACAGCATGGACAGACTAGTGCCATAAACAGAAACATCTGTGAGATAGTCTATCAGCTTTGTCTTTCCAAAGAAAATACCATCTTTAAAATCAGGAAGTAGTTTTAATATGGAATATAACCAAGAACTTGACAGTTTTATTGTTCAAATTTAACTGGAGATTGTTATTCTTCAAGATCCAATAGGTGAATGGGATTTGAAAGGAAAATGGCTGTTTAAACTATTTTGGAGAGCATTCTGAGCCATTTTAATCTTATTTTTTGCATAATAAATTCGGTGAATTATCAAATTATCTAGCCATTGAAGCATACAAATATACAGATAAACAATAACTAATTTTTTAATATGAGTATTCACCAAATGTTGCATGGGGAAGATCCTCTTTTTTTTTAACAATTAGGTGAAGGTCCACAGACCCGATCATATGATTCACCAATTCATATACATTCTGATCAACTTAGCCATTGCAATCCCTTCAATGTACCATAACCAATTACACTTCCTCCCCGTATTTCCAACCTTCATTCCTCCTTCTTTGTTTAACTTTGTCCTTAGGTGAATGATGCCCTTTTGATCTTAAAGGGTTGACTAGTCTAAGGTGGGGACGAGTTCATTTCTAGACCTGAAGGGTGACTAATGACCCCAAACTCAACTTCTCCTCCTCTCAAGGTGTTTGGTTATGTCTGAGAAGTTTTCATAATTTATTCCCTATGTACTTGGCCACATTCATGGATATATTTGCAGCAAAAGTATATATATATATATATATTATACTGTCCTGGGATATTTATATATATATATATATATATATAAATATCCCAGGACAGACACTCTTCTATTAAAAACAAATTTTCTGTTTATCTAAAGTTCAAATTTAACTCTTCATCCTATTTACAGATTTTCATTCTCATCCATGGTTAAATCAATAAAAAGGTAAGAAACAGTGATGGATGGCCTTAGGTAGTAGCTTGTCTGTCTATATGAGATAGGTAGGATAAACAACCACAAGGAGACAGCAACAGGATGGAAGGTTGGTGGGGGGGGGCGGGCATGGGAGAAGAGAAGGCAGCAGAGAGAGGGGAGTGATGAACCAATAACGACAGGGACAGGGGAACGGCAAGAGATCTAAAAGTGATGGTGAAGGGTGGGTAGCATTCCCAGTTGTGTTTGATCTATAGAAAAGTATCTGAGAGGAATTACTGAGAGGCAAATGATGGGTAAACATGATAGTGGGGGCAGGAGGAAAGGAAAAATAAAAAGAGGAAAGAACAAGAAAGTAAAAATTATATCTATAGGTACGAATATAGATATGTATATATGTAAATATAGGTGTATACACACACACAACAAGAAAGCAGATGGACTTTGGGCCTCTACTTTAATCTTACCTGAGTACAAGAACAGTTTGTTCTAATAATGTGTCAATGTATGAGACCTTCCCAACACAACCGCTGAAGACAAAATGGGTTCATAAACAAATGTGGTGAAGAAAGCTGGCAAGGACCGGCTATTAAAAGATATAGCGTCTGGGGGTCCTAAAGGCTTGAAGTTAAGCAAGCGGCCATCTAGCAGGGAAACAACAAAGCCCACATGGAAGAAACACACCAGCCAGTGTGAACATGAGGTGTTGAGGGGAAGAGGCATCAGAAGTTCAAACACAAGCAACCAAATTGATGTGAAGGAGCATAGGCAAAGTGGACCAAAAAACACCTGTAAGATAATTGTACATCCCCTCACAGAAAGGCCACACAGAAGGGATGATATATCCAGGGTGCAGTATAGCACTGTTGAAATACATAAATATCCTCTAGTTCTTTAATATTTCCTCTCCCTATTATTATGGTCTTAGTTTTACCTCATTAATCTGATTTTCATTTGTATAATTAAGATTGTTTGATGCATGAAATCCAAGGTAGATAAACCCTGCAAAAATAGTAATGAGAGTAATGATTTCCTGAGGGTACAGAAAGAAGGTAGGGGGGACTGTTAGCAATGACTATATAACCCCATTCAAGGGGAACAAATAACAGGTGAACAGATACATTGGATGGTGTAAGATATGGTAATAAAAGGGAATAATAATAAATTAATATAATAACAAGGGTTCTTGGAGGGTAGGGTTGGGGGGCAGGGATAAAGGGGAGCTGATGCCAAAGAGTGCAAGAAGAAAGACAATGTTTTGAAAATGATGGTGGCAACATGTTACAATCATGCTTGATCTAATTGAACTATGGATTGTTATAATTTCTGTAAGAGCTTCCATAGAAATAGGGGAAGAAAGAAAGGAAAGAAGTGAGGCAGAAGAGAAGGGCATACCTTAAAATGTACATTTCTAGAAAAAATAATGCTTGATGAACCTTGTCACTGACAGGAACCATTTTTCCAAGCCATTTAGCCATTTGTCAGAAACAATACAGCAGTTGAGGACTACTGGGTTATTTTTAAATGATTTGCATGTAAGAATATATGTCCTCAATGACATGAGTTGAAACAATAGCCATAAAAAAGAACTCAATATACTAATGATCATTACTCAATATACTAATGATCATTAATATGTCACAGGACCAAGCAAAGTTTCATTTTTCATGAATAATGTCTTTATAAGTAGAAGTTAACAGAACAAAAAGTAAAACCATTCCAATTGCCAATAATTATTGATACATCTTGATTGCATATTTGATCAATTTCAGACTGTGGACCTTGGTAGAATTATTCAATTTCTTCATCACTAGCTTTGGTGGTTGTGCATGAATAGTTTCACTGACTGGATTTCACTGAAGGTGGACAGATATAATCAGATCACAGACAGCATTAGACTGCAAGACAAACTGTGAAATGTCATTTTTGAGGATGGATACAATCTCGTTCCTCTTGACTATGCCATTCCCTGCATAGTGAGCCGTATGGTTTTCAGATTCAAATTGGCCAACACCAGTCCATTTCCGCTTACTAAAGCGTAAGATATCTATCTTTATGCATTCCATTCTATTTTTTACAATGTCCAGTTTTCCTAGATTCATATTTCGTACATTCCAAGTTCTGATTATTAATTGATGTTTGCCACTGTTTCTTCTCATTTTGAATTGTACCCCATCAGCAAATGAAAATCCTGTAGGCTTTGCTCAATTCACATCACCATGGTCAACTCTACTTTGAAAAGACAGCTCCCCCTCAGTCATGTTTCAAGTACCTAACAAAGTGCGGGGGCCCATCCTCTGGCATGATTTCCTGACAATGGTCTGCTTCTATTCATTAGGCCTTCAGTATTTGAAAATGGTTTTTGATTTCCTGCATAAGGGCTTCGGCAGCCAATTTCTTCCTTCTTAGTCTGTTCTTAATCTGGAAGTTCCGCTGAAACCAGTTCGCTTTAGGTGACCCTGCTGGCATTTAAAATACTGGTGACCTAGCTTCCAGCAGCATCGCAACACATAAACCACCACAGTCTGACAAACTGCCAGACAAGTGGTGGGAGGCTATATATACTATATGAGACTAATTGCTTCCTTTGCCATAAGACCAGAAGAATGGTACCTAGCTAACATTACGGAGCATTTTGATAAAAGAGTCTGCAGAAGAATTCTGACAAATAGGTTAAATAAATGAAGAACAGAATTTCAAATTCTCATGGATGCCAGATTTTCTGGAGCCATGGAATCTGGATGAAACTATTGTCCTGGGATCATCATTAAAACTTAAACCAAAAATCTGAATTTTTAAAACTAAAGTTCAGCTTACATAGTGAAAAAAAAGGTCTGCCTAATTATTACTCTCTTTTAAGAACCATGGCATTAAATTGACAATAGTAACTTGAAAGATTAGATAGGAATCATGGAGCAGTGTACTTATGTTGATGGTTGAGGAACAACTTAGAAAAGGAGGAGAGAATGGTAGTATAACGTGAAGAATGTCATGAGAGTTAAGGATTATGTCAAGTAGACACTCCTGGGGAAGGGGAAGGGGATTGGGAAGGGGAAGCTCAACCTAACGATTGTGTCTCAACCTGATGACACCTCCTTAGTGTCATAAGACTTTTTGTACAAGGGAGATAGAGCAGAGTCAAATCCTCTTTGACCCTTCCTCTTCTGCTAGAGCTAGACTGCATCTGATTCTTGCCATCAGTAGACTACTGATGGTGGATTCATTTGGTCAACTTCAGATCTCTGCATCCACAGCCTGTGCCCCTTTTTATCTCTGCTTCATCATCCTGCTTCCTGTTTATCAGCTTCGATGAGTCGGCAAAACTTGACTTGAACCGGACTGGACTGACCTATTTCTACAACTGTGGAAGCCATGTTGACATCGGTCTCTTTCTCTAGACAACACATACAAATGTCACTGGTTGTACTTCTCTAGAGAACCTGAAGTCACACAAATATCATCCATGTCGTGATATTGTATATGTGGAAACAGTTAAACTTGTCTATATTTTGCTGTGTATGTTTTTAATAAAAACAAGAAAAGTTTACCAAATTCAAAGTAAGGCCTTTGGCCATGTACATATTCCTTTCTGGTCAGTAGAAGTTAGGCTTTGTTAGGAGCTTTCCATATATTGATTACTTTTACCAATGACAATTCTGGACCAAGTCTTGCTATTCAAACAGATCTTAATATGTTACATTAAACAAGTTTCATAAAATCCACATCTTACATGATATTCAAAGTCCTTGATAGCCTGCTTGCTGGTGTCACAGTGGTAGTTTACAGAAGAATAAAGAATTTATACATCACATACTTAAGCGATCAATGCTTACTAAAAGAACTTAATAAGAGCTTTAAAACTAGAAAATAAGAACTCCATTGATCTTTTAAGTATTCAAGTAATAATTCCCTCTCCTCTATGAAGTTAACATCAGATGAAGACTATAATCAGATACCCATGGATTTGATTCATTATATTTCTTCTTAAGCCTGGTAACACTATCCTCTAATACAACCTCCGTGAATATAACTTACAAAAAGGATTTGTAAAACTGGGTTGAAAAGTGGAGAAATACTAGACAAATTGTCATGACACTTTGTTTGAAATATTAAAGAAATCTTTATTAGCATATATTCTAGTTTTTTCATGTGTGAAAAGGGATACGAAAGTATTTTCCCCACATGCTTCCTAAGGTTTTTTTTGACAGTCAAATGAGATCGTGACCTTGAGCACACTTCTGAAACCTGGCAACGCTATACAATATCATGCCAAATTGATGAATTTCAGGAATGAAACTGAAATTACCCCAACCACCAACAAGGGGCTGAACCATCAGCAAAACGTCAATATGATATCCAATACTTAGGAAGTTATATTCATATTCCAGGAAACACATTAGATTCTAGAGCAATAATTAATAGGATGGTGCATAAGAACATGTGTCTGGACCAATTCCCAGGGCTCCTTCAAAACATTCATGGAAGTTACCAGCATTTGGTTTGGGAGTATTTGAAGAGAGTGTTTGATGTAATCAGTAGATAAGAGGTGTATAATTTTCTGGCGATGAAGTACAAACCTTTCATTTTTAACAGATGTGTGAAATAATGAAGTCATCAAGTAAGTTGCAAACAAACTAGTATCTATTAAATTACATTGTGTCTCAAAGAAGACAGCTAAAATCTGATGAGCTCTTTCTCCTTGGAGGCATCTAATATCATGGTAAAGGTCATGCTCATTAGAAGTCTGAATGAGTTAGAAGCAGTTTCTTCCAGTTAGAAGCAGTTTCTGCTGACCAAGACCAAGATCGTACCTCGTTCTTAACCTAAATATGTGGCCTTGGCCTCATCAACACTACACTCTGGCCAACTAATCTAAAGGTTTTCTCCTACCTCCATGAATGACCTTCAAGGATATAAGTAAGAGGCTCCTATTTATTGAAAGCAGAACAGAGACAGACAAGATAAGAATAGATATGAATAAGCATATAGAATGGCCATTTCAACTGTGAAGGGAAAAGTTACAAAGGTTTGGGACTTCTTTAATTTTTAGGGGAAGAGGAGGTATTCCCAGAGTATATACTAAGGAAGTACAGAGTTTGGTCTTAGAAAATATATTTGTTTACCTGGAAAGATAAATAACGCAGGTTAAGATAGCCCAACTTCAAATGTTCTTAGTGATTCTCCAATTTGGGGACAGAATTCAATTAATTTACTTTGAGATTCTCAGGGTTAAAATATTTACTCTTAACAAGCTCTACTTGAGATTGTTATTGTTGCGGGCAGATTTAAAATGCATTAGGTATATTCGAAAACTAAATGGAAAAATAACAACACTAATTGGGGTGACCCTCCTGCCTCCATAAAGTTAAGATATATGTTTGACAGGTAATTAAATGCAATATTCTAAAAATGGTAGTGAAAATCAACAGAGAAACGCTGTAGAATACCAATGGCAGCGTGGCTTGTGTTGCTCTTACTTTATTTTGACTCCCGCAGAATGTTTTCCACTAAAGCATCACTAAAATAGATATTTGGGACACTGCCAAAGCAAAGAGCTTCTCCCTAGAAACAATGCATATTTGCTACGGTTTGAGAAGCAATGAGGTACTGAAAAGGTCTGGGTTTTTAATGTGTTGTAGACATGGGTCCAGGCTCTGGCTTTGGGTCTTACCAGCTTGTAATGCTACATTAACTAACCTCTCCAAGGCTCCGTTTCTTCTCTTTTAAAAGGAAGCCAATCATATCTATCTCGCAAGATGATTAGGGTTACTTATTTGTGAGCCAACATCATTTCTGCATGCTAGGGGACCCATAGGTACATTACAAAGAGAAAGCTAAGCATAGGGAAATGGCTGACCATAGCTTCCAAGTGGTTAGGAGACAGAATAAAAGTGAAAGCAACACAAAAATATCATAATATGAAATTAATGACTCCCCAGAAGCGGGATCTCGGCTTGATGCAACTATCTTCCCTTTAAAAGTCCTATTCAATAACGTAGTTGTTTGTGCGTTGACTAACCTCAACGTCTGCATTTTGAACTCACTAGTGAATAAGTGTGTTAGGCAGGCTGACTAGAGAAATAAATTCAGTGGCACTCATATATGTGTAAGAAAATGCTATGTATTATATATGTGTACATATATATAAAGAAATATTACATCAAGGCATCCCGCCCAGTCCAACTCAAGTTCAGACGTCTGATGCAAGTCAGGGCCTTCTTCGGACTCATGTGGCTGCAGGCTGGCAACACAGAAAGGGGAAACAGGAAGCAGGAAGTTTCCAGGTCAATGGGTCAAGTGAATCCAAGGTTGGTGGAAACACTGCAGGGTACCCATAGCTCTCAGTCTCGGATGGCCCCCAGCAAGCAAGAAGGGGAAGGAGCAAAGGTGAAGTTCCCAGTTTCTCCCTTATGAGAAGGCACTCACCACCACCACGCCCGCCCCTGCCTGCCCCCCTGTTCTTCAGGAGGCTACAACCTGATGGACAGCATGCACTCCAACCCCACCCCCCACCTTCATACAAACGCAAATTGACCTGAAATCATCCAAACCACCACAGAGTGTTTGTCACCTATGCCTCTGCCGCAGCCTGGCTTCTTCCCTCGGTACCATGGGTTCTTGATCACACGGCTGTCAGCCAACCAGCTTTTTTTGGTACATGGATTCCGGATTCCTCCATTTATCTTTTAATAGTATAAAGTAAAAACAATAAAATATACTGAACTACAGTGTGTGTGGGGGGGATCCTATTCAAGCTGCTCACAATACCAGTAGCATCACTTTTACAAATCGTTTTCAATTTGTCCTGATTCTTTGGACCAATTCTTCTATCCAGTCACTGCAATTGAGAGTTGAAATAAAGTTAAAGTTAGAGTCTCTAAATAGCTTTTGTTGCGAATTCATCTTGAATTCTTCTTCCTCCACAACTCTAACCCTCCTCCTTCTACCCAATTCCTGTCCTCCTATTCTTAGATTGGATGGAGGGAAGGTTATAGACAAATGGAAATGGTAGGATGAGAAGAGAAACTAAGTCAAACTTTGTAGCCCATAAGGCCCAGTCTCAGAACCTATAATATTATTCCACCAGATAGTATGGGAATAGACACATTTTTTTTTTCTCAAAGATATATCATATGGGGGAGCAGTCATCTTTGGATGACTAGTTTGGAATTCAAATATCCCTAGATGAGCTTACTATTGTAAGCTCTAAAGGAAATTAAGTTCAGTCATGATTATGACCAATGGATCAATACAACGTATTTCTGTTGAATTAATTGGAAAACTTTCCGCTGCAGTTGGCATAAATCTACTACAAACTGTATAAAACAAAATCAACTCAACTTTTGTACTGTGTCATTGAAATATCTGGGGACAGTCCAGTTTCAGGAATGGTTTGAACCAGATGTTCACACGGTATATTCAGGACCTCACTCTCTCTCTGTTCTTCAGCTCTCTTTTGTTCAGTACATTCTTTCCTGTCTTTCATCTCAATAGTGTAACCACCCTGAAAGGAGAAAAGGAAAGCTTCACCCTCGATATTTCCAATGAAAACTCCCAGGTTTGCATTCCGCTGGTCAAGATGAGGTCACATACCCATTCCTACAGTGAGAGGGAGGATAGTGAGGGAAATCTATGGACTCCAACCAAACCTGAAGATCTGAGAAATTTCCACGAGAAAATTCAAGAGAGAGGGATGGACACAGGCAAACCAAATCAAGACAGGTGCTACAAGAGGATGTCTGCTTACGGAAAGTCAACAAGGTATATCTAACTTAGTGGCTGTAACCGAATCTCTTCATTGTCCTCTAATACATCCCCTTTATTCTTTCTTTCGATGACCACCTCAAGCGTTATCGAGGGTGTCGCCACCCTTACAGCTAGACGTCCCTGTTTGATTAAGTGTCGACAGAGGGGATGTGAGAGAGTCTTAGACGCAGCTTTCAGATCAGTTCCTTAAAGATGCTATATCAAGGCACTTCCTCTTTTTTTCCTTCTTGCTGCTGAGAAATAACCACAAGGACAGTTACCACTTTGGATCACTTCGGTTAGGTGCTGTCCAGTGAGTTCTGACTCATAGTGACCTTGGGTACAACAGAATGGAATACTATCCAGTCACGTGCCAACCTAACAGTTGTTTATGTGTTCGCTTAACAACATTGTTGCAGCCACTGGATCCATTCATCTCCTGGAGGCTCTTCCTCTTTTCTGCTGTACTTGACTGAGCAGGATGCCCTTTTCCCGGTGCTGCTCTCTCCTGACAACTTGTCCAAAGTGCATAAGATAAGGTCGTCCCCTCCTCCCTTCTAAGGAACATTTTGTCTGTTCTGGCAGTCCGCACAACTTTCGATATCCTTTGCCAACATTTTCATTTCAATGACTCAATTCTTCCGCAGTCTTCCTTACCCATTGTCCCACTTTCATACGCATATGAGACCATTGAAAATACTCTGGTTTGGGCCAGGCTCACCTTACTTTTCAACACTTTCCTGAGGTTTGGTGCAGCAGATTGGCCCAATGAAATAAATTGTTTGATTTCTTGAGTGCTGCTTCCATGAGCATTGAGTGCGGATCCAAGCAAAGTGAAATCCTTGACAACTGCCACCTGTTCTCCATTTGTCATAGTGTTGTCTATTGGTCCAATGGGAATTTTGGTTTTCTTTATAGTGAATAGCTCCCCCTCCTTCTGAAGGCTGTAATCCTTGAACTCCATCAGCAAGTGCCTCAATTCCTCCTCACTTGAAGCAAGCAAGTTTGTTTCATCTGCTTATCATATGTTATTAATAAGTCTTCCTTCAATACTGAATCCTTCTCTCTATAATCCAGCTTCTCAAATCATATGTCCACCATATAGATTGAATAAGTAGGATGAAAGGATACAACCCTGAGCACACCTTTCTCGATTTTAAACCACACAGTATTCCCTCGTTCTGTTTGAATGGCTGCCTCTTGGTCCGTGCCCAGATCCCAATGAACACAATGAAGTGTTCTAGAATTCCCATTTTTCTCAATGTTGTTCATAGTTTATTATGGTTCACACAGTCAAATGCCTTTTTATACTATATAAAACACAAGCAAACATCTTTCTGATAATCTCTACTTTCAGCCAAGATCCATCGGATGTTAGCAATGAGATACCTCATTCCATGTCCTCTTCTGAATATGGAATGAATTTCTAGTACCTCTCTGTCAATACACTGCTGCAACCAGTGTTAAATGATCTTCAGCAAAATTTTACTTGCAAGCAATATTAATTATGGTGTTTGATAATTTCCATATTCTATTGGGTCTCCTTTCTTCAGAATGGACACAAATATGGATCTCTTCCAGCTGGTTGGTCAAAGTAGCTATCTTCTATATTTCTTTGCATAGACTAATGAGTTATATTGTAGATATTTTTATACTCTTCTTAATTAATTTTGTTTTGGTTATTTAACTTTATTCTTATTGCTTATATTCATTCTATAAATTAAAAAAATTAACATGTTTGAAGTCAAATAGAGGTTATCCTCAGCCTTATGAAAAGGAAGTAAATGGTTTTTTTTCAAGGGAATTCTGTTCAGGAAATGAAAACATTTACTGTTCGGTGGCAGATGATATAGCAATGGTCAAGATCCAAGAACATAATCTCAGATACTAAGGTAGACTGCAAAAAAACCTGGCCATTAATTCTTTTCCTTTCTGTACCAGTATTCCTTTTAATGTGACTTCACAGTTCATTCCCTCAAGTTGTAAAATCTAGTCTCGACCCTTTGAAGTTATGTGACTTACTTAGATTAACAGCAAATGTGACATAAACCAATACTCTAAAAGTTGTGCATTGCAGCTTGCACATTACAACTTACTCTATGAATGCTATAGCAACGTGTGCCAAAGGAACTATCAGAAAGAATAGCATCTGGGGTCTAAAAGGGTTGTCTTCAAACAAGCAGCCATCTAAGAGAGGCATCAACTAAATCCACATGGAAGAAGCACACAAGCCTGTGTGATCCAAGGATTGTCAATAATAACATCCAAACCCAAAGGAGGGAATGGTATCAGAGCTTAAATTATTAACAACTAGTTTGCAGAAGGCAGTGGATGACAGTGGAAACCCAAAATCCATTTGCAGGGTCCACACATGGATTAATCCTCCAGTGAATACTCTCTGATCATCGTCAAGGAATGTGAATAGCTTTGTTATCAGACAGGGAACATTGCAAAGCTGATTGTGGAAGATATCATTAGGTTAAAATATAATATCTTATAATCTGATATCCCTTTTGATAAATTTTAAAGTTGTTTCATTCTTTTTTAAGTGAAGGGAAAATACGCTTGGATTAAGCCGCTAATAAATTCCCTCTGACCATGAACCAGGGATGTGAATAGCCTTGCTATCATGTAGAGTGCATTGGAAAATGGATGATCACAAATGCAGTTAGGTTAAAATTTAACAATCATTTGATCTCCTTTTTGACACATTTTAAATTTGTTCTAGTTTTTAATATTTTCTGCTTTCTTTTTTATTAAGGGTTTTCTCTATTTTACTGTTTTTGTTGTTGGATGTTTTTATATTGTTTACTTGTTGGTATGTTTTTCTGTATACGAAATCCAGGATAGGTAAATCCATAGAGGCAGTAGCTGGATTAACAGTTTCTTGGGGGTTGTGATAGTTAGATAATTTCTTGTCAACTTGAAGATACATAAGAGTGTAAGGGTGATATCCAACCTGTCACCTAGGTCACAGCTTGATGGCACCTCCTGGATGGTACCTCCTCTCATAAGGAGGGCCCTGGAAACCTCCCCTTCTCTTTGTTTTCCTTCTCTGCAGCTGACTTGAAGTGCTGCCAGAACCCTGCCATGCTTCTCTACCTTGGATCCATATGACTTTGCACCCACCAGCCTGTGATCTTCCTGAATTCTGCATTGTTGCATGTGGCTGCATGAGTCTGAAGAGGGACTTGTGGACTAGTACCAGACTTGTGGACTTGAGTTGGGCTTGGCTGGAATATTTTCTTGATATATAATTACATATTGATATAAAGCTCTCTCTTGTAAGAGTGTTCCTGGATCTGTTTCTCTAGTCATCCCAGCCTAACAAAGGGGTATATTAAGGGAGTTTGGGGAAAAGGAGGAGATGATAACAATGAGTACTAAGAATGTAGAAAATGTTCTAAAATTGATTATGGTGATGAATGTATAACTCTTCTTAATATTATTGAACTCTTTATGATATGTGAATCATATGCCAACAAAACTGTTGTTGTTGTTGTTGTTGTTGTTGTTTAATCACTACCATTTGAACAAACCCAAGTTAGCCTTCTGGGTGATGACATGTGCCAAGTCCAGATGATATCAGGGCAATGACCAGGCATGCAAATGAGGCCAAGCTCACCTGTACAGCTCTGGCCACAATGATCTGGAACAGATGACCTACAGAACTGTGAGGAATAATCATATTTGCTTTACGACATGAAGTGCTGTGTTTGTTATGCATCCTGTTTAATGCAAGGTACCTTTTAATCACTCTAAACAATAAATGCTGTTCACATTTTATTAGTAAAAATTATTCATTTACTAGTGAACATATATCATTATTTGAGTTCCCTTGGACTTAAATCATAGAAAAGAAACTACTAAAGCAGGAAATTAGAAATTGAAAGCAATATATTAAAGCAATAGTGAATAAAATAGTTCTTTAATTCTAAAGTTCAAGGAGCATTATGTAGCTTAGCCGACTCCTTGAAAATTCTCAGGGGGAATGTAATGGACAGAAAAATTATAGATGCTTTGAATTGGAAAGTACCTTGGAGTCCATACGATCCCTGCACCTAAATTTTATGGTTTCATGAATTGAGACTTAGAAAGGAGAATTGATTTCCTTTGCTTTACACAACCTGCGCCAATACCACAACACCATAGGAGCACTGCATTGTGAAGTCCTCTTGATTTGAACTCCAAATTGGAGGGAATCTTCAGAACCTCAAAGATAATGGGGCTAGTAATTTTGAATCGGAACATTGCCTGACACTTAATAAGAGCTCCGCGTATGGATGTCACAACAAGCATCTGACAGATGTAACAAATTCACAGCTAGTTCAAGGAGCTTTCCATAAACATAGGCTCAGTTCCAAAATGATACTCTTATGCTCTTCTTCCAAAACATAAGGGGAACAATTCTTGAAAGTAAAGAGGATAGATGCATTCTTGGTTGCAATTCAAGGTGACGAGAACTTTGTCAAAACCTTAAATATCTTATTTTCTACCACACACACCTAATGAAAATTTTCACGGCTGAAAATCATGGAGAATTGTACCCTCTATATCTATTGTGGGACAGAGATGAGGCTTTTTAATCCCGTGAAGGGTTAAAATCTCAGAAACCCACAAGGGCAGTTCTACCCTGTTCTACAAGGTCACCATGAGTCAAAAATGACTCCATGGCAGTGGGAGTTATATCTACTGCTGCAAACAAACCACCTCAAAACTCAGTGAATTAAGATAATAAGTGAATGTTTCTAATATTTATGCAAGTTGCTGATGTCTCTTGGGTTTGTTTATGCAGCTGTTTTCAGCTGTCAGGTCAGCCAGGGAATAAGCTCAATGGAGATATGTGGGATAGCTGAGACTCTTTTTCCAATTACCGTTCACTTAGGGCTTCTACACAGAATAGGGATCCTGGGCAACATTCCAGGAGGGCAATGGTTGAAGTTGTCAAATATTTTGAGGATTGGTCTTAGAAGAAGTGTGACCATAATGCTCCTTAGAAATGAGAACGGCAAGACTTCATCTCACTTTGGATCTATCCTGTGCCACCAATTTTAATATGGTATAGGCCAACTGCTGGAGGAAAACATAATTTCTGGGGAAGTACAGGGTCAACAAAAAAGAGGAAGCCCCTCAGTGAGATTGATCAACCCAGTAGCTGCAACAATCTGTTCAAACAGAGCAACAACTATGAGGATAGCCCCGGACCGGGCAAGGTTTCATTCTGTTGTACATAAAGATGCTGAAAGTCTGAGAGAACGCAAAGGCACCTGCTAGCAAAAGCTCTGAAATGCTCACATCCTACGCTGTTAGTCACAGCAAGGTCTCTGGCAAATTCAGACGCAAACTAAACCTGCTGTCATCACATCATTTCCAATGCTTGGTGGCCTTATCGGACAGAGAAGGATTTCCAGGACCGTAAACCTTCACGGAAGCCGACTGTCACATCTTTCTCCAAGACTCCTCCTAGCCTAGACTCAAGAGCTTGGGAAACAGACTTTGCGTCTTAGCGGGATTTACTGCAGCATATCATAAGCAACGATGATCCAAGCTCAGACATTACTTTTCTGCCTAGTGAAAAATGAAAATGAAATGACATGAAATGAAAATCCCCTGTGATTGCACACCTAACTCTTTCAGCGGTACCAAACCCAAAACTCTTTTACCGAGAGACACTGGGGTCCCATACATTTGACACTGTGCTGTCCAGCACCTTAGTGATTTTCTCAAGCAAGGTGCTGCATTTGGAATTATATGGAGCAGTTAGCACCATCAGGTTTTTTGGCAAGATGAGGAACTCAGTACCACCAATACCCAACGCCAGGGGAAACAAAGTGCTACAACTCTTTCTATCTAGATGGAGTTAAGATGTGAATGTTATTTAAAAGTATCAGTATAAAATGTGATTGAAACTTTTAAAAATAGGCCTAAGAGTAAAGTACACAATAGGCAGATGGATGAATTGTGAGCTGTAAGAGTCTCCAATAAAATGATTAAATAAATAAATGTAAGATCCCCATATGTCTGCGTTTGGAACCCACCAGCTGCTCCTTGGGAGAAAAAAATGACACTCTGCGACCCACATGATTTATAGTCTTGAGAAACCCTCTGGAGCAGTCTACTCTGGGCGATGGGGTCGCTATGAGACAGAGTTGACTCGGTGGCAAGTGCTTATGGTGCTTATTCAGCACCAGCTACCACTCTAAGTACCTGCCATATTTCAACTCATTTGGTTCTTACAAAAGTCCCGTGAGCTCAATTATGTTTCTCATTTGTCCAAGGGGAAACAAAGGCACAGAAAGGGTCTATAGGAGGCCAAGGTCAAGACAGTGAGTAAGCAGCAGACCTAGGATTTGAACCCAGGTAGTCTTGGATCCAGTGTTTAAATATTAAATCACTACCCCCCAACCCCCCAGAAAAACATGGACAAAATACTTTGACAAAGGTTTAATATCCCTGATAAGCTAATAACATTGCAAATCAAAAAGAAAAACACTCAATTTTATCTCTATGGCCAGGGGATATGAAAACACAATTCAAAAAAGCAAAATGTAAATGGCTTATACAAGATTAGAAATGTCTGTTCTCAGTAGGACTCATGATGACTCTGACAAAATTCCATGTGTCTCCTCGCCAGCTGGGCAAAAAACAATGAATACCCATAGACATTACCTACTGGTAGGAAGGTAAATTCATAAACCAATTGCATATAAGAGGGTAAGTAAAAAAGAAGTGTTGCTACTAAAGTTGCAATTCATACATGCAATGGTTTATTCCAAAGAAAATATGTCAAACATGTCTCTGTGATCATTGGGTGGTCGCAGGTAAGTTCTCTTGGTCACACACTTGTCTTGATCTTGTTAGGATGCCTTAGAAAGTACAAAGGAGCGGAAAAATGAGGACCTAATGTTGGGGGTTTAAGTGGAGAGAAAATGTTTTGAGAATAATACAAATGCGCTTTACACAATTGATGTGTGTATGGATTGCGATAACAGTTGTATGAGCCCCTAATAAAATGTTTTTTTAAAAAAAGAAAGTACAAAGGCTGATTCAAACAGTGCCTTCTGAGGGCATCCTGCTGGACCAGTTAAAGTCAACCCAGAGATGTCAGCTCAAGGTTATGGTGACTGCTTTTGGGGAGCCCAAAGGAGTGATCTTTATAGAACTTCTCAAAGGACACAGGACAATCTCAGAGCACACTAGGGAGACATTTTTTAAAATAATTTTATTGGCACTTCATCACGTATCATGTAATTCAATAGTTCAACCATATTAAGAAGAGTTGTTACAATCATGACCACAATCAATTTTAGAACATTTTTTTCTTCCTTGTACTCACAACAAGACCTTCCCCAATACAACAACCTCTATATGTATAATTCAGTGCCATTGATTATACCCTTCATGTTGTACAACCATTACTGATACCTTCTTTCAAATTATTCCACCACTATTAATATAAACTTAATGCCCCTAAGCAAAAACTCTTCCTCCTTCACCCATGGTGGCCATAGGTCAACTTTGGTTTGTTTGTTTTTTGCCATTCTGATGTGTCATAAATTGAAGAGCACGGGAAGGGTTAGAGAGATGGAAACATCGCTTTCAGAAGTGTGGCGACCTAAATGGAGTCATTGTGTCAAGAAAGAAAAGTTTTAGTTTTATATTTTTGTTTAATAATGGTTTCTATGATTTTGTAACATACTTTCTACTTAATTCGTGTGTGTGTGTGTGTGTGTGTGTGTGTGTGTGT
>NW_022103951.1:1770227-1771885 GCF_000313985.2 Echinops telfairi
AAAAAATGTACACATACGTAGATTATACAAGGGTTCTTTTAAAAGTTTATGGAGAAAAAGGAATGAAAAGATAGTGGTAGCTCTCGACAAATTTTTGAAACTTGTATATTCTCTCTGGGTCATAGAGATTTTAAATAACTTTATAATGTTATACTTTAGATTCTGTCTTGTGCTTCGTGTATTTCGTGTATTATTCTATATTCACACGGAAGGAATACATTTCCACTTCGCAGATGAACATATATGCAAGACCTACTGGTGGCCAATCACCTCATTTCCAGAAGCGGAGGGACCCGAAACTTCCCAAACTCAAATGTTTCCCTTTTGAAAAACCTACAAGCAAGAAGACTTTTCTGTTCCTCGCCTTGATGAACACATAAGCGATTGATGATGCTAAAAGCACAGGAAGAACAATTACTGGCACACAGGGAGGGCAATTGATGATACTGCAAACTAGCCGGGGGCCACAGCCCAGTAGCTCCCAGCCCCCCAGCCCCTACCTGGTCAGCTTCCTAATCACCAGTTGTAGAAAAGCAGAAAATAATGATGCTAGAGATGACAAATCAAAGTTCCTCACCACCTGTCAGCCAATCCAATTCAAGATGAGAAGTTCAGCCTGGTAGTCTGTACTTTCAACTGTGTTTGGGAAGAGAAAATGAGAGATAGGGAAACTTACTTTGTAAGTGCAGGCAATTAACAGTCACCACATCGTGGGCCTTCTTAAGCAAAGATGTCACATGCTCAGAGACAGGGACAGTCAAAAGCTGCAGAATGTCCTCGCCTGCTGACTGATGAAAATGACTGACGCTGGGGCGCCAGCTGAAAAATCAATTATTCACATCTACTAGACAGCTGCCCCCTACACAGCAAACAGCAGCAGGTCGCAGAAAGGGGCGATTGTTCTGGTTTGTTGTTAGCATGCGCTATCCATGTCTCTGGCCTGGGAGCTCGACAATAGCAAAATCTATAAGCTGCTCCGAGCTAAGAAACAAACAAGTTGAGTGCCAACTGCATTCCAAGCACCAAGGAACCTCCCGACCACCGAACCATGAACAAATGACAAAGAGAAGAAGCTTTGCCCCCTTTCCGCATTCTGTACCTTGCCCATCTCCTGCAGGCAGCAGTTTTATGTTATTCATAATCATTAGTTCGTTTTTCCTAATGGCAGGAAAATAGATATTAATTTTCAAAGTAGCTTTAGTTTTTTCTTTCATTCTTCTCATTGCTTTCCTTATGTCGCGCGGAGCCTTCTAAAAACCATTTTTCTTTCACTTGTTAGAGTTGTCTTTTCAAAGAGCAGCTGATAACCACAAAGCTACAGTTCAAATCCACCAGCCACTTTGAGAGAGAAAAATGAGGTTTTCTCTTCCAATAAATATTTAGAGCATCGGAAGTGGACACAAAGGGCAGTGGTACCCTATCCTCCAGGGATGGTATGAGTTGGAACCCACTCGATAGCCATGAGTTTTGAGTTTCATAGAGCTTATCTGGTCAAATCATGCATATTTAAATTTTATTTTAGGAAAAATATTATTTGTATAGTTTTACAATTGGCTCTTTACAAACAGAGGTCATAGAATCATGATAATATAAAATGGTACATACATTTGGAAAATAACTTGGCTGTTCCTTTTTTTCCTTTTTTATTGTATTGGAGG
>NW_022103951.1:1774660-1801373 GCF_000313985.2 Echinops telfairi
CTTGCCAGCTGAAGCAGGGAACTAGTTAAGGCAGTTGCACCCTGGCCCGTCCATCACAAAGCAAGATATTCGAGACCTAGAAAGGCAAGACTCACTGAGCCATTTATCCCTCCACCCTTCAATTAGGCCCACATGTGTTTATCGGCCAGGTTGGCACAATAAACTACCTCACAATCCAAATGCCTTTCCACTGGATAATAGGGGAAGGACCCCTTGTGGTGCAACGGTTAAGTGCATGGCTTCTAACTGACAGGGCAGCAGTTTGAACCCACTAGCTGTTCCATTGGAGAAAGATGTCACAGTCTGCACTGGTCCAGATTCACAGTCTTGGAAACCCTAGAGAGACAGTGCTTCTCTGTCCTATAGGATTGCTATGAATCAGAATTGACCTATCAGCCATAGTTTAAGGAATACAGGGTTCTCTGGGTGGTGTGAATGGTTAACGTGCTGGGCTGCTAACTGAAAGGTTCAAATGCACCTAGAGGTGCTTCAGAAGAAAGACCTGGAGATCAACTTGCAAAAAATCAGTCATTGATACCTTTAGGAGCATCATTCTCCTCTGACGCACACAAGGTGCTGTTGAGTTAGAACTAACTCAACAGCAACTGAGTGTTTTAGGGACTGTGGAGTGATTCAACAAACATATCATGAAATTCAACTGAGAAACAAAAAGGAACCAATGACTGATATGCACGAAAAACACAGATGCATGTCATAGGCGTTATGCTAAAGGAAAGACGCAAGAATGCAAGGCTACACACCACGATTCCATTTATATGACATTCTGGATAAGTCAAAGATTATGAATTATTCATAGTGATGGACCTGTTTTGGCTCTTCAGTGTGGTGGTGGTTTATCACTAACTTTATCAAATCTCACATAGCTGTACACCACATGAGAATAAAGAGTTTTGTGTGTAAATTATACCCTAACAAAAATACTGAGAATAAATTAGGTAGGAAAAATAACTTAAGGAATTTCTCTACAGTGGCAAACAACACATCTCAATATATTTTCTTAATGTTTAACCACCCTTACATATGCCACACTTTCTTCTGTCACAACTGGACTAAAGTTACAATGTACTTTGGGGTGAAAATGAGTCCTGGTGGAGTAGTGGGTTACATGTTGGGTTGCTAACTGCAAGGTCAGCTGTTCGAACCCACTAGTTGCTCTGTGGGAGAAAGATGAGGCTTGCTGCTCCTGCAAAAGATTTACAGCCTGTAAAGTTCTATGCTGCCCTATAGGGTTGCTTTGAGTCAGAATCAACCTGATGGAAGTGAGCTTGCTTTTGTTTGGTTGGAGGGAGAGTGGAGAGCAGAGTGGAACATGTGCCTCTCTCTGCAGGGCCTCTACTACCATTAGCCAGAGCAAGCCCAGATTAAAATCACATCCATAGCTCCTCAATATTCAAAGCCTTTCCCTGAAGCTTCCTGAGAAAGAGCAAAAGAACTAGGGTTGTCACATGGGCAGAGCACTAGACAGAGGAATCAAGAGTCCTGCAGGGGATTTTTCCAAGCCAACCACTGATTCCTAATGTGATCTTAAATAAATTATTCCACCTGCATAACTGTCGATATTTTGGCAGAAAACACATCTCAAGGCAGGGGATTTAAGAGACTTCAAGATGAATAGGGCCTGGGGTCTTAAAGGTTTGTCTTAAAACAAGCAACCATATAAGTGAGGTATCAGCTAAGTCCGCAGGGGTTCTGAGCACACCAGCCAATGTGACCCAAGGATTGTAAATAATAAAATCCATGTTCAGAGGAGGGAATTATATTAGAGCTTAAATTCTGAGCACTGGATTTTCAGAAGGCTATGGATGACAGGGAAAGCTCAAATCCATTTGCAGAGTCCCCACACAGATTAGGCTTCCATTGAATGCCCTAAGATCATTGGCTAGGGATCTGAATAATCTTGTCCTTGGACAGAATACATTGGAAAATGGATCACTGCAGATACAGTTAGGTTAAAATTTAACAGATTATCACTTTTCTTCCTTTTAACCCATATTTTAAGTGGTTCTAGTTTCTATTATCTTCTGCTTTCTTTTGGATAGAGGTTTTTCTGTGTTTTATTTTGCATCATTGTTGAGGGCTTTTTTTGTATGATTTTCTTTATATGAAATCCAGAATAGGTAATCCATAATGACAGTAACTAGATTAACAGTTCCTTAGGTTTATGGCAAGGGAAGTTTGGAGCTAATGGGGAGCTAATAATAATGAATACAATAATGAATAAAGTGTTCTAAAATTGACTGTGGTGGTGATTGCACAACTCTTTTTTTAAATCATTTTACTGGGGGCTCTTACAGCTCTTATCACTATCCATCCATCCATCCATTTTGTCAAGCACATTTGTACATTTGTTGCCATCATCATTTTCAAATCATTTTCTTTCTACCTGAGCCTTTGGTATCAACTTATTTTTTCCTTTCCATCCTCAACCCTGCCTCCCTCATGCCTCACGGAGCCTTGATAATTTATAACTTTTTTCATGTCTTACACTGTACAATATCTCCCTTCACCCACTTTTCTGTTGTTCATCCCCCAGGGAGGAGGTTCTATGTAGATTATTGTGATCGGTTGCCCCTTTCTCCCCCACCTTACCCTTACCCTCCTGGTATCGCTACTCTCATTATTGGTCCTGAGGGGTTTATCTGTCCTGGATTCCCTGTGTTTCAAGCTCTTATCTGTACCAGTGCACATCTTCTGGTCTAGCCAGATTTGTCAGGGAGAATTGGGGTCATGATAGTGGGGGGAGGAAACACTAAAGAACTAGAAGAAAGTTGTATGTTTCATCGGTGCTGAACTGCACCCTGACTGGCTCATCTCATCCCTGCAACCCTTCTGTAAGGGAATGTCCAGTTGCCTGCAGATGGGCTTTGGGTCTCCACTCCGCACTCCCCCTCATTCACAAGGATAAGATTTTTTGTTCTTTGATGCCTGATACCTGATCCCATGGACACAGCATTGTCACACATGTTGGTGTGCTTCTTCCATGTGGGCTTTGTTTCTTCTCAGCTAGATGGCCGCCTGTTTATCTTCAAGCCTTTAAGACCCCAGATGCTATATCTTTTGATAGCTAGACACCATCAGCTTTCTTCACCACATTTACCTATGCACCCGCTTTGTCTTCAGTGATCCTGTCTAGAAGGTGAGCTTCATGGAATGCCAGGTTAATAGAACAAAGTGTTCTTGCATTGAGAGAGTACTTGAGTAGAGGTCCAATGGGCCTATGGACCTTTTATTGACTAATACTGAGCTTATCCATGGTCTCTTCCCACAGATGTAGTCAATTTTATTCCTATGTATTTCATCTGATGAATTCTATGGTTGCCATTTATGATGTTGTTGAATATGGGGGTTGCAATGAAGAAGCCATTGGTCTTGCACAATTCACTCGATCATGTGACCTCTAGCTTTGTTTTTATCACCAAGGCCATATTTTCCAACTGGTGATCTTTCCTCTTTGTTTCCAATATTGCATTCCAATCACCAGCATTGTACTTCAAGATAGATCTTGAAATGTTCTTTTTGATGATGAATGGGCACTATTTCTCTTGAATTTGCCACTTGTAGCATAGTAAACCGTATAACTGTCTGCCTCAAACAACCAATCGCAGTCCATTTTAGTTCATTACTGCCTATGATATTGATCTTTATGTATTCCATTTTATTTTGAATTCTAATTTTCCTAGATTCATACCTCATATGCTCCACGTTCTGATTTTTAGTGGATATTTGCAGCTGTTTCTTCTCATTTAGCATCATGCCCCATCAGCAAATAAAGGTCGAGAAAGCTTTACTCCATCGACGTCATTAAGGTTGACTCTGCTTTGAGGTTGTAGCTCTTCCCTACTCATATTTTAAGTCCTTTCCAATCTGAGGTATTCATCTTCTAACACTATATCAGTGTCCTGCTGCTACTCATAAGGTTTTCAGTGCATCCTTCTTCCTAGTCTTTTCTGAGTCTAGAATTTCTGCTGAAACCTGTTCACCATGAGTGACCTTGCTGGTATTTGGAATACTGGCAGCACGGCATCCAGCATCACAACAACACACAAGCCATTACAGTATGACAAACTGACAGATAACTGGGACTTGATTGAATAGCCCTGGTGAATGGGGTTAAATGCATGAATAAATCCTCTTTTTTCAGTTAACAATCCTAGAGGCTTGTGCTATAAAAGCATGCGTCCGTCTGGTAGGGTTTCCCTCCTGACTCTCCATCTCAGGATACAGAAATAGATGTCAAACTGAAATAATCTGGAACCTTCTTTAAATTATTTTTCTGCCCTGTATGCATTTCTTATCCGAGGGACTGTGAATTTGTGTGTGTGTGTGTGTGTGTGTGTGTGTGTGTGTGTATACAGGACTGAAACACAAACTACAACAAGGTACATGACAAATAGGGTCGCTTGAAGATACACACAGTCTATTTCCACTCCTTAGAGTATTGCTTAGGACTTAGAAGTTATGAGACCTGTTCTACTTTGATTTTTCCCCACATTCCCTCAAGTGACAGTCTGTATTCCTCCCTTCAACTCCAAAAACTTTGTTTTAATCATTATGTGTGTTCCAGCTGTTGTGGAAATAAAAAACAACTCTGCTACACGAGAGAGAGAATTATAGCCAAGCACAGCCGTAAGCAACATAACCTGTGTGTCACTCATAAGTTCACAAACTACATTCAGCATGGCGTTGGGGTTGCCACCCAACAAATCTTAAGCCCTGCAGCTCCTCCATTAAACTCCCAGTGGTGTTCGTGTTCTGTGTTCTGGATGCTTCATGAGAGGACATAAGTAGTACTGAGGTTATTCATTCTCTGTCAAACCCCTAATGCTTTGCATCCATCAGAGGCTCTGTTGTTAGACTGGTGCTGGAAATGTAACAATGCACTTAATAACTCACCTGTAGTTCACAAACTGAAAGAAAGGTGTTGCAGCATGTGCATTCTGGACATCCTCCCAACTTAGTCCCATCTCCCAATTTTAAGACGGTCAGACGCTATTGTTAGAGAATATATCAGGTACCCAGGGACCTGGGTTTGAGTCACAGTGACTTGTGATCAATTCTGTTCAGGGTGGTTATGAATACAGGAGCCCTCTTGCACTATTCAAAGAGCCCTACGCCGAGTAGATTCTCAGTAGCACACCAAAGTAAGTGCAGCTCTGACCCATCTCTAAGACTTAAAGCAAAAATACCAGTGATGTACACTCTCCTTGGAAACGTTTTCTTCCTGCTGTCTAGAATCACTATTCTTTCCACCTTTAGTCAGCCTTTCTCTGCTCCTCCTTATTCCTCCCTCAAAGTGATTTCTGGTTCTTCCAGATGCCAAAATATTTCTTTCACCCGAACATGCCATACTATGCTGCTGATGAATAAACTCACCACGGTGTAGGGATACCTGCATTTGAAAGTGGAAATGGCCAAAAGGAAATAATGAACCGAGGAAACAAACTAGGAAGTGGACTTCATGTTCAAGTCCCTTTGCCTGCTTACGCTGTTCATGGTGAAGACGGGGGATGAGCAGGGACCTCATCCTGAGTCCAGACTGCCTTGACGACGGGGAGAAAGAGCTTCCCTTCTGATCGCCACTTGCTCATTTTGAGACTGCCGGTTTCTACCTGGCCAATCAAGTTTTAATGAGGCCACTCCATCACTGTCAATAATTTTCATTAAAATATTCTTTTTGGAAATACATTTATTAAATGTTTGTCACAAATCCCTAACCTCTCTATTTATGCCTTGCATAATTACTAATTACATGCTTTTAAATTCTACTTGCATTTCACCTCGGTAACTTCGGGTATCGCATCTCTTTCTTGTAATTAGCCAAGATTTCTGTTTTACTCCATGTCATCTGACTTCAATACTTTTTTAGAAATAAACCAGCTCTAAGTAACTTTCAATAAAAATAAATTGTGTGACTACATTTCTTTAATACTTTAATACTTTCAATAAAAATAAAAAGTATGACTACGTTTCCAGTTCATGTATGCATGGGTTTATTCCACACAAAGTGTGTTTGAACGCATCCCTGTGATCAGGGGAGGACTGCAGACAAGTTCTCTCAGTAATAAAAATTTGTCTTTGTCTTGATAGGGTGACTTCAAAAACACACACAAAAAAGTTCAATCAAACAACAGCTTCTGGTGGGGATCAGCTGGGCCAAATTGAAGACAGAGACATCTACTCAGAAGGTTCTAAACCAAAACCAAGCCATCGGGTCAATGCCAACTCAGAATGACCTTGTAGGACAGAGTATAACTGCCCCTGTAGGTTCTACTGGAACGCTTTCTGGAAGTAGAAAGCCCCGTCTTTCTTCCAAGAAGCACCTAATGGTTTTGAGCTTCCAACCTTGTAGTTAGCAGCCTGAAAATTATTTTACGGTTATCATAACCACTACAACATTACAGGCTGAGCAACTGTTTATTGGGATCCCAAAGGCATCATCTTGATATTCTTGACGGACCCAGGATGATATAGGGGCTAATTAGGAAGTTTTAAGAAAACAGAAAACTGCATTGATGTGAAACAGGCCAGGAAAGTTTGAGCCCAGGAATTTTTCAATGTACCCAATCATTCTTCCAGGGTAACAATGGCTGTCTTAAGAGAATCTCACTGGGACATCTTACCATTCTGCAGTGCTGACCTTGATTTTGCTTCTCTAGAGAACCCAGCCTAACATACTTACTACGCCACCAAGGTTCCTAAAATCCTCTCTAAACAATGAATAATAATTGTTTTGATTCTAGCAACCATCACTGAATTAAATTGTGTTAGTCTGGATGGACTAGAGAAACAAATTCATGGGCACTCATATGTGTGTAAGAGAGAACTTTATATCAAAGAGCAATGGTACATTAAGAAAGCATCCCAGCCCGGTCCAGATCATGTCCATAAGTCTGGTATTAGCCCATCTGTCTGTTACCAGTCTATGAATTCTTCTTCAACTCACGCAGCACATGTAATGATGCTGAATGCAGGAAGAAAGATCACAGGCCAGTGTGTAGAAAGTCTTGTGGATCCAGTGGCAGTGGAAGCCTCTCGGTGCTGGCAGGGGTCTCTACCTGGCTCCTTCAGCTCCAGGGCTCTAGCTTAGCTCCATGTGCCTTCCCAACAGGAATGTCTCACAGGGAGTGAACAAGTGTCCTGCCTCCAGCAAGCTATTTATCTCCTTAGTGCCTCCAAATGAAGTCATCAAACTATGACCTGATAAACCCCTTCACTCTTAAGTTTCAAATTGACAACCGATTATGTAACTACCACAAAAAATCTTATGTGGGAGTAAGATATTAACTGCTCATCCCGGAGAGGAGCCAGGGCCTTATCTCTAAAATGTTAGTATCCAGGAATTACAACAATGCACACATGCTAAACAGGTAAGAGTGACCCTTGCAACGTTTAGATCCCAATCTAAACTGTCAACTCTCTTTCTTGAAAAAATATCTTCACCACAAATATTATCTCAAAAGTCTCCTTGAAGCTCAGCTTCTCAACTAGCACCACCCAGCTCATCATGACATCACCAGCAGGCGGGAAGACCATCATAGATCGTTTTTCATTTTGTTGGGTGCTTTCTGAAAGAGGGAGCCAGATTGGCAAACAGCTCCTGTAAATCCATTAAATAAATGTATCAACAAATTGCAGAATAAGCTTGAAAAATAATGAGACCATGGCTGAATGCAGCAGATGGCTTGGCAACCCTAAAAGACTAACATCAAACAAACATTCATTTGCGTCTTCATCTAGCGTCACTAAATTAGTATGTGAATTCAAACACTTGTCTTTCACTATTTCTTTCCCAGGCATGGGAACGATGTGAGTAAGGACCACGAGTAAGAGGCAAAGGCAATGGTAGCCAAAGAAAATGGTACTTGTAGTTCCGCTGACACTCAGCCTCCTGGGGGCATAATAGAAACTATTGGAGATCTTCCATCTATACCTCAAAGGCTTAAGAACATCTTTGAGTTTTATCCCTTGTGTATAATTATCCATAATTATTACTACAAGGGTTTCAAACTTCGCTGCCACGTTCTGTGTGCATTGCAATGGAATCCTTGCCATGGTATCGGTGACTTGATCTTCAATGTGTGCTGACACATAAACAGGAAGGCAATGTCTGCCTCCTGCAAACGTTCCTAAGGAGCACAATGGTTAAGTGCTCAGCTGCTAACTGAAAGGTTGCAGTTTGAATCTACCAGTGACTCTTTGGGAGCATGGTGTCCTGCTTCCATAATGATTATAGCCTATGGTGCAGTTTGACTCTATCGGGTTGCTATGGGCTAAAATCAACTCCACAGCACACAACGCTATGAACGTTCAGAGACACAGTGGGTTAGGAGGGAAAAAATCCTATGTGTCCCAAAATATTCAGTCACATTTTCCCATCCAAAAAATTTCAACTATTTGAATATTTATAGGAAACCATAAAAGAAGTGAGCAGTTAAAAAAGGAGGCCATTACAAAGGCAAGAATTTGCCATTCACTATAGGAAAAAACCATGATAATCTCTCTTTTAAATGATGCACCATGAAAATAAAAGATATTCAAACTGCAGCAACATAATATGTGTGCAGGATTAAAGGCAAATGTAAAAGACCAGCTTTATTCCCTTTTCATAGCTGTCAGTCAAATGTATTCCTGTGTTACTGGAAAGAAATTACCTCACTAAACATCTCAGAGAACGTACAACCCTAATGAGGAGGAATCATGATGATTTGTAAGCATAAAATATTGACACATAACATGAACGCTATCGTCCGTGAAGTAGTACTTCCAGTTAGACACGAACAGAAAGACTTGTAAAAATGAGAAAGGAACTATAGACTTCTGCCCAGAGTCCAACCTGGCCCTTTCAGGAGGGAGAATGAACTTTGTGCTAGAGTCCATGCCAGGAGACTTCAGAGCCTTCCTCAAGTACGTCAATTGCCTGCTCAGAATTCATAGTGTGAGAGTCCTGTTTGCCCATTGTCATGTGTACCTTCCTGAATTTCATCTCTTGCACAACTAAATGAAATTACTTATGTAAAGGGATCACCTGGGTCTTTCCCTGCAACGAAAGAAAATGAGCATCCAAAAAAGGAACAAGAGACCCCTTTGGTTATAAGCATTTGTGAAGCATTTGAAAATAAAATACTATGAAATAGTCTAAATGTCCAATAATGGGAAGTATTTACATAAATTGCAGTACAGCCATTTGATACTATCTCATTTGCAAAATATCTTACTGTAATGAAAAAGCTTGCAATATTTTGGTAGAAAGTACAAAATAAAGATCAGCTTGGTAGGTGGGTGTGATAGTCATTAGCACAGTTTGCCAAATTTCTATAGTTGTCCAATTTCTGGCCATGTGATATGTTTGCACTCCTGACCTACTTGAGTAGTTCTGGAGAGTAAGTTGTAAATGGAAATTTGTCACTTTCAGGCCAGAATATTTCATTTCCGATGTAAGAGCCTCCTGTGCCTATTTCCAAGTGCCGCAGCAATTGGAAATGTTCCAGGTAATGACTGTTCATCAGCTTCAGAAATACTCAGCCATTTCCAACTCGTAGTGACTCTACAGGTCAGGGTGGAACCTCCCCTGTGGGTTTCCGAGACCGTGACTCTTTATGGGAGCAGACAGCCTTGTCTTTCTCCCTTGAACAGCTGTTGGTTTGGAACTGCTGACCTTGAGGCTAGCAGCCCAACACATAACCACTAGGCCACCAGGCTCCTACTAATCAGCTTAGGTATTTTGGGGAGAAAGGCACCATGGAGCAGAGCCTTCAAACCATCTGTGACTTGTAGCATGAGTAGCACTTGTGACTTGTAGCATGAGTGACAAACACATCTTAGTTGCTTAAATTCACTAAGATGTGGGGCTTGTTTGTTACAGCAGCAAGTCCAAGCCTTTCTTGACAATGACATAATAGCCCAAGAAGAAACATTATCTAAAAAAGTACACTAAAATATTAATTTAGTGGTTAATACCCTTGAATAAATGTGGAGGTTTGGTAAAGTAGGGGGTCCGTGAACATGAGGAAAACCTTCAATGGCATTGGCTGACACAAGAGCCACAATAATAAACTCAAACATACCAAGGCTCATAAAGACGGTGCAGGACCAGGCAATGCTTTGCTGTGTGATACATCAGGTCACTGTGCATCAGAGCTCACTTGACAGCAGCTAGCAATCACCCCTCTTTGCTACGTCACGGATAAGTCATCTTAATATAAGAGACTATTGTAAAAGTATCTAAGAAAATACAAGAAAAGCATATGACAACTTTATAATCACAGAAAAAGACTTGTTATGTTTTCCAAATGGTATGATAAATGATAGGGCTAAAAGAACGATAGATCTAAATTCCTTAAGTCATTTTGCGTATGTCACTTAGGTACATTAGTCCTGCGTGTACCCAGGACTCTCATGCAAAACACTCTTTTTGTAGCATCACTAAACCTGGCACTTGCCTTCTCAAAAAAGCCATATGACCTGCCATGCCAAGAAGCTGTTTCCACATTTTTAACTTAAAAATGTCTAAAACATCTTTTGCCTATAGAGTTATTAGTCAAAGACTGAAATTACAAAGGGTTTCTTGCTTTAGCTCTATTTCTTAGGGAACAGGGAACCAATAAAGGAGGAGTTAACAGATAAAAGGTTTTTCCTCTAGATACCAATTGTGTAACATCGATTATAATGTAAAATTCAAGTGTATAGAAATTCACTTGACAGCTCCTAAACAAGACAGCGTGAACAAGAGTAATCTAATATATACTAATTTCAGTGGAGAAAATAAATGTTTGTGGGAGGGGGGAGTTTAAAGTGGCATTTAAATATAAGTACTATTGTAAGTATTATTTCACTGTAAGTTCCCACTGTGCTTCATACAATGCTCCACACACAGTAAAGAGTCAAGTGCTTGAGTGGAAAGAACACTGGATTAGAAGTCAAGAGGCCTGGATTCTCGCTCCAACTTCATCACTATATAATTAGCTCACTTTTCATCTCCCATTTCATGCAATTCTTTATCAGTAAAACAAGAATTGGATCTACCTCTCCTGCCTTGGAGGCCTATGGGAAAAGACTGAGGGAAGGGGATTTAACATTTTGTTTAGATTATAAAGCATCTTTCAGTTGACTAATTTAGCCCCTTGATATAGTCCTGAAGGCCTCTGGTTTGTGATCAACCGCTGAAGGTTGGTGGTCCAAACCCTACCCCAGCCCCAGTGGTGCCACGAGAGAAGCACCTAGTGGGCTGCTTCCATACAGATTCCAGCCAAGAAAACCCTAGCGAGCAATTCTGACCTGTAACACATTGGGGTTGACTTGAGTCAACTTGAATCAACTTGACTTCCACATATTTGGTTTTAGAGGTTTGGGCTGGGCTGGGCTGGGCAAAGGGTAGGGATTTTATCAACCTGATCTACAGAGAAAAACTGTTACAGAAATTCATCTCATTATGACTAAAACCTCCTAAAGTCAACAATGATCAAATTCTGTCTCCTCTGGAATAGTTAGTATAATACGAACATCTAACAGTCCCATGTGCTAGACGTAAGTGATAGTTTAAAGCAGAGGTCCCCAAGCTTATTGGGTCTACCACCCCCTTTCCAGAAAAAAACAATTACTCCTCATCCCCTGGCAAGTAAAAATGTTCGTATTATTATCCATAATCTAGGATCAAGTGCAGGCATCTGCTTTTGTAACCCCGCTACATCGTTTCAGGGCCCCCATGGGGGGTGGGAGGGTTGGAAATATCGCCCACTTTGTGAAACATTGGTGTACAATGGAAAAATTTGTTGAAGGGCTCCTCTCCAAGTTATTTGGATTTCTCGTGTCATAAAAAAACCACCCTCTTCTAAGATCCATGCTACCGCTTCTTACAACTGTGATAACTGTCACCAGTCAGATGCCCATCCAAGAACCATGTCTTTTGTTTTGGCTTTTCTAACACAAAGTGACAGCCCTTCCTTTTATTTACCAACTCCTTTCCCAGACAGAGGAGTGATGTTGGGGGATCCTAAATGATTAATTTCTATTTCACCAGAGAACAACGCAAGAAAACCGAAAAGGTTTAAATGATGAGTGCATTGATAACAAAGGTGACCAGTTGGGTATAAGCCTTGAACATGTTCCTCACAGACCACACAAAGTTGGTTCATTTTACACCAGTGACCAACAGACTTTCTGTAAGCGGCCAGTCAGCAAATACTTGTCTTCTGCATTCTTATGGATTCAATTGTGTCCCCACGCCCTGCAAAAAGAACAGGTGTAAGAAATTCTAACTCCTATCTATACTCTTAAATGACAATCCCATTTATGAAACAAGGTTTTGTTATGTTCTGGGGGCACGTCACAGTTGGGAGTGTCTTTAGCCAATCACTTTTGAGATATAAAAGGAGAAAATAGGGCATCGAGAAGGAAGCACTGAGGGATATAAGCCACCTGAAGATAGCTGAGAGAATACCTTCTCCTGCGGTGGCACAGTCTGCTCCCATAAAGATTACAACCTTGGAAGCCCCATGGGGCATTTTACCCTTTCTTCCGGACACTATGAGTTGAGATCAACCTACAGCAAGGCTCCTAAACTGAGGGAATGCATTTCCATCCGTTAAAGCCCCTCACTTATAGTGTTTCTGTTATAGAAGGACTAGAGGTCTAAGACATGAATAATGTAGTCTGTGCCATGTGGCATTAAAAGCAGCCACAGACACAGGAATATGCAGGAGGCCTGGTGATGTAATGGTTATGCATTGGGTAACAATCTGCATGGTCAGTAGTTCAAGACCCCCAGCATCTCTATGGGGAAAAAGACTGGGCTTTCTACTCCCATAAATCATTACGGTCTCAGAAAGCCACAGGGGGTCACTATGAGTCAGCATTGGCTCAATGGTGGTGAGTTTGATTTTTGTATTTTTTGTTTGGTGTTCTAATGAAACAGACATTTGCATATTTTTCTCTCTGCATAGTACAAAATAGTCATCGGCTTAAAAAAATTTGTCAACCATTTCGAGCTTGAAAACATTTACAAATGTAAAAGGTATTTTTCAAAGCCCTGCAGATGCAAGGCCTCAAAAAATAAGTTCAAATACTGCAGCCTTCAGTATGAATTACACCTCAATGCAATAAAACAACAAGAAGACACAAACGCACCCCCCAAAATAAGGCACAGGCTGGATTTTGCCCATGGACTGTAGTTTGCTGACCCTGTTGTATACATAAGTGATAATCTTCATTTAGGACAGGCTCCCAGAAGCAGAACCTGAAACAAATATCTGTGAACAAGGAAGGGCTCCCATGAGAAGTCGGTAAAGGAGGAAGCAAAACAAGCAAAACTGCAATGATCAGCATTCAAGATGGCCTCCAATAGTTCCCTCTTCATGGTGGTCACATCCTTTCCATGACGTACTTGAGCTAGCTGGTGATCAAAAGAATATGGCAGAGGTATGCTATATCCAAGACGAGGTTCTAAAAGACTGACGCTTTTGACTTGGGCACTTACTCTCTTTCATTAGCTCTGAATAAATATAGCTTCCTTGTCTTGAAGACACTCAGGTACCCCTTTGTAAACATGCACATGGCTAAGTCCTCAAGGAAGAAGCACACCACCCTGTGTGATCCAAGGATTTTAAATAGTAAAATCCAAATCCAATGGAGGGAATAGTATCAGAGTTTAAATTGTGAACACCTGGTTTGCAAAAGGTCATGGATGACTGTGGAAGCCCAAAATCCATTTGCAGGATCCCCATATGGACGGAGCCTCTGTCAAGGAAGGCAAATTGCCTTGCTATCAGACAGAGAGCATCATGAAGTCAATGATGGCAGATGCAGTTAAGTTAAAATGTAAAAACCTCAACATTTGATCTCTGTTTAGTTGACTTATTTTTAAGTTGTGTCAGTTTTTAATATTTTCTACTTTCTTTCTGATTGAGGTTTTTCTGTGTACTCTAGTCATTAGCGCTGGAATTTTTAACAATTTCTTGATTTCTTTGCCTCCTGTTGGTTGTTTTTATAATTTTATACATATGAAATCCAGGTAGATCTATATGAGTAACTGGATTGATCATTGCCTAGGGTATGGCAGGGGGTGGGGATGGGGACAATGGGGAGGTAACAATGAGTATGAGAAGGAAATATTCTGAAATTGATTGTGGCGAGACTTGCCAAAATCTGACTGTGATCGAATGATTCAATGCTATGATATGTGATGTATATTCTAATAAAACGTTTGTTTTTTAAAGATGTACGTGACACGTGAGCATTAAGGCCTCTAGTCAACAGCCACAGTGACGGCAGCCACAGGTGAGAGTTTTACTATAACCTCAGGAGAGACCCCCAAGTCAGAACCAACCAGTTAAGCCACTCTAGGATCCTGCCCTCAGAAACTGTGTGAGACAGTGAATGCTTGTTGTTGTTTCCAGTTGCTGCATTTTATAATCACGTATGCAGCCTGGGGGCGCGCTCAGGCAGAGTTCCAGAGAAAGAGGCCTGATCTTGCAGGAGAATGCTGGAATAGGAAGTGCCTCTGCAGAGCTGTCCCAGCCTTATAGCCAAGGGAGCAGGGGCTCTCACTCTAGCTCCTATCAGGAAGAGCCATCCCAGGGGACGATACATTCCCAGGTAGTTTCATCTCTGTGCGTGACGGGCCGAATGCAGTGAAACTGCAGAGAATACACCACAGGTGCTGGCGGTTGAAAGTTAAATGCTAAAAAGTGTTTTTCAGATCGAGATGCAGCATCGCAATGATCCACTACAGGCCAGTTTTATTCATTTGTCCAATGGATGGATAAATGGTCAAAGCTGAATCGGAGTGTGCAGGTTTGCAGCATGTTGTAAATGAGTTACCTCACCAACAAGGCTCAGCATTCCAATTTCACATTCTGTGCATGTCCCAAAGACAATCTGAACATTACGAATGCTCACCAGGTAAATCAGCATTGCTGCCTTTAGGTAATCCAGTGTGAAGACAATCAATGAAATCACCCTGCCAGCTATAGATGTTGAAATAAATGATGAAACTAGTAGGAAGCTCTTTGCATTGTCAGAGACACCAACTTCCCCAGGTACGGTGCGCTAGCCTCTAAATTCCTGAATAAACTTGGGGCTCGATTGAAAAGTTCCTAATAAAGTCTTTGATAAACCAAATCACTCTCAAACCAAGGACCATTTTTCTAAACCGTATAAAAAAACTTTCAATCAACCTTGGAATTTTAAAAAGGAAAACTGAAGATCGTTTTCATTATCTCTGGATCTTAAACACCCTTCTTCCACCCCTACAAATGATCCCACTTCTTGTTCGTTTGTAAGGAACCACCCACGTGGACCAAAGAGCTCGGAAGAGTTGCAATCTTGTTAAGCAGTGGTCATATCAGAGCCTGGATGTTTTCATCTGCCATGAGAGTAAAATGAAAATATCCTGGGCTTTGCCGGGTTGGGAGGCTGCCAATGCATGGTGTTAGTAAGTTGAAATACAAGGGATGCGAGAGCACCAGTGCCCATAGGCTTCACGGAGTCCCCTCTCCATCCTACAACATTATGCATGAGAGCATCTGTTGTGCTGGTCACGTTTTCTTGCCTTGCTGTGCTCGCTATCACAGAGAGTCTGACCCCTGCAGTCAACTGGCTTGGGGCTGAGTTCAGTCCATGGAAGAAGCAGGCAGAAAGGTGGAAGGTAGGAGAAAGGGAGGAGCCAGGGTACTTCTCCACAATCTCTCTTTCCTCCAGGGCTTCAGCTCCATCAGAAAACCTCTTCCATCCTAGCTCCTACTGGTCACCTCAGCTTCTGGGCTCTGATAACATTACCAATCCCTGTTCCTTGATACTGCTCATTTCTGGGCTGCCTTACCATCCTCTATTTGGCATCTCGCCTCTTCCACTACCATCTGTGTAATCATTTAATTCACCTCTATTTGAAGTGCCTAAAGTGGCTTCTGCTTCCTAAGTCACACACTGGGTGTTGCTGGACACTGTCATGTGAATTGCAACTGTGGCATATGGGTCTACACAGCCAAAGGCTTCTCACTAGCTCAACATTTAGTAAACAAGGAAACAACAAGCTGTTTTGAAGCCTCAGCTATGTGCCCGCCATTGCACTAGAGTCTAGTACAATGTGTCTAGTAACTAGACGCAATGGGGCAGATGGTGGGCGGGGGAGCCTTTCGGAGACTTTGAAGCACAACAGCTATGCCCCAAACTTGAAGAACAACTCCCTTTAGTTAAGGTCTCTGAAGTCTGTGACCTTGACCTCTTGGAGGCTGCAGTTTCCTGACCTTGGCTCTCCCAGTTTCTCAGCATTTGTCTCAAGTCTTACTCCTACATCGTTGCTGTTGGTAGTTGTCTTGAGTCAGCGCTGAATGAAACACTTCCCAGTCTGCTGCCGGGTTCCTGATGCTGGTGTGCTCGAGTCCACTGATGGGACTATTGTATATTTTGAGGGCCTCATCTTCCAGCTCTCCATATATTACAGACCATGTTCTGGTGTGATCATAGGGTTTCACTGACTAATTTTCAAAAGTAGATCACGAAGCCTTTCTGCCTAGTCTGTCTTGGTCTGGAAGCCTTGACAAACCGTGTTCCATCACGGGCTACCCTGTTTGTATTTAAAATACAAATGGTATAGTTTCCAGAATGCCAACAACATACAAGCCCCCACCGTTGAACAAGCAGGCAATTCCGGTAGAAAATCCTCTATTCCTGAATCACTTTGAGTGGCTCTGTTTTAGTGGCCGATCTCATACTGAGAGACCATACGTGTTTGGAGTTCACCATGTCTAAACCTCACCAAACCATCTGCTACCTGAAACTGGAGTTGTCTTTCTCTGACACCTCTTCTCTAAAATTAACTAACATAATTGGAGCATACACCGTAGATTGTCCAGCGCAATAGTCATTCCCAACCTCTCTTTTGTGTTCATGTACTGTAATGAAAGAACACATGGCTCCGCTCTGTCCAATGAAACATAAGAGGAAGTCACCTGGTGCTTGTGTCCCCCTGATGGCATCGCTCTCAGAGGTTAACCACCAGCGGTTTTCATGGTACAGCAGAAAGAGAAGAAAAACTCATCCCTTGATGGCATCCTTGAGGAGCTTGCTCCAGATTTTTTGACGTTAGACAAACAATCTCTTTAATTGTTTAAACCCTTGTTTGTCCAGCTTCTCTGGGATCCTCTGCCAAATGAAATACCTAGCTGATACAATTATGTATGGAGAAGAAATTGTGTTTTAAAAATCAGATTAGCTTAAATTTATTGAGATTCAAAATGCACTCCCTGCTGGGTAAAAACCGTATGTGTCTTCTAATTTCTCCATTGTAATCATTATTTAGAACAATGCATCTTTACCAAGCAGGAAAATAACTTTCTTTTCAGTTCGAGTTTACTTTACAAAATAGACATGTTGCTAGAAAAGTCAAGGCAAATTTAATTATATCTTAATGCACATCAGAAAAGCGTTACTATTTAAAGTGAACTGTTGGGAAACAATTTTATAATGGAAACACTGTGTTTTAATTTACCAGATTCTTTGCAATTCAAATGTTCAAATATCAGGTTTGTTTAACAGAGGAACTGAATACAAGACACTGTTTTATAGGCTTTTGTATTAAATGAAGAGTTAAAAATAGAAATGTGTTTTGGCATAGTGCCATTAATATGACATCAACTACCACTGACAGAGATGAAGACATTGAGGGGTGTTTTTTAACCAACTTCTGCCATCTGAAATTGATCATAGAATCGAGATGCATTAATAATTACAGGTGACTGGAATGTTAAAATTGGAAACAAATAAGAGGTTCAGCAGTTGGAAAATATGGCCTTGGTGATAGAAATGAACTGCCACTCCACAAGTGAACCTTGCCAGATATAGTACACGGGGCCAAATAGATTGCATCTGTGGAAAAAGAACATGGAAAAGCTCTGTCGCATCCATCAGAACAAGGCTATGGGCTGACCCAACCATAGAACAGACCACCAACGGCTTAGATGCTAGTCCACAGTGAAAATGCACTGCCGGAGTTGAGTTGATTCTGACGTGCAGCAGTCCTGTAGGCAGAGTAGAGCTGCCCTTGTGCATTTCTGAGGCTGTGGATCTTTATGGAGCAGAACACACTCACCTTTCTCCCATGGAAGAGCTGACCTGGCAGTTAGCAATCCAATTCATAACTCACTATGACACTAGGCCTCCTTGGGTTCGAGGTGAAGGTGAAAAATAACTTTTTATAATGTCAGAAGAGAGTGAAACTTGCTCTTGAACATAGAGTAGCTAAAGTAAATGGAAGAATGAAGACAAAGACGTGAGCATATGTACAAATATGCTTGATACAATTGATGTATAGCTTGTTCTAAGAGCCCCCAATAAAATGATCTTCATAAAGAACTTAATTGAACTTAATTGAACAACAGCACACAGGTGAGTATACAGGATTATTAAATCCATACAGGAATAGTTGCTTCCACCTGAAAGTCTTCTCATGCTAAGAAGCAAAGATCTTGTGCTGCTGGGTTCTGTCAACCACGATCAGAGCAACAATTGCTCCTCCCCTTTTGGTTTTCTCAGGTCAATGCAGTCTGGTAGGGTTGGTGTAATTTGCAATTCAGAAAGACTTCTTGGATCCTTTATCTCCCACTTCCTCATGTCTTTTCTATAAGTCAATGGCCTGCTCCTGATAGCATCTTGTACACCGAGGACTTTCTCCAAATGACATATGTTCTGTCCTGCTAACCAAGTCTTACTTCACTGCCATGGCATCGTCCAAGTAGAAACCGCTGCCTTGGCGTGTGATCTACTGCGTTTATTCTCAGCGCGCACACACACAAAAATCGTAACTTATTTGAAAACGAAAGGATTCTAGGAAACTGTACCATCAATGATCATTTATGAAATGCCAGACCTTGTGCCAAACTTCGGTAACAGTCTCTCATACGATCCTCACTGCAAGCCTCTGAGTTGGATGCTTTTATTTTCTCCATTTTACAGAGAACAGAGGCTTGGGAGGGTCACATGATTTATCCAAGGCCCAGCAACTAGCCCCCCTCGCTCCAAAGCCCCCTTTCTCAAGCACAACGACGTATTACCTCCTCTTTAGGTGCAGGTTAGAAATGAGGACTCATTATAGGTCATTGCTCTTTGGAGTCAAGAAGTCCCTTCAGGTGCAATAGCTTTGTAGCCCTGCATATTTGTGTATGCTTTAGCAGAGCTTTCCTGGGCTTCTAGTTTGAAATATGAAAAGCAGTATTGGAGACACCCTAGTACCTGTCTCATGTCATGAATCAATTGCTCCTGGCCATGGAGATGGGCCAGTGGTTTAAAGATGAAGCCAGGGTGTCTACAATGCTTATGCCCTTTTGTAGCTACTCCCCCAGCACCTGTGAAGTCAATCATCCCCCATACCTTCCTCCCCACATCCTAAACTCTGAGGCGTTCTTAAATGGAGAAGGCAGATACCTCCAATGAAAGCATTTCAATAATCAACCCTCATGCCCTCCCCCTTCAGACATTTATTAAACCGTTTCGCCTGAAATAGAAACTCTAAATCTGCAAATCTCTGAGAGGATTCTTCATCTGATTACATTACCACTCCGCCGAGGAAGACTACAGCAGACCAGAAAGTACGAACGCCATCCCCCCATCCCCATCCCCAATTTTAGCACGTGCTCCTCAAGAAACCCAAAGCTGAGCCTCTTAGAGGAAGACAAGCCACTCCAGAAACAAGACAAAACAGAACCCCTACTCCACAGGCCTGGAAAGGGCTCCACCCCCGTGAAAAATAAAGAGACTCATAATTAAAATCAAGGGCAGGAGCACACAGGCAGAGAGGGCCGTGCTGTGACGTCATGGGGTAGCAGGCTTAGCTTCAAACTGGAGGCTGAGAGGACGGACCTGCATCCCCAAACCTTCCCACTGAGTAACATTTATAGCTATTACTTTCTTGCTGTTAGTAGCGAGCCTTTATAGATGTCTGGAGAATACAGCCAATATAGCAAGAAGCCTGTTGTTTGGGCTTTCTTACTGCTAAGCTATTGATATTTTAGGAGAGTAATTGAACTTCTCGGTACTCACATGTGTTCTCCATGAACTAGGATCCCCTGAAGATAAGTGGGTTTTCAGGGCATACGCTAAAGTAACTGTAAATCCAGCGCCTAAATGGCATTTGGGGTTTACCAGCCTTTGAGGAAGGAGGAGGAGGTAGCCTAGCTGTAAAGCTTTTCCTCTGGTTTAAATTCATCCTCACCTCATCGTACATGTGCACACGTACACACACATGCACACACATCTTGCAATTTAGTGTTGGTGTTTTGCTTATCTTGTTAAGCACAAGGATGTAAACGGGGTTTTCTTTTTGCAAACTAACAAGCGATATTTCTCCATGAGATCTGCCGCGATCTGTTTGCCTGCACCGAAAAGTTACTTTGATCCCACACAGTCCAGCTGTTCTTCTCAGTTGCTGAAATAATGAGCAACATTAAGTAACAGTCAGAATCAGCCACCACGACTCGTGGTCACATTTGGTCCTGTGCAAATTAGAGCCTCACTCAAATGGTCGTTCCTTCCCTGCTGCTCCATCTTCTAGCTCCTTCTCTGTCCTATGGGATTAGTACAACAGTTGGGAAAGGCCTGGGTCAGTGTTCCCCCACAGCACTTAGCGGCGGAAATAAAAAATATAGGCTTATATCGCTCTGTTTTCCTTCCTGCTCCAGCTGCAAAGTGGCCAGCGTCTGAGTTAATGGAACAGCACTTCTTGCCGATGCCACCTTTCCTCCAGACCAGCTACTGGTCAGGGTGTCACTCTTCTTCTAGCCAGGGGATCACATCTCATCGCCTTCACTCAGCAACTGCATCTTAAAAACTCGTTGCCATGGACCGACTCATAGAGACTCGATAAGAAAAAAAAAAGAACTGTTCCCATAGGGTTTCCAAGGTTGTAAACTTGAGACTGACTGAAGTGGAGAAGCTGATGGCTTTGAACTGCTGACCCTTAAGTACTTTATGTTATGTTACAGATTAGGCCTAACTATGTTTACACCATACCTAACCACATGGTCCCTGACTGCTCAGTCACGCTCTCTAAGTTTCCTTTATGTAATTCACTTTCGACCAAGCCAGTCAATGGCTGAATTCTTCAAGAGTTGGTTTGGGGCCCTCTTTTCTTCCTGCTAAACCTTCCATAAAATCATAACCATGTCTTTCATTGCTACGTTTATGTAGATAATTCATAAACTTATCTATAACCAATAAAATATCATAGTATCATAAATACTGGAAGACATAATATACAGTTAGAGTAAAAGACAATTCGCTGACAGTTTATTTCGTTCAAGAGGAACAGAAGGACGTGCATATATGGGTGGATGTAGGCACAGGAAAGTTATTAGAAACATATGCACCAAAAATGTTAGCAATGATTCCCTTTGAATTATAAGACTATGGGCAATTTCTACTTACCTGCATGTTTTCTTTTGTTTTTGTCTAAAATGTCTTCAATAATGTTTCAATCAGAGGAAGACATGTTACTTTTTATTGTATTTTTGTCCCAATAGAGCAAAGATGTCATTATAAGGACTAAGGTGGGCCTGACCCAAGCTAGGGTCTTTTCAATCACCTCTTATGCGTGTGAAAGTTTGGCAATGGATAAGGAAGAACAAAGAATTGATGCATTTGAATTATTGTGCTGGTGAAGATTACTGAAAGTACCAGGTGCTGACAGAACAACAAACACACCTGTCTTGGAGGAAGTACAACCAGAATGCCCCTTAGAAGGGATGGTGGTGAAACTGTATCACAGGCACACTGGACATATCCGGAGAGACCGGTTGCTGGAGAAGAACATCATGCTCGGTAGACGGTGAGTGGAAAAAAGGAAGACCTTCACTGAGCTATATTGACACAGTGGTTGTAACAATGGGATCAAATGTAACAATAATTGTGAGAATGGTGCAGGACCGGGCAGTGTTTTATTGTACAGTGCGTAGGGGTGCTATGAATTGGAACGGACTCAAGAGCACCTAACAGCACAACATAGACTTAAGTGTGTGTCTTATCTTGCCATTTAACAAGACAAGTTGTTAGGCAATATTAAGACTGTACAGACATCGGTCCTTCCATTCATTCAATGAGTTGAGAATACGCTGTGTATCAAATACAACTGAGAGCACAAGGGACACGAGGGTAAGAAGAGACAGAATCTGTGTCTGCCTGCATGAGGAGGAGACAGACAAACAATAAATGTACAAACACAGGAATGGTAAGAACTATAAATGGAGAGGATATGGTGCTATAAAATCCCACAATAAAGAGCCCTAACTTAGGAGTGGAGAAAAATCTATATATTGCGAACAATGTACTTAAACCATTTCAAATGAAAATCCTGTAACTTTTCATTCAAAACCAAAATTTAATAATATGCAGATTATTTGTGGTGTTCTATTATTTATGTCTCTATTACATTCTATTAGTGCAAGTAATATATTTATTTAAACTCTCCAAAGTAACAGATAATAATCACCGTGAGGGACAAAAGATGGACAAAATCAATAGATTTTAAAACCACCCTTAAATCTTCTCAGGGTCTTCCCCAACGGGAAAAAAATCAAAAGTAAACTTTGAATGTAACCACCAGGAAGTGATGCATGAAAGGAATCCCAAGAGTAATAGAAATTTTCGTGAGTTGATCCCTAGAGAGATGGGTCTCATTTACCGTGCTCCCTTAGTTACCATTAAAGATTGGTCAAAGGCCTTTGGAAATAGGTTTACTGGGAAAAATGAGACAATCTATACATTTCACTGTAGAGCAAATGACTGTGTATGTACATAATTGTAGAAGTTGCAGGTATTTTTATATTGGCAATAGAGCACGAAAGTCATGGAAACTTCTCAGACATAACGCAACACCTTGGGGAATGGAATTCCTAAGGCTTGAAGGCAAAGGACTATCGACTCAGGAGCCATCTACCTCATTGGCACAGCATAGTTCCTAAAGAGAGTGTTCAACATTGAGAAGATTCTGGGACACTAAATGCTTGGTTCTAAGTGCCACCTAAGCAATGACAATTGATCCCTTGTCTAGAGAAAAGGGAGAGTCAAGAACGCCAAGGGCTCACGGAAGCAATTAATCCAATGGAGTAATAGACCACATGATCCACAGCCTACACACTCCTGAGACCAGAAGAACTGGAGAGTTCTATTCCACTATCTATTGCACTGACCACAACAGAGGGTCCTGGACAGAACAGAAGAAAAATGTAAACAAAAAAATTAAAATCACAAAAAGACCACTCTTCCTGGCCTGACAGAGACTGGAGGAAGCCCTGAAACGATCGCCCTAAGATACTCTCTGACTTGAAACTGTAGTTATTCTTGGAGACCACTGTGCAGGCCAATCAGAGGCAGGCCAAGAAAATAGACACCACAGAGAAACATTTTCCTTCGAACAGAAAATTCGATGACATCCAAAGGACAGCAGAGCCTAAAATCAAAGATGAGAAGGCAGGAGGAGGTAGAAAACCCAGACAAAGGGAAATGGGGAAGCCAGTTGGAAATGGGGAGAGTGCTGGCATAACGTAGGGCAGTGGTTCTCAACCTGTGGGTCGCAACCCCTCTGTGGGTCGAATGACCCTTTCACAGGGATCGCCTAATACATCCTGCATAGCAGATATTTACATTATGATGCATCACAGTAGCAAAGTTACAGTGATGAAGTAGCAATGTAAGTTATAAAGTAGCAACAAAAATAATGTCATGGTTGGGGGTCACCACAACATGAGGAACTGTATTAAAGGGTCTCAGTATTAAGAAGGTTGAGAACCACTGGTGTAAGAAAGGCAGCCAAGGGCATGGGACACTTTATATTCCACACTTTCAAATGGGAAACTAGTTTTCTCTGTAAACTTTCACCTAACACACAGTTTAAAAAACTCCATTCCACAAGGTGTTTGGTTATTAAAAATGTGGCTTCCATATCGCACTCCCCAAATTGTTCGTAAATAAATAAATAATAAAACCAACCTCACTGACAAAGCTGACTCATAGTGACCCCCTGTGGGTTTCCAACACTATAACTGTTTATGGGAGGAGAAAGCCCAGACTTTTTTGAACTGCCAACCATGCGCTAGACAACTACTAATTAATACATTATCATCTCACCTGGTTTTCTAAGAGTTCTCTCCTAAGACACTTTTAGAGGGTCAATGGTTTTTCAATGGCTCAAATCCTTTTTGTAAATGTTTTTACTTACTACAAATTGCTAGAAGTCTAAATCTGCCATATTCTCTTCCTCTGATGAAAACATAAAACTTTCCAAACATATCAATTGTATTGTACAAGCAGAGCATGCTACCTGGCCCTTTTTGCATTTCTACACATCATGCTCTGCAATGAGAATTTTGAAGAAGATGGGCAATGACTTTGCCCATCATTGTCACTGCTCCCTCTTGACAGACAGTCCTGCGCAGCGTGGCAGATCACACGTGGAATTCACCAAAGGGACTTGCCATTCTGTTCGGATTCATGATTGTGAGCCCATGTGCTAGGAAGCACTGTGACACAGTGGACAATCGCGTTGCAGAATTTGGGGATGGACTTGAATGTTGATTAAGTGTCTGTTTCTTCTTTGGGTGAAGGAAAATGTCACGAAGGTATTCTTTTACCTGCCTTTCCCTGAAAGATGAGAGAAGGCAATGTGTCACAGGTAACGACTCTCTCAGCTCCTTTACCCCTGGCCTAGCATCTGAGAGAGGTAAATGACTTCACTGATTCGAAAATGAATCTCGAAAATGCAAGAGCTGCACAGAATACTGGCCCAGAATTGCACGGGTATTTGAATGAAGGCTAGAGTATACATTCATGCAAAATTACCACCCATACAAAGGCACTATTAGCAATGCATGTTTTGGTCCAGTGATCAACAAAATACTTTTTCATGGTGCTAAATGCAAGAATAGTTTGGATATTGAAGTAATACATCATTAAAAATTAGAACTCTAGCTTCCAATCTACAGGGATACGTCTTATTCCGAAAAACTGTCCTTTTTTTTGGTTGAAAGTCATATCTTAATATAACAAAGTTGAAGAGAGGGTATAATCATGGACTGTTGATAGTGATGGCCATTCTGACATTTCAATAATATATTAGATGTGATAATATGGGGAATTAGTTGCTCCCTGGATATAAGGTAGACATTTTGAGAGGTACATTAACTTGTTCAGCCTACTGGTATACCATCTAGTAAATTGTATCTTCAGGGCATTAAATAGCATCATAATGGTCAGGAACTAAGTTAGGAAAATGGGAAATGCATTATCTGCTGTGCTGAGAGTAGTTCACTCGCCCCACGAAATCTGGCCCAATGATTATTTAATCCAGTGTGCTCAGAATGATTAATTTGGTGCACGAAATGTGTGCACTATATCTCTTTGTCTTTCATGCACCGGGACATATGTGCCTCTCATAGGCATTCCACCTATAACACCTAGGAAAGGTATTACATCACAGATGCTGAGCAAAAGATAGAACAATCTGTTTCTATCCCATTTCCTCCTTTGTGATGTAAGTTCTAGGATTTGTTCTTGAGAACAGGCCAGTTTCTGGATCTCTCCTTTCGGTGAAAACCCAAAGGATCACCTATTTACAAATACCACAGAGGCCAGTAGCAGGGACAATGTTTGCCCTAATTTAATGTATTATGGACCCATTGAGACAGAAGCCAAACCAAATTTATGTCATGGTTTACTGATGAACATAATATAAAAATAAAACAGAGCTCAGTTGGATAAGAGAGGGAAAAGGTTATAAAAAAGAAATAAATTTGTGACAGTCTGATGTTGAAGACCCTAAGTTATATGGGTGACTAAGAATACGGGTCAAGATAAGAAAAAACAGAACAAGCAGTCAAGTTGTAGAACAGAATTCTAATACAAGATAGGGCCCAAGGGAGCCCCATTTTCAATCCCGTCATTTGTCAAATGAGAAAACGAAAGCTCAAAGGGACAGAATTGGTTGTTTGAAGTCACATGGGTAGTAAGTTATAAAAAATAGGACTCGGCTGAACAAAGCACACAGGAGGAATTGAAGAGGGAAGGAGAGAGAGTGAAGCATATCCTGGCCCACCAAGCCCCGAGGATGATAGTCCTGCTCAGAGCAGACAATGCACAGAGAGAACCATAGGGCCGGTTCCACCACGAGACACAACATCCCTCACTAAACCATAGAACTACAGGGGACAACAGGAGACAGAGTGTGGCAATTGTGCCCAATCTGACCCCATCACACTGAGGTGAAACACTAAGGGTGTGCAACAGAGCAGCAAGGGGAGCAAAGCAATGAAATCCCTGGGGAATACCAAAACCAGACTTTGGGGATGCAGTGTGGCACCCCATCAGACTCAACTGGATAACACTCCTAAAGGTCAACAAAAAGACCTGGAACTTTTTATAGGCTTTTCCTTTTTTTGTCATTGACTTTCTTTTTGTTGTTCTTATTTTATTGTTTTTTGTTTGTTTGTTTTGTCTTCCTTTGTTGTTTTGTTTGCCTTTGCTTTGACTTTGCACTTGTTATTGTCGCTGTATGTCTATCTACCCTGTTTCCCCGAAAGTAAGACATCCCCTCAAAATAAGACCTGCTTACAGTTTTACCTCTCGCTGAAATATAAGGCATCCCCCCGAAAATAAGGCCCCCCAAAGCTACCGTAACTCTGGACTCGACCGTAGCAGCCTGACGCCGCCGCACAGC
>NW_022103951.1:1802891-1812387 GCF_000313985.2 Echinops telfairi
CTGCTGCTGCAGCTAATGTTGTCTAACAGCCTAAATTCTATGAATATGCAATAAACTTACACCCTAAAAAAGTAGGACTAGAATAAGAACAAAGCAAACAAAAAAAACCCACCCTTGCTGTCAAGTTGATTCTGACTCATGGCGACTCTGTGTGCAAAGTTGAACAGCTCTAGAGGAAGCAGATTGCTCTTTTGTTTTTTACTTATTTTTTCCCTGAGGGGCCTCTGGGTGGGTTCAAACTATCAACCTTTTAGTTCATACTCAAGTGCTTGATCGTTGGCACCAACTAGGGACTCCTTCGTGGGGGTAGAAGCCCAAATTCATATTAATTCTATCTCTTTTCTTCTTTAGCATTAAACAAAGGCAGTAGAATGTATAAATTGAGGTGATGATGGGTTCCTGGTCTGAAAAAGTTAAACTATTCTTCTGACAGAGCTTCAAGGGCACCATGCCATGCTAAAAAAAAAAAAGCCAAAATTATGAGTATAGTATATCTCTATTTATATCTAGTCCTTAAAAACAATGACAATATGTTTGTCGATTCCCTGCAATGAACTCAACTTGATGTATGAACCAATGCAATCCTATGGCTTTGTTGCTACTCCATGTTCTTAGCCTAGGAAAACAAACAAAATAAGACTGTTCTATGAGCAGAGGCACCAGATTGTATTATTTAATACTCTTGATAGATGATAGTCATTTCTGCAAATGGCATCTGGCCAAGATTACAGGTCTGAAAGAGTGTCAACCGTGCTCAATCACTGCATCTCTCTCTATTAGAAAACCGTATTGAGATTTCTAGAACCCACAACAATCAAGCTGCTAGATTAATGGGAAAACAATTTTTTTAAGCTTTTGTTTGCCTGGCACTGATTCTCAAAAAAAAATTAGACATTCATTTCCTCCTTCATTTGTGGTTGCTAGGCAAGAGAGAGATTTGGTGACAAATATTTATTATCTTCCTAATTCCTGTCTCCCTTATGGTGGGGTTATTGCTTTGTTCAGTTCCAGAGCTAATGCAAATGTCTGCCGTGTCATTAATAATAAACAAAGCTGGAGTGTGTGTGCAGTAATGAATTAAGCTCATCCCAGTCCATCTGTGCATCATCGTTCACAGGCATCTTGTCAAGAGAAGGTTCAACAGAATCTACAGGTCCTTGGTCCTCTCATTATGAAAGCAATCTGCGGGAGGAGGCAAAGTTAAGTTGCAAAATATTTTTATACAAAGTGAGCAACATCTTTTCCCAAAGAAGCATCTGGTGATAAGGCAAAATTCTAGCAATTGGTGCTCTAGGGATGAGGGAAGTGGTGGGGGGGTGGGGAGGGGAACCCATCAAGGCTCATTTGATCTTGGATAATCAACAGAGCAGCCTCTCTATGGAAATTAAACAGCTGGAAAAAAAACAGAGATCGGTCTGGACTTGTTCACAGTTCCCATTCCTTAGCCAATTCAGAACATGGCTCCCTAGAGACTTTATCCAAACTGCTTGGTAAAAATTTCACTAATAGCATTTCTACAGTTTCCTTCCATTAAGTCCTCTCCAGTAAACAGCACGGTGAGGCTTTCACTTCTGACAATACACTTTTATTCCCTTCGAGGCAAAGGCTTCACATTTCCTTGAACTATTGCTGATAGAACAGGTACACTAAACTAGTGTGTCTCAAACCCTAATGAGCATCCGAGCCACCAAAAGTTCCTGTTCAAATTCAGATTCTGCTTCAGCAGGTCCGAGGTGGGACCTAAGAGTGCATTTCTGGGTCTGCAGGCCTCGTGCCACTCCCTTTGAGTAGCAAGACGTTAAGTGTTTCATCTTCCTCCAAGGCACTTCAAACGAGAATGGAAAAGTAAATCAAAAGCCCATAGAAGTAAAGGCAACATTTTGTGTATTTAAAACCAAATCAATGTCACTTCTCATCCACAGTGGCCTCCCAGCAATGCTATTTCTTCTTAAGCTATCACACTCTGAGGCCACACTCAGACTAGTCCTGGGAACTGATGAAACAGAGATCAGAGTGCTTGATGAAGACAAAGGCTAGCCAAAGCCATTACTTGTTGGCTGTTAGTGTGCCGTCTCCTCTTCTAGATTGTAAACCCCTTAAAGCTATGAGAGACACCTACTATTCCATCTAAACCTCCCTTTACTTAGCAGATGGTCAAATCCAGTCCAACCAACATTACTGACTACCTACTATGTGAATGGCTCCATGCTGAACCCTGGAGATTCTGAAAAAGTGGGCGAGGGGCAATGGATGATGACATAAGATATGGAAAAAATAATCTATAACTTATCAAGGGTTCATGAGGGAGGGCGGGCGGGGGAGAGAGGCGGAAGAAATGAAGAGCTGATATCAGGGGATCAAATGGGAAGACAGTGCTTTGAAAGGGATGATGGCGGCATATGTGCAAATGTGCTTGACACAGTGGATGAATGTATGAATTGTGATAAGAGATGTAAAAGCCCCCAATAAAAATATTTTTTAAAAGGAAAAAAAATCAACATGCTCTTAAGGAATACAGAAGAAAATATTAAATGCTCCCTGAATCACTTCAATATAATATGTACCAGACAGTTGAGTAACATCAACACTAGGCAAGCAAGCTCATCTGATGATATAAGGATAAATATGAATTCCCAATTCTATCATTTTAAACTCCAATATTCTCCCATATTAATCTCATATAACTTTTGAATTCTTTGGAAACTATTTTTTTTTAATCCTCAAGAACCACAACTCTGTGACTCTTACATTTAGGTATGTCTAGTATCTACCAATAAAACATTAGAACTAAGTAGGTGTAAACAAATGAGAAAATGACACAAAAACCACATACACAAAATAGTCTTCATTCTTGAGGATTTGATAGTTTTAATTCAGGTTAATTCTATACCACTGGGGTGGAAAATGTTCACAAACAAAATAAACAGAAGCCTATTTTCTTCTTCTAGTCAAATAGTTTTAAAAAAAGGTATACAATTTCCAGATTCCTTTGGTAAGGAGACTCAAGCAAGACTCTGTCCAATCCTCATTGGGAGTAGGAGGAACAGATCTAAAAACATCTTCCCTGCTTCAAAATGATGGAAATACCACCAAGCTATCAAAGACAGTTCTGGGTCACTCCACAAAGTCTCTATTCTCAACTTGAAAGGAGTTTATTGGCTGTAGTTGTAGTGAAAATTAAAAATAATGCAGACTAGCATTTTCATTATGAATCCAGAAACCTAGCTGTTGGTCTTCTCTGTTCCACCACACAGCATGATGGCTGACATTCCTAATTGAAGCTTCTTTATGTGCCTTTTGGGGAACTGAAAAAAAAAGCTCGAATACTTGACATTTTTGGTGCAGCAACAGTGACATCCAGTGGGTAGCAAGATTAACCCCAAAATTCTGTGCAAACTCAGTGAGCAAGGATTTAAGCTATCTCCCCCAAAATGTTTTTGGGTACCCAGAAACACTTAGTATGAGAACCATACCTTTTTAACTCCCTTGAGACAACAATCTATTTAGTCATTATAAAAGTTAATAGCCAGATTCTCATCTTACCTAATTGACCAAGACACTGCTACAGTTATTTTCCAAGCCAAAGCCACACATTGCAATAAAATAAACTATTAGAAGTCTTATTCAATTCCTTTTACAAATAGCATCCTTTTAACATTTGCTTAGATTCTCAGCATGCCATTTAATTTCATTGGTCTATTCCCTGAAAGGTTTTCAAGTGCCAAAATCTTCCTAAATTTCAAATAATAATAAAAAAAAAGGTTACTGTGTTTTCTTTAGATTTTAGCCTAGGTGAACTTGGATGAACTGAGCAAAATAAGTCAGTAACAAAAGTAGAAATACTGTCTGCTCTCATTTATAATAAAATAAGCAGATATATAAAAACCAATGAAGCCGCATGGTTACCAGTGGTGGGAGGGAAAGGGAAATGGAAAGAGGAAGCTTTTGCTTGGGTTGTGGGGATTATTAGTGCCAGGGACTGAGTTTAGGCAGTGGAATATTTTAATAATGGTAATACATCATAGAAAATTGGGATCAATATCACTGAGTTGTAAATATGCAAGCTTTTGTGTTGGAAGATATTGGGATATATATGTTTTTACCACAATTTTTTTAAAAGCACATACAAATACACACACACACATACATACACATAGCTGAGCCCTGGACAATGTCAATTTGACCTGCCTGGGTCCATTTAATGCATATTTTAAAAATAAATATAATGGAAAAGTTTTGGAGATTTGCAACAATTTGAAAAAACCCACAAATGAATCCTGTGGTCTAGAAATATTGGAAAGATTGAAAAGTAAGCTATGTCATGAACATGTAAAATATATGTCTCTACTAGTCTATTTTATTATTACACCAATTTCTAATAAAGAATGAATATTTATCAAAACTTATGAATACAAACACTTACAGACTATATGTATGGCTCCATTTGCAGCTGAGAGATAGGTAATCAAACAAAGATGTAGTATTAAATCATAGCTGCATAAATTAACTGTAGTACACACTATACTGCTGTAATTATTTCAGAACCACCTCCTGTTGGTATCGCAGAGAGCTCAAGTGTTGTGACTATCCACTCAGACTGCCATGTGATGCTAATCATCTCCACCTGAGCAGCTAATCTCTCCAGTAAAATTGTCTTATGGTATAAAAGGGATCCCACTCTCAAAGATAATATAAGGACAACCATTATTCAGTCTTTAAAGGGACAAAGAGCACAAAGACACAGATACATCATCCAGATGAGGGAGGCCATCAGTACTGAGGTAACAATGGCGACCAAGGATTCAAGTCTGGACACCAGTTAAATAAGGCATGGAACAAAGGAAATGGTCACAGAGTCATCACAGTTATAGGTGTGACTAGAGCAGCAGGAACAGGGACATGATGGGGACACATACATTATGTTAGATGAAAGGGCTTAAAAGATTGGTCCAGGGCCTTCCAACCAAGGTATTCAGGATGAGACTGATAGGGCATGACTCATGACAGTTCAACCTCTTGCACTATCCCCAGAATGTTGAGTTCCATCAAGGACATACCCAGTATGTTGTTGTTTGATACCATCCATTGGGTCTAACTCAGAGAAACCCCTGTTCACTGCCAGAACTAAACACTGCCCAGTCCTGTGCTATCTTCACAATTGTTCCTATGCTTGAGCCCATTGTTGCAGCCACGGTGTCAGTCCATCTTGTTGAAGGCCTTCCTCTTTTTCACTGCCCCTTTACATTACCAAGCATGATGTCTTTCTCTAGGGACTGATCTCTTCTGACAACATGTCCAAAGTCTGTAAGCCCAAGTGTCACCATCCTTGCCTCTAAGGAGCACTCTGGCTGTATTCCTTCCAAGACAGATGTGCTTGTCCTTTTGGCAATGCATGGTACTTTCAATATTCTTTGCCAGCACCACAATTCAAAAGCAATGATTCTTCTTTGGTCTCTCTTATTCAATGTCCAACTTTCCTATTAAAAATATCATGGATTGGATTGGGGCACCTTAGTCCTCAAAGTAACATCTTTGCTTTTCAGCACTGTACAGAGATCTTGTACAACAGACTTAAGCAATACAACTCATCTTTTGATCTCTTGACTGCTGCTTCCATGAGCACTGGTGATGGAATCAAGCAAGACAAAATCCTTGACAGCTTCAATCTTTCTCCGTTTATCATGTTATCTATTGGTCCAGCTGTGAAGATTGGGTCTTCTTTAAATTGAGTTGGAATCCATACTGAAGGCTGCAGTCCTTGATCTTCATCAGCAAGTGCTTCAAGTCCTCCTCCCTTTCAGCAAGCAAGAAAGGTTGTGTCATCTGCATCCTGCAAGTTGTTAATAAGCCTTCCTCCAATCCTGATGCCACATTCTTCTTCATATAATCCAGATTCTCTGATTGTTTGTTCAGCATACAGATGGAATAAATATGGTGAGAATAATGCACACATTTCCCAATTTCAAACCATCTTGGTCCATGTACAAGCTTCACACGAGCACAATGAAATGTTCTAAAATTCCCATTCTTCTCAAAACTATCTATAGTTTGTTACGATCCACACAGTCGAATGTCTTGGCACAGTCAATAAAACACAAGTAAACCGCTCTGGTATTCTCTATTTTCAGCCAAGATCCATCTTACATCAGTAATGATATCCCTTGTTCGACACCCTCTTCTGAAGCCAGCCTGAACTTCTGGCAGCTCCCTGTCGATGTACTGCTTCTATTTGTGTTGGATGAGCTTCAGGAAAATTTTACTTGCATGTGACATCAATGATACTGTTCTATATTTTGAGTATTCTGTTGGGTCATCTTTCTTTTGAATCCCTGAAATGTGGATCTCTTTCAGTCAGTTAGCCAAGTGTCTGTCTTCCAAACTTCCTGGCACAGATGAATAAGTGCTCTAGTGCTTCATCAACTTGTTGAAACATTTCAATTAGTATTTCATCAGTTCCTGGAGCCTTGTTTTTGACTAATGCTTTCAGCGCAGCTTGAACTTCTTCCTTCAGTATCATTGGTTCTTGCTCATATGTTACCTCCTGAAATGGTAGAATGTCAACCAGTTCTTTTTGTTCAGTATTTTAAATTTTGCTTTTAATGATTTTATTGGCATATAATTCACATATCATACAATTCAATAGTTCAATCACATCAAGAAGAGTTCTACAATCATCACCACAATCAATTATAGGACATTTTCTTCATTCTTGTACTCATCTTTATTAGCTCCCCATTTTCCCCCGAACTTCGCTACCATTCTCCCAAGGAGCCATTAATCCAGTTACTGTCTCTATAGATTTTCCTATCCTGTATTTCATATACAGTAAAACATTTTAAAAAAATATAACCACAATCACAAAATACAATAGATAAAAACCTTAATAAAAAAGAAAGCAGATATTAAAATTAGAATCAATTTTAAATGGATCAAAGGGGAAATTAAATGATAAAGTGTTAAATTTTAATCTAACTGCATCTGCAATAATCCACTTTGCAATGAATTCTGCATGATAGCAAGGCTATTCACATCCCCGGTCTATGGTCAGAGGGAATTCACTAGAGGCTTAATCCACATATATTTTCTTTCACTTGTTTTTAACTGCAACAACTTTAAAAAGGGTCAAAGGGGAGATAAAATGATATTATATTTTAACCTAACTATATCTGCCATAATTGACTTCACAATGCTTTCTGTCTGATAACAAGACTATTCATATAGTCAGAAGGTATTCATTCACCAGAGGCTTAATTCATGTGTGGACCCTGCAAATGGATTTTGGGCTTCCATCGTCGATAGCCTTTTGAAAACTGGCTGTTCACAATTTAAGCTCTGATACCATTCTCTCCTTTGGATTTGGATTTGGATTTTATTATTTAAAATCCTTGGATCACACAATCTGGCATGCTCCCATGTGGACTTAGTTGATTCCTCTTTTTATGCAAACAATGAGGGTTGGAGATAGGGCAACACTTTCAAGAATGCTCATTCACAAAGGCAGAACCATGCCTGCTAGACTAAGACATGTCCTAAAAAAGCAAAGAGAGCAAGAAAATAGCAAATATATGGTAGTCCTAAATGAAATACTATTTATTGGGCACCCTCAAAGCTACCTGTTTGAAGATAAGCCTTTAAGACCCCAGATGCTATTCCTTCTGATAGCTGGGCACCATCTAGTTTTTTCACTACATTTTGCTATAGGACCCATATCATCTTTTCAGGAGTGAAAGCATCAAGCAGGCATGTACCGTAAGAATTAATTGTTCCTAGATTGGGGCTAGAACAAAGTACAAACCCCAAATCCATTTACATATCTATGGTTTATATATGTTTCTGGTTCACCTTAGAGACATCATTGTCATTTTTTGTTAGATAACATCAATCATCCCTGAGGCATCACTGCCATCAAGTCTGCCGATCCATAGTATCGACTAGTTCTTTTTCATATGCTGACTCTGGGTATGCTTTCCATATTTTTGATACTTCCTGAATCATTTAATATTTAGCCCTTAATCATTCAATATGGCAACTTGAGGCTTGAACATTTTCTTGAGTTCTTTCAGTTTCAGATATGTTGCGTTTGTTCTTCCTTTTTGGTTTTCTAACTCTAGGTTGTGCACATTTCATTCTAATATTTTACTTTGTCTTCTTCAGCTGCCCTTTGAAATTTTCTGTTTAACTTCCATTTACCCTAACTACTCTACTATTAAGAACAAGTCTCAGAGTCTCCTCAGACATCTACTCTGATATGTTCTTTCTTTCTTGTCTTTTTAATGACTTGCTTTCGTCATGCATGATGGTCTTGAGGTCCTCCCACAGCTCATCAGGTCTTCTGTCATCAGTGTTCAATGCAGCAAATCTGTCCTTGAGATGTCCTCAAAAGTCGGGTGGGATAGATTCAAGCTCATATGTATTTTGGCACTGGTCAATTTGTTTTAATTTTCATCCGTTTTAACCTGAAAATATATATGAACAATTGATGACCTGTTCCACAGGCAACTCCTGGCTGGGTTTTAGCTGCTGATATTGAACTTCTCCGTCACAAGATATTATGTCCTCCCACAAATGCAGTCGATTTGATTTCTGTGCAGTCCATCTGGAGAAGTTCGTGTGTATAGTCACCGTTTGTGTTGTAAAAAGGTGTTTTCTTTGAACAAAAGTTGGTCTTGCAAAATTCTATCAAGTTATCTCCACCTTATCTTCTATTGCCAAGACCATATTCTCCCTTCTTCTTTGTTTCCAACTTTCATATTCCAATCATCAGTAATTATTATTGCACCTTGATTGAATGTTTGACCAATTTCAGACTGAAGACAATGGGAGAATTCTTCAATTTCTTCATCATTAGCTTTTGTGATTGGTGCAGAACTTTGAATAATAGTTGTATTGATTGGATTTCTTTGAAGGTGGATATAATCATATCTTAGATTGCACTGTACTTCAAAATTGATCTTGAAATGTCCTTCTTGACTGTGAAAGCAATGCCATTCCTCGTTTGTATAATTTCTGTCATATAAATTTTTAGTTCAAAATGGCCAATGCCAGTCTATTTCCACTCACTGACACCTAACATGTGTTCCATTTCATTTTTGAAAACTTCCAATTTTCCTAAATTCATACTTCATACATTTCAAGTTCCAATTATTCAATTTTGGCAGCTGTTTCTTCTCACCTTGAGCATGCCCCATCAGCAAAGGAAGATCCTGCAGGCTGCAACCATTTATGTCACTTTGGTTGACTCTGCTTTGAGAAAGCAGCTTCTCCTTAGTTACATCTTGAGTGCCTTCTAAGCCGGGGGTCAATATGAGTCAGCATTGACTCCATGGCAGTGAGTTTAGTTTGGGGTTTTCATACCCGAGGGGCCCATCCTCTGGCTATCTCCAACAATATTCCCCTTCCAATTTTTAGGCCTTCCGTATCTGATAATATTTGAAAGCAACACACAAGCCACCACAGTACGACAAACTGACAGAAAAGTGGTGGACATCTTGGTTAA
>NW_022103951.1:1813207-1814411 GCF_000313985.2 Echinops telfairi
ACCATGTATTGCAATAAAAGTGACGTCTCATGGTTCTCACATATTGTTCATGTTGAACCTTGAGTAATTATCAGGGCACCCATATGAAGTGCCACTAGTAGTGCTGGAAGTGCTCCCAAGAAGCAAAGTCATGACGGTACAAAAAAACCCCCAAACCTTAAATGGCTTGATATGTACTATAGAAATTGAGGTGTGTGGCTATGGCTGCCCAGTACTATTTTAAGATAAATGAATTTAGCCTTAGGACCACTGTAAAGAAGAAAAAAAAAAACAGAAGGAAATTCATGAAACCTTCAAGGCAGCTGTGCCAGCAGGCCCCCAAACTGTGCACATTTTGCAAAATATGAGAGGGGCTACAAAAAGTTTGTGGAATATTTCCATAATCATTTTTAAAATTTAAATCATTTTATCGGGGGCATGTACAGTTCTTATGACAATACATACATACATCCATTATGTCAAGCACAGTTGTACATATGTTGCCATCATTTTCAAAACATTTTCTTTGTACTTGAGCCCTTGATATCAACTTATTTTCCCCACCCTCCACACTGTCCCTCATGAACCTGTGATATATTTTTTTTAATTTTTCATGTCATACACTGACCACTGTCTCCCTTCACCTACTTTTCTGTTGTTTGTCCCCCTGGGAGGGGGTTATATATAGATCATTTTCCCCTTCCCCTCCTGGTACCTCTACTCTCATTATTGGTCCTGAGGGGTTTATCTGCCCTGGATTCCCAGTGTTTCGAGCTCTTAACTGTACCAGTGTACATGCTCTAGTCTAACTGGATTTGTAAGGTAGAACTGGGGTCATAATAATAGGGAGGAGGAAGCATTAAAGAAGTAGAGAAAAGTTGTATGTTTCATCAGTGCTATACTGCACCTGACTGGCTCATCTCTTCTTTGTGTAAGGGGATGTCCAATTGTCTACGGATGGGCTTTGGGTCTCCACTCCGTGCTCCCCTTCATTCACATTGATAAGATTTTTTTTGTTCTAGGTCTTTGATGCCTGATACCTAATCCCATCGACACGTCATGATCACATAGGCTGGTATGCTTCTTCTATGTGGACTTTGTTGCTTCTCAGCTAGATGGCTGTTTGTTTATCTTCAAGCCTTTAAGACCCCAGATGTTATATCTTTTGATAGCTGGGTACCATTAGCTTTCTTCACCATATTTTCTTATGTACCTGCTTTGTCTT
>NW_022103951.1:1815075-1827892 GCF_000313985.2 Echinops telfairi
GTTTGTTGATCTTGAGAAGTGTTTTCTGGTAGAGTCTGATGGGGTGCCCCATCCTGGCCCCAAAGTCTATTTTTGGTATTCCCCAGGGACTTCATTGCTTTGTGCCCCTTACTGCTCTGTTTCATGCCCATAGTGTGTGTTTCATCCCGGTGTGGTGGAGTCAGATCGGGCACAACTCCCGCACTACGGGTCAGTGAGGGATGTCTATTTTTCCATGACCTTTTTGATGCACCCTCTTACCTTTGTCGCTCATACTGCAATGCAACTTTTATGTGGGTGCATTGTGATACATATAACATACAAAAGAGAAAAGGATAGAAATCTAAAACCTACATTTCACATTCTGTTGATGGTTAATGAAATTAAGTAGCACAAATACAATGCCTATGGATTTCCAGACTTCATTTCAGTAGGGTCTATTACGATTGCATGCCTTTGCTTTCATTTTTGTTTTAACTCACTAAGTGTGCTTGGACTTCGATCTAACTTCTGACAGATATTACAGAAGGGTAACAGCGCCAGGGACAAACAATTGCTACACAGACATGAATCCCTCAGGCCTAATGGAAAAAGGTTAATTACCTAAATCATAAGTAACTATCAGAAGAGACCTATCAATATTGCTAAAATTCCTCTGACAGTAGAATTAGATTTTAAGGGGTTGCCATGGAGGAAAAGAAAGAGACTACTTCATTTCTTTCATTAGCCAAATGGGCCTATTTGCAAGAGGGGGGAAAAAAGCAGGTACTCTAAAGCAAAATAAAGAGCATTTGGCAACTCATCTGTGTATACTCCTAAACAATGACCTATCAAAAAATAATATCAGATTCACTATGCAGAAAAACCTATACAGTTTCAAAAGCAGCAGGAGGTCGAGAATTCCTGGGCTCCACTATTAACACAACAGGATTCAAAAGGCCTTGGAATAGGCCCATCAAATCTTTTCACTGCACTAAATAACAGTATACTATGTACAAGCAACAACAACAACAAAGAGACTCAGAAGAGTGCATAGAAACAAAGAAGAAGAGGGTCTCTTCTAAGGCGTTCAGTCTGCTAAATCCACGCTGCCCAATTTGACAGCCACCAGCAATATTTGGCTTTTGAGAACTTGAAATTTGGGCAGTTCAAATAGAGATGTCCCTGAAGTATAATATATGCACTGGATTTTGAAGATTCAGTATGGCAAAAAATGTAAAGTAGTTCATTAATAACGTTTATGTCAATGACATGTTGAAATGATAACCTTTTAGATGTTTTTGGTCAAATAAACTATAATATCATTATATAGTTTTCTCTGTTTCTTTTCATTTTTTAATGTGGCTGCTAACATTTTTGAATTATATATGGGACTTATAGTCAAAAGGTGGAAACAAATGTCCAACAGAGGAAGGAGCAAAATGTTATACATATGTAAGTCCAATGGAATGTTACAACAGAACAAGAAAGGATGTGCTGCTACATACTACAGCTTGGATGAACCTTGAAATAAGATGCTGAGTTAAATAAGTCAGACACAAAAGGGCACTTTACGAATCCATATGAAATATCTAGAACAGGAAAATCATAAAGATAAAAGCTTATCCGTGGTTACCAGGTGCTTGGAAGTGAGGGGGAGGAAGAAATTATTGATTAAAGGATTTCTGCTTGGAGTGAGCAAAAAGAGAAAAGAAACCCTTTGGGAAATGAATACTGGTGACAGTTGCACAGCGCCTGGTGAATAAGATTAATGCCACTCAGTTGTAAATTTAAGACTGCTTGAAATAACAAATTTGAGAGAATCTATATTTTTCCACAATTAAAAAACTGTTTATTCTGCTCGCTATATATTTGAAACTAATGTCAGCTGAATAGATAAATAAAATGTACTATACCCAGACAATGAAAATATAAAGAGCAAGAAGGACTGATACAATATGGATTGATCTTGCAAACATGATTGCTCTGTCTCCACAGCACCCTCCACATTTCTTTCTGAGTTCAATAATAAATTCCAATGGCCACAAAGAACTCACAGACAATGCTCTTGACTGCGGTGTTTACTGGGGGAAGTGAACAGGTGACAATTCAGGTAATACAGTTGTTCAGTTGGGACCTGTTTTAAAGTCCTTTCAGGGCTACAAATAAATGCCCAAAGGCATGCCCCTCCCTGTAAGTCTCAACCTGCAGGCACTCACCTCCTCCAATTAAGTGCCCAGAGGCACCCTATTCCACAAGCAGCCTCCTTCCCCAAAGCACTCAGTTTTGCTTGCTCCGGGGGCTAGGCAGTCCACTTCTCTGTCTCATGCTCTGGCTCCTGGTTTTGCTGCTGCTGCTCCTCTGTCACTTCTCTGGTATCAAGGCTATTTTCCGCATCAAGGAGGTTCACTGCACAGGAGTCTTGGGGTTCAGAGGATGCATCCCACTCCTGGATATTGCTGGTAGTAAGAGCCCCACCTCCTGCTTTTGAGATGGCTCATATTACACCCAGCAGGATGGCAATCACAATGAATCCTGTTGACAGGCACTCACAACTGAATCCTATCAGTATCTTTCCCCCACCTTCTCTTACCCAGACCCATCCGAAAAAGGTGGTTGATAGGAGTTACAAAGATGATGGTTAAAAGGGCTATATCAAAGAAGTCACTTTCCTGCAGTTAGGAGGAAAGACAGAGTCCAACACCAAAGAAAAGATATTGTCCGGTCTATGAAATATCTATAAGAAGCAAATACATAGAAGTCAAAGTTCATTAGGTCTAACACTGGCAGATGACAGGGAGAACTAGGGAAGTATTGCTTAGGTGTCCTAAGTTTGGGGGAGTTGTGGTTAGGCGCTGGCGAGTCAACCCTGACTCATAGTAACCCTAAGAACAGCAGTCCTATGGGCGCCTCACAATTGGTAGGTTGGACCCCAGCCTCAGTCGCGGTGTTAACCCATTTCACTGAGGGGCTTCCTCTTTTTTGCTGAGCTTCAACTTTACCAAGCATGATGTCTTTTTCCAGAGACTTGATCTCTCCTGAAAACATGTCCAAAGATTGAAGTCTCACTAGCCTTGCTTCTAGGAGCATTCTGGCTGTACTTCCTCCAGGACAGATGTGTTTGTTCTTCTGGCAGTCCATACGTTTAATATTCTCGGCCAACACCATCATTCAAATGCACAATTCTTCTTCAGTCTTCCTTATGTCAGTCCAGATTCCACATGCAGATGAGGCCACGGAAAATAATTTCACTCGCGTCAGGCCCACTCTGGGCATCAAAGTAACATTCTTGCTCTTAAACACTGCACAGAACTCTTGTGCAACCGATTCTTCCAGTGCAATACACCCTTCCATCTCCTGACTGCTGCTCCCATGAACATTGATTGTGGATCCAAGTAAGATAAAACCCTTGACAACTTCATTTTTTTTCTCCATTTGCCATGCTGCTATCTATTGGTCCATGTGTGAGGATTTTCGTTTTCTGTTGAATTGCCAGCCGTCCTGAAACTGCATTTTTATCTTTATCAGCAAATGCTTCAAGTCCTCCTCACTTTCAACAACCAAGGCTGTGCCATCTGTAGATTGCAGGTGTTACATTCAGGGTGATGAAAAACATTTCAAAATGGATGGTGGCAATATTTGCACGACATAGTGAACGTAATTAATGTCATTGAATTGTACCTGCAACAATGGCTGGTATACACACAGACACACCCATATGAGGGAACTCCAAAAAGTTCATAAATATAAGTTCACTAAAATATAAATATAAATCTTTTCATTCTATTTTCCATAAACTTTTTGAAACCTCATATATGAGGGGATGCACCCCCACCCCCCCCAAAAAAAACAACGGAAAAAAGCTCCACTGGGCAGAACTTTCATAGCAGCATTTTTCCCCACTTGGCGAGCATCCAGCAACTGTCTCTGAGTCAATGCACCCAGTGGAGTCACCTGGGAAAGTTCTCTCTGGTCACAGTGAATTTTTTCATCAAAGCAGTTTCACTCGAACCTCATTTTGTGTGATGGCTGACTTAAAAGAACAGCATGAGGCTGTAAACTTTTGTTTCCTGCTTGGGAAAAATGCCACAGAAACTGTTGTGACATTGAACACAGCTTACAAGGACAGTACTATGGGGAAAACTCAAGTTTAAGAGTGGTTTTCTTATTTCAAAAAAGGTGAAATGTCAATTGATGACAACCCTCATTCTGGATGTCTGTCAACTTCCCGAGCAGATGAAAATGTATAGTGTTTGTTCCACCATGTCAGACTGTTAATCAAGTTTTCTATTTAGAGGTTCTGAAAAGAATGGGTAACCATGTGCAACGAAAAAGGCCTGATTTGTGGTAGGCGGGGGACAATGCACCTGCTCATTCAGCCATCTCAGTGCACCAATTTCTGGCAAAAAAAACAACACCAAAACAGCATGCCTCTCTTGCCCCACTCACCTTGCTCACCTGATCTTGCTCCATGTGACTCTTCTTTTTGTACCCTTGAATGCAGAGGGACATGAAAGGACAGCGATTTGACAGCTTAGAAGAGGTGAAGACAAAAACAAGACAGAGCACAGCCATCCAAACAGATGAGTTGGAAAAATGTTTCCAAGAATGGAATTGCAGATTTGACAAATGCATTAAGTGTGACGGTGAGGACTTTGAAGGTGATAAGGTTTTGTTTAAAAAAAAATTGCATACGTAGCTTTGGAAAAAAAATTCCATAGTTTTCTTTTTTCAGTACCCAATCGTATGTTTTGCTATATATGTGTGTATGTGTTTTGTTATATACATAATATATATTTCAAAAATAGTAATGCATATAATCTCTGCTGCTCTCCATTGGTCGTGTATGCACATTATAAAAAGAGACTCATAGTTCAGTGGTTCAAGCTCCAGGTCTGCCCGTCCATTGAAAGTATCCAAACTTTTTTGTATCTCAGTTTCCTTTCATGTAAAATGAGAACAATAGGATTATTGAGGAGATAAAATGACTTAATGACTCATGACAATGCCTAGCAATTAAAAAACATTACTATTAATTATACGTTTGAGTTAGTCTTTATTAATAACAGCTTAAAAAGGAACAATGAACATTTGATATCTTCAAATATTCCTAGAACTTTAAAGTAGCACCAACTATATATGCATTAAAATTTCATCATACCTTTCAAATAGTATGATTCACACTGTAAGCTGTCATTAAAAAATTCACTTATAATGTTGACTATTTCATTTTTTTTCCTTATAAAGAAAGCCTGTTAGGCGGTCGGTGTAAGACATGAAAAAAAATTATATATTATCAAGGGTTCATGAGGGAGGGAGAATGGGGGAGGAGGAAAATGAGCTGATACCAAGGGCTCAAGTAGAAAGAAAATGTGTTGAAAATGATGATGCCAACATATGTACAAATGTGCTTGACACAATGGATGTATGGATGGGTTGTGATAAGAGCTGTGAGCTCCCAATAAAATGATTTTATTTTTAAAGTATAGTTTGGTGCTCTGCAGATTAAAAAATAAAAACAAACAAATAAGATGACTATAGGCAGAGTGATTAAGGCATGAGCCTGTAATCAGACACACCTGGATTCATATATATATAAGCGCTCAGGCATTTGCTAGGGCTGTAATTCCAGGACAGTAGGTGAAGGGATAGAATGGGTGGTGTAAGATATGTATAAATAATAATAATACATAATATATTAAGGGTTCAGGGGAATGGCAGGGTGGGGGAGACAGGAAAAAAAAGAGCTGATATCAAAGGGCTCAAGAAGAAAGATAATGTTTAGAAATTGTTGATGCCAATAACTGTACATGTCCGTTTGATATACTGGATATATGTAAGAGGAATAAAATGAGGAAGAAAATGATTTATTATTAAAAAAGAAAGAAAGAAAGCCTGTCGTGTATTTCCTTCGGGTCCGCTCTAATTTGGGGGTTTGTTCTTAGTCTTGCTTTCCCTTCCTTTTGGTTAATCTCTTACAACCATATTTTCTTTCCTCAGTGCATTCAACTACCCAGAATTCAAAGCTAGATCATTTGAACGTTTCATTCTTCTATCTGTGTCTAAAACCCATTTTCATTCTTCTCCTTCCATTCCCACAACTCCCTTTTTCATCATATAGCCATTTTTCATCCACATTCATCTCCCCCACATGGCCTTCTCCATCTATTTCATCCCACATTGGTGTTCAACTAAAATCTCACCAGGTTGCCCATTCATTCATTTATTCATTCAACAAAACTCCATTGCTTCCCCATACCAGAGAGTCAGGCTCCACAGATGCCAAGAAAACTGAGACAAACTTGTATCCCATCCTTATGGAATTAGTCTAAATGGGCAGACAGACATCAAATGGGTCTTCATAAAAGAAATTAACACTGTAAGATACCAGGCAGGGAGATCGAGGACTAATTTACTTATATACTCAGCTTTGATTTTTACACAGGCCATAAACTACTAAGTACATATCTCGTTTTTTTTCAATAACTGCTTTATATTAGGATTTGGGAATAGATAAATCACGGTGGCTCTGAGTCAGAATTGACTCTTTAGCAGTTGCTTATTAGATCAGGGTAAAATCCTTACTTTATAGAAATCTTCAACAGAGAACTCAAACAGTGAATGCATGGAAGCCACATTTTAAAATTCCATGAACAAAATTTGGATTAACATATAACTTTCAGCCTTTAGTACTTGCGAGAGAAAACATGGAAAATCTGTCCACAAGGTGTTAGGCTGACCCCAATGTTCCTGGCAGAAGGTTTAAGAACCACGGCTAGTGTGTAGGCAGTCCTCTAACGCAGTACTTGAACCAAGAGCACTTGACCTGCAGCAAATATCAACCTAACAGGGTGGTTGGCCATAAAATAACTTCTCTCCTTAGTCTTTCTGTGCCAAGGAAGATAAAGTACATGGCCTGCTGGATCCTTACTCTTAAACTTGACCTCAAGGGATACATTGTTAAAAGGAAAATTAAAAGTGACAGAGTACTTGGCATTGTGTGCTCCCATTTTGTTTTCCTTTAAACTACACATACCTTTCACACATAAGGAATACTTGGGTGGTCCAAACTCTTCAAGCACCAGGACTAGCTCTAAGGTTGGAGGTTTGAGTCCCTCCTCAGAAGAAAGAGCTGGTGATTTATGTCGTTAGATCAGCTATTGAAAACTCTCCTGACACATATGGGGTTGCCATGCCTTTGATAACTCAAAGGCAACTGGATAAAAAGTAAGAACACATATACATATGCAAATACTATATCTGTGTATATATATATGCACATACATGTTTATACATCCATGTATACAGTACAGACACATGTATATATTAAGGGGATAAAGTTTATGGGAAAGTGGCAATAAACAAACAAGTAATTTTTCCACAAACTTCCTGAAGCCCCTTCATACATACATAGACACATACATGTTTTCATACCTAGGTTTGAGGCTCTTGGGGAATTGCTGGGTGCCTACAAGTGACCACAGGAAAAGGCAATTATGTAAGACTTTTCATTCGCTATTTTATATCATTCCCTGAATCTTTCACAAAAAGCACATAGCAGGATTTCATTTTTTATGGCAATTTCATTGAAGCCTGGTCAAGTGCAGAGCAAGAAATAATAGACACACACATTTACCATTTGCCTTATTTTCTTTGGAGTCTCTCTTAGGAAATAAAAACCTTTCCAACTTCCTTCCCTCTCAAATCTACCAAACTATGCTGAAGTCAGTGTACATCATTCTCACATCTGCTTTGGCACTTTACTGAATATTTACATATCGATTCAAAGAGCATTGTATTGCTTCATGAACTTGAATTTTTTTGCATGGCAGGTCCTGTCTCATAGCTGATTCACGCACGTGGACTGCTGCATGCTGCTTCGGAAGGACCAAGTCACGTCCCACTCACAGCAACTCCGTGCACAACACACAACCCTGCCTGCTCCTTGGCCAGCTTCACCGTTGTCACATTTGAGCCCATTTTTTCAGTTACTGGATCCATTCATCTTGTTAACGGTCACCCTCTTCGTCACTGACAGTCTACTAGCATGACGCCCTTGTCAAGGGACTGATCTTTCCTGACAGGTCCAAATTACCTCAAACGAAGTCTCACTAGCCGGGCCTTTCAGGGGCATGCTAGCTGTGCTTCTGCCATGCCAGATTTGTTTTGGAAGACTGTGATTCTTTCAGTATTCTTCCCCACATGACAACTCAAATGCATCAATTCTTCCCTGTCATTCCTTAGTCATTGTCCGACTTTGACATGCATGTGAGGCGATGGACAAGACCATGGGGTCAGACACACCTTAATCGTCCAAGCGATATCTTGGGTATGTAACATGTTCAATAGGTCTCGTACAGATTTTCTGAGTCCGATATGTCATGTGATTTCTTGACTGCTGCTTCCATGGTGTCAAATGGAGAGCCAAGTAAAATTAAATCCTTGAAAACTTCGGTCAGTTCTCCTTTTACCATGATGTTGTCTCATGGTCCAGTTGTGAAGATTTGTGTTTTCTTTGCATTGCATCATAATCCACACTGAAAGCTGTAGTCTTTATCAGTAAGTGCTTCAAGTCCTCCTCACTTTCAGCAAGCAAGGTTGTCTCATCTGCATATCACAGGTTGTTAATGAGCCCCCCTTCAGTCCTGATGCTGTATTCTTCATCATATAATCCAGTTTCTAGGATCATTTTCCAGCATACAGTTTGAATTAGTATGATGAAAGGTATAACCTTGATGTATATCTTTGACCTTGATGTACATCCTTCCTGATTTTAAACCACATAGTATCCTCTTGTTCTGTTTTTGAATGACTGCCTCTTGTTCGATATACAGGATCCTCATGGGCACACCTAAGTGTTCTGGAATTCCCATTCTTCACAACGTTATCCATAAGTTTTGTTTGTCTTTTTAACAATCTAGCAGTCAAATGCTTTTGCATGGTCAACAAAACACAAGTAAACATCTTTCTGGTATTCTCTACTGTAAATCAAGATTCCTCTAACATAACCAGTATCTCTTATCCATGTCCTCTTCTGAACCCAGATTGAATTTCTGGTAGTTCCCTGTCAATCTACTACTGCAACTTTTTAAATTATCTTCAGCAAAATTTTACTTGCATGTGATATTAATTATATTGCTCAATAATGTCCGCATTCTGTTGAGTCACCTTTCTTTGAAATGGGCACAGATATGGCCAGGGAGCTGTGTTGCAAATTTCTCTGCATAGATTAGTGAATGCTTCCAGTGCGGCAACATCTTGTTAAATTGGTATTGTGTCAATTCCATATCCTTGCCTTTCATGCAGGTTGGAGTTTGCTTTTAATATCATCAATTTTAACAGTTTCATTGACATCAATTCACGAATCATACAATAGTTTAACATATTAAATGGAGCTGTGCAATCATAACCACCATCAAATTTAGGACATCTTCCTGTATTAGCTCCCCATTTCACAGCCCCAAGAAACTATTAATCCAGTTACTGTCTCGATAGATTTAACTAACCTAAATTTTATATATAGAAAAATAAAAGCCCCAACAAGAACAATGGAAAAACCTCAGTTGAAAAGATATCAGAAAATAATAAAAACTAGAACAAATTTACAATGGGCTAAACGATATAACAAGTGATAAAGGTGTTAAATTTTAACCTAATTACATCTGCATTAATCTACTTTCCAATGTATTCTGTCTAATGGAAAGTGTGTTCACATCCCTGGTCAACAGTAAGAGGGGATTCGCTGGAGGCTTAATGCAAGCGGGACCCTGCAAATGGATTTTTGAGTTGTCACTGTCATCCACAGCCTTCTGTAAAATGGGGACTCAAAATTTAAGCTCTAATATCATTCCCTTGGGGGTTTTTAGTTACAATCTTTGGGTCATATAAGCTTGCATATTTATTCTGTGTGGAATTACCTGTCACTTCTCTTAGATGGCTACTTGTTTGAAGATAAGACATTTTAAGACCCTAGGTGCTATTTTTTTTTCTGATAGCTGGGCACCATCTTATTTCTTCACCACACTTTGATATAGCACCTGCATCTTCAGCGATCTCTTCGTGAGGGCAGGTATCAATTAGGATTATGTCACAAGAATACATTGTTTTTAGATTAGGGTTACCATTAAGTGTGAGCTTAAGATCCTTCCATGTTTGTATGTTTTATATGTGTCCTTGATCCACTTCAGAGGCATCATTATTGGGGAACATGAATTAATGGTTTCTTGGGGTTATGGCAGGTCAAGATGTACAGTAAAAATTTAGGTGAATGGACACTATTTATGCAAACAATGAGGGTTGGAGATAGGGCAACACTTTCAAGGATGCTCATTCACAAAGGCAGAACCATGCCTGCTAGACTAAGACATGTCCTAAAAAAGCAAAGAGAGCAAGAAAATAGCAAATATATGGTAGTCCTGAATGAAACACTATTTATTGGGCACCCTCAAAGCAAGAGATTGGAACCAAAGTCCAATGACTTCTAAATCTACAACCTTGAGATAAGTCACCAGGTTCCTCCCACCCTTCTTCTGCCTTAAATCCAAGGGAGTTTTTCAGTTCCTTGAATCTGCTACAGGTGAGTTTAAGGTAAAGTTCAGTTCTCTTAGTGGGGTTTCCAAGTCAGAGCATTCTGGTGTAGCCTATGAAGTATGTTGTGCATCTCAAAAGGTCTGAAGTCCTAAGACCATTCTTCTTTCTTTCCTGATAATGTGCTACTTCTTTAAATGATTGATTGTCAATAATTCTGACTCAATTGTGGTAATAATCACTTTTGGAAGGATCAATACCAGACTAGTCCAAAGGAGTTGGGAACTGATGCTGACCCAAATGTCCAACAGTTCCATGATGCTATTCAGCTCCATTTTCCCCTTGCTCGTTCCATGATGCTATTCAGCTCCATTTTCCCCTTGCTCGTGCCTTGAGTATATTCCCTCAGGTTTCAGGATTCTCTGATTCACTGCAGCATCCCACAGAAACTCACAAAAGTTTGAAGAAATGTCTCACATGGGGGTGAGTGCTATTCAGCCTAAAACCGAAAGGTAAGCCACATGCTGGGGTCAGAGGACTCACTCCACTCCTGGCTCTCGCTGGGTGATGAGATTACCAACACCAACACCCCGCCCCCTGCTTCTCAGAGGGCTCATTGTCTATGCAGCAGATCGTTTTGCAGGGAATCCTGTTCACAATCACTCACAGGTGAATCCTATTAGTATCTTCCCACACATTCTTACCAGACCTGTGCAGGGAAAGTTCATCTGGTGGGAGTTACAACGGTGCAATCAAATTAGCATATAACCCTTCACACCTTTATAATGCTATCCAACTAAAATAATCAATTCACCACCCTTGGACTGTCTCTTATTCACACACATATGACCTAGGGTCTCTGGCAGGATGATTCCAGTAGGCATTGGCCTCCTACAAATCTTCATCTGCCAGGCTGTTTCCCAGGTCACTCCAGCCGTAACTTTTCTCCTCCCAGCTGCAATATATCATTCCTTATATCCACTACAAGAAACAGCAACCAAGATAACCAAGAATGTGGCCTGATTCTCACTCGCTACTAAGGTCAGAGCTTAATTAATCTCACCCTATTCCTGCTCCTTAGCCATAATGCCCTACAAGATGGGACTACAGCCACAGGCATATGAAGCCCTGAATTATAATATGCTGCATAGGGTATTATGGCTGAAAGGGCTATATTAATTGACTATAACTCAGTCAACCAATTCCTTTTGTATAGTAATTGACTGTACATTCATTCCTTCCCTCTTCTTTTGATGTTTCCTACAACTTTCAATATTTTGCCCATGGGATCCTTCAATACTGAAACTCAAGCCTGTCTTCTCTGTGCTACAAAGTGGGTTCAATTTGACGATCATTTGTGTAGTAGTCTAGAGCTTAATACTTTGTACCACCAGGAGTGCCTTTTAAGAGGTTGGAAGTCCAAGTTCAAAGCATTGGTTCTAGGAGAAGTTTCTCTCTGTTGCTCAGCCTCTCTATCCTTCTCAATGTTCCTTGGAGATTTCCAGGTGCCAGCTATCTGTCCCACCCCTTGACTCGTGTGCTTGCTTCTCTGTGCCTAATCTCAAAAGTGAGTCAGTTTAAGATGCACCCTACCCTGCTATCATTTCATTAACATAAAGAAAACTCTATTCCCAAATGTGATCATATCTATAGGTATTTGGGTTAGGATTTCAACACATACTTGGTGGGGGGGGGAGGGGACATCAGTCATTTCATAAACCCAAACCAAACCAACAATAAATCCACTGCTATTGAGTTCATTCTGACTCATAGCAACCCTATAGCGCAGAGTAGAAATTGCCACATAGAGTTCCAAGGCTGTAAATCTTTTGAAAAGCAGACTGCCACATCTGTCCCCTGCAGGGCAACTGGTGGATTCAAGCCACTGACCTTTCAGCACAGCTTTATGTATTATATCATGTCTTAATCTGCAGGCTTATACTCTACAACACCTATCAAAGAGTTATTCTTTTTTTCATTCCAAACACTAATGAAGAAATTCTATTCTACGTTTTTATTTTAAAAATCCACACATGTGAAAGAAATCATACCCTTAGTTCTTTGTGTCTTGCTTTTAAAAAATAGATACAGTACATGGAATATCACTTGAATAGGCCTAAATGTCTCAGAACACCATTCCAAAAGTGTTGGTACCCTAGTGGAATTCATCATCTCTACATAACACATTAGAAATTATCACCTATTATCTAAAACAGATGGAAATCGAGTTACCATATGACCCAGCAATCCCCCTACTGGACATATACCCAGAAGAGGCAAGAAACAAACCAAGGCCAGACATCTGTGCTCCAATGTTCATTGTGGCACAGTT
>NW_022103951.1:1830316-1836559 GCF_000313985.2 Echinops telfairi
TTTACACAATTGATGTATGTATGGTTTGTGATAAAGAGTTGTATGAGCCCCTAATAAAACAATTTTTAAAAAAGAAGAAATTATCACCTATATAGAAAGTTTGCAAACTAAAAGCTCGATGTACCTGAGCCATTTGTCAATGTCCTGACAACAATCGATCCAGCCTCGCGGTCACCTAGAGTGCACATTTCATAATGCAACACTGTGAATTTGAAATATATTAATTTTTCTCTCTCTCCTTACCAAGACTAGAATGTGTTGCTCAACCCTATACTAAAGTACCACAAGAAATAAAACCCTGTTTTAAAAAATGCTCTACTCAGACCATTACTCAGAAATCCTTTCCTGCAAGGAAAAAGTGGAGAACCACAACCCTTAAGTAATCAAGATGAGCTCTTGAGGAGCCACAAGTTACTGGAGGCAAAAGGAACGAAAGGAAGCAGCGGTGGGTCTACCACTCTGTAAACAAGCCCTACGTGTATTTGAGCAATCTTGTGAAAAAGTGGCATTTCATGTACCACTGATGATGATAACTCTGAAAAAGTAGAACCCCTACTAAAAAGATGCCATCGGAGCAGGGCGGGGTGGTGGTGGTGAATGTGATAATCCGAAATAAAAATGTTGTTTCCCAAAGTAAAGTTACCATTCCCTTCTCGCAAAAGATCAAGTTTTCTCATGATCATCTTGGCCAAGCTACTGAGAAAGTCAATCCTCGGACTGGTAAGACCTGAACCTATAGAATATTTGCTGTGAGAAATAGAGTCACTAAGATGTCAAAAGTCTGCGATAATAATGCATCGGCTAGCCACAGCTATGATAATGCTGCGGAGTAAGCCGCCATGCAAATCTCAATGGCTTATAGCACATTTCTTGCTCAGGCATCTGTGCGTCAAGCTAGGTTTTACAGATCAAGGCTGGATTCAGCTGGACTTGATTCCTGGCTATGAATTAGGTTCAGATCAGCTCCATTCAGGTCCCTCCTCCCTCTGAGACAAGAACTTATCCGCAGCATACTCTCCTCTTGGTGAAAGGCAGGAGTGCAGAGGCACAGTAAATTGCACAAGCATATTTCAAATCCTTGATACCATCATCCCCACGAACATCTCCTTCATAGAAACAAGTTGCCTAGCCAAGCCCAGGGGCAAGGGGCCGGGGAAAACGCTGTTTTCTATGAGGTCGTGGAATATGAAGTACAGAATGGAGACGATTCCACATGCCACAGAAAGCATCAGAATGCTATAGTACTAAACAAGATCCATTACTTCTGAAACACAGAACCAATAAAGATCTGTCTCTTGAAAGCATTGTGTCCACTAGAAAGCCACTGGATCAGGGTGGCGCACGCCATGCTTTCTGATTATTTCGTTTTGTGCTGGACAAGTGGCTGGGGAACAGGATCAGCTCTCCTCTGATGTCACAAAAAGAGGAGAACCCAACTCACCCACCCAAGGCTGATTCCCATGAAGTGGAAGTCAGACATGTCTCCACGCTCCATCCTTCTTTACCAGTCCTGACACCAACCGTCCCACCAAAAGCCCTGTTTTCTCTACCAGGTTCAATCATTCATTGCAATGGCCGTGCAGAATTCACAGGCCATATTCCCAATTGGCTGTAGTTGGGGGGGGGGTGCTGTTAATGGGGAAGTTAACAGCTTACAATTCAGGATCTGAAATGCTCAGAATACAGATCTTTGGTCAGGACAACCTGTTCTCATCCATGTCCATAGGCACATCTCCCCCTCCACCCCCAACCCCACCCCCCGCCCCGACCTCTGGTTGTCAGTCACGAGACCCCTGACTTTTTCCCAGCTATGGCAATGTTACAAAGCTCTTTTAGTCCTGCTGATCAACGTCCAAAGAGGATCGCACTCTGCCATAAGCCTCAACCCAAAGGCAATCAGCTCTAGCTCCCCAGTGAAGTGCCTAGAGGCACCCCACCCCACAAATGAGCCCTCTGTAGACCAGGAAGACCACCACTCTCTCTTTCTTGCTGGGGCTCTGGGCTCTGCTGCCGCTTCTCTGCTGGCACAGCTCTCTGTCCTTGAATTGAGGAGCTTCAATGCACATGTATCCCAAGATCCCATAGACACCCTCCACTCCCGGCTCTTCCTTCTTGGTAATAGTAAAATCGCCCTGCCTGCTTCTGAGATGGCTCATTTTCTACCCAGCAGGATGTCAAGCCTCACTGATCACCTCATTAGAATTCCAAGTTTTTATAATCACAATGAACCCTGCTAACAATCACTCACAACTGAATCATATAGCCTATCAGGATGTTTCCCCACCTTCTCTTCCACAGTGAGATAATAGTTATGTGTTGGGCTGCTAAACCACCAGGTCAGTAGTTTGAAACTACCAACCACTCTTGGGGGAAGACAACCAGGGCTTTCTACTCCCCAAAAGGATTACAGTCTTGGAAAGTGACAAGCTCAGTTCTGCTTTGTCCTACAGAGATGCTATGAGTCAGTTTGGGGTTGCTCTTTTACACAGACCCACCAGGAGAAGAGGAAATACATTCAATCTGCATGGTCCCACTCAGTCATTTGATGGAAGTTAAAGACTATGGCAAGAAAAGCCCTATTAAGTAATTCACTGCATTGTAAATGCTATACTGAACACTCAAACATCAATAAAGATGATCATAAGGGAATTCGTTTCTATGACTGTGCTTCATAAGGTGGACCAGCAGTAAAGCAGTCAGGTACCAACAGGAAGCCCAGCAGTTTGAAACTGCCAGTCAGTTCACATGCAAATGGTGTGGCAGTATCTTCCATAAAGATTTTCAGCCTCTGAAACCCCAAGAGGCAGTTCTATTCTATCCCAAAGGGTCACTCTGAGTTGGAATTAACAGCAGTGAGTCTGGTTTTTAGCCTTTTGGTATTGTGCTTTGTATCTTTCCATTTAAATGTGTGACTATCTTAATGGTAACCTGACCAAAGATAAAGTTACCTGATGGACACAATCATTCAGTTCATATTGTTGATCAATATTCTTATTCCGCCATTTAAACGATCATGTGTTTTTACAGCACCACATCTTACACTGTCACATTACACTTATAGTTACACTGTCACAACCAACATATTTACATTTCAACTGATTAAAGAATTTCAATACAGCCAACATAATCTAAGTTACCGAAAATACTAGATATTAGTAATAAACCTAGATGCCATTGCTTTTTTATATTACTGACGTTATGTTCACAATATATGATTGTAACCTCTGTGATCACATGATCAATGACTACCACAAGTTAGAGAGTGCCAGAGATAACGCTGAAGTAGGCATTTGGCTATTTGGACTTCAGAACTACAAAGATAAGGCCAATTTGGGCCGAATAGTGGAGCAGAAGCTAAACATAATGCGTCACTATTATCATCATGTAATATATACTACCTATTTTACTTCTCTGTTTGATGTATGATCTGTCTTCCCTACTCCTATGAGAATGTATGCATGATGAGGCCAGGGATTTTTTTTTTGTCTGTTTTACTTGGCCCACTGTATTCCCAATGCTATAACTATGGCTAGTACATAATAAATACTTAATAATTGTCTTAGTTCAAAGGATCTTTGTATATGTTATATGTATATACCGGTGCTACAAATATATGCCTGCATGTGGTGGAGCACACATGAGAAAAAGTTAGGAAAACATCTTAGACATACCAAACATCTAGAGAAAACGGGTTGCTAGTCCTAGTTGATCAGGACAAAAGCCTCCAAGGACACCAAGATTGATTGCAATTGGCATAGCAGAGGTCACAAAGACAATGTTCTACATCCTGCTCTCGTGAATCACAACTGAGGCCTTCAAAGCTTGTGGGCAGCCAGCTAAGGTGCAACTATTGGTGGTTCCCTGACCAGAGGAAAGAAACGTGATGAAAATCAAGAGACGACTGGAAATAATTAGTTCCATTGGCTAAGGGTCCACACAAGCTTGAGTCTCCACCACCGTGAGGTCAGAAGAATGAGATGGTGCCCGGTGACCAACACTAACTGCTCTAAAAAGAACCACATTAGAAGGTAGCGTGGGAGAAAAACATGAAGCTGAAGTCTCAAAAGCATTACAAAACAAACAAAAAAGGGCTTACTAGTTGGTTAGAGACTGGTGAGAGCCCCACCACCCCAAGATTATGGCCCTTGGTTACCTTTCGGGAAGTGAACTTTCTGGAAGTGAACTCCCCCCTGGGTTAGAATCATCAACCCTTTAAGAGCAAACAGGCAGCACTTACCCGAGGACAAAGTGCAGAGGGGTAGGAAAGAAGGAAGAATGGAACCGGAATTGCAGGGAGGAGGTAGGATAACGATGGAACACTGAGGGGGTTGCAATGGACCCGTTGAAACAAAATGTGTAGGAGTCGTTGAGTGCAAAACTGATGATCTGCTCTGTGAACTGCCACCTGTAGGGGGTTTGAACAAGCAGAATTTTAAAAATCGCAGTTCAGGAAGATAGAAGTCTGAAGTGAAGGTGCCAGCTCTAGAGAAAGGCTGTGTCGATTGGCTCTGGAAAGCCTTTGTCTCTTTCAGCTTGTGCTCCTGATAGAACTCCACGCGTCCTGGCAGCTCTCCTCCCCCAACTCTGCTTATCGAATCTGTTTTATGTATCAATAGAGCTTGATGACACTAATCCTATCTCATTAATATAGCAAAGAAAATCCATTCCCAAATAGAAATATAACCACAGGTTAAGATTTACAACACATATTTGGGGTCGGGGGACAAAACTTAATATGTAATGATAATTGTTTGGTCAAAGAATGAACTGAATCTCCAAGCAAAGGCCTAAGGATCCAAATTTCTCTTAATTATGCTCTGGTTCACTATTTTGTGACTGTGTCTTCCCTTCGTCCCTTGGAAGACCACTGATACTTATGGGTTTGATCTCTCTCCTTCTAAGGGGAAACAGAAACCCTCAAACATGAATACATGTTCACTTGCCAATCCCCCAATCATAAACTTTGAAGAAGGAGGTCCGCTATAAAGAAAATTCCCCAGAGAGTCACTTATTTCAATATTATCGGCAGTCTTCAAAATTCCTGAGAAATACAGATAGAAAGCAAGAGTTTTGTGGTGGAGTTGGATTGGCACAGGCTTTAAAAGCAGACTGAACTTGGCAAGAAAATCAGGGCTACCCTTAAAAATCTCTCCAAGTTCACTTCCCATGCAATTGAGAGAATAATGCTTACTTCCCAGGGTACTGTATTATTAAATCAGTGCCATTGAATCAACACTGACTTACAATGGCCCTGTAGGACAGGGTAGAACTGCCCCGATGGGTTTCTGAGACTGTAACTTTTATTGAGGCTGTAACTCTTCACAGGAGTCTTAAGCCTCATCTTTCTCCCTCTGGTCAGCTGGTGGTTTCAAAATGCTGACCTGGTGGTAAGCAGCCCAGTGCATAACCACGAAGCCATTGGGGCTCTTTATTATGAAATGGAATGCATGTAAAGTCTCACGCCTGAAAGATCCCGGGGTGATGGTAGAGCCAATTGAAGGGAGGCTAGTCCTATCAAGATAAAGTATGGTGTATCCCCATCAATGTGGTTTGTTTGTTTGTTTGTTTAAGTTGTCTGTGTCAATCTGGGCTTTACTTATGACTCTTGAAGGCAAACTTGCTACAGCCTTCACAATGAGGCTGTTAACCAAAAGGTTGGTAGGGGGTAGTTCCTCGCCACCCCCACACCACCATCCTTTCCAGTTTCTAGAGACTGCACGACGATTACTCTATTTGAATAGTGATATTAGCTGAAGCAGTTCAACACATGGTCAAAGAGAGTCTGGGGGAGAAGTAAATGATGACATTTCAAGGAGGAACTGCCAATGAACAAACATAGCAAGGAGGCGGGGATTTAATGGTGGGAGTTTATAAAGAGACAAAGTCACTCAGACCTCTGTCTCCGCATGGTTTTCACAGCTGAAGGCTTTAGACTTTGAAAGCTAAAGCCATTGCTACAGGACAGGTTGAACTTACATTTCATTTGGCCTTGTCATTTCTTCGACTCTCTCAATGGTACAAACCCGGCCTGATACCAGAACCAAGGACTGCACAAATCTACATTTACCAATGTGGTGTTTACTAGTTGGAGATGTAGTATACATTGAATTGTGTGCCCCTTCCAAATATGTCTTAACACCCTACCCCCCTGTTCTTTTAAGATACTTCTCTTTGGAATGAATGTTTTCTTTATTATGTTACAAAGGTACTGTTTGAGTAGAATGGGTTCTTAATCGAATGGCT
>NW_022103951.1:1838596-1852888 GCF_000313985.2 Echinops telfairi
AAAAAAAAAAAAGAGCAGAATGGACACAGGGTCACACACATGGAGACACAGCCTGTGAAGATCATCTACATGCCAAGAAGTGCCAAGGAATCAAGCAGCACCTAGAGATACCAACGTGGAAGGAAACAACCCTGATTTGGACTTTCAACCTCCAGAACTGGAGGACAAGACACCCCTGTTCTCTAAAGCCATCCACTTGCATTTCTTTTGCAACAGTACTAAGTAACTAAGTCCAAAAGTTTCATGAAGAAGAAAAAGAAACATCCACAAGACCAGAGCCTGCTTAGCACTGTGTAATACCGGAAAGTTCACAGCTTTCCCAGTGAGCCTACCCTTATGACTGAAGTGATGTTGAAATATGTGTATGGCTCATCTGTTGTTATGGTTGCTAGGTGCCATCAAGTTGGTTCCCACTCATAGCAACTGTATACACAAAAACACAGAACAAAGCCCGGCCCTGTCCTGCGCCCTCCTCCCAATCCTTGTGATGTGTGAGCCCACTGTTGTAGCCACCCTGTCCATCCATCGCCATCTTCCTCTTTGAGGCTGCCCTTCTACTTGACCAAGCGTGATGTTCTTTTTCAGAGATTGCTCTCTCCTGATCACATGTCCAAAGTATGTGGTTCAAAGTTCTGGCTATATGTCTCCCAAGACAGATTTCTTGTAGTCTTCTGACAGTCCAGTATTCTTTACATATTCACCTTCAAATGCACCAATTCTTCTTTGGTCTTCTTTATTCATTGCCCGGCTTCCACATGCAGATGAGGCCAGTGACACTTTTGTGCACAATTAAGGGAGCTTATTAGGAACATTAACAGGGTACCAGATGTCAGGGTCAGGAAATTGTAAGGAGACAGTCATTGGTCCACAGCAGCATCTCTTCTCCACCAGCAGCCACGTCTCTCTCTGGTCCTTAGGCTCTCAGTCACATGGTCCCTTGGCCTCTGCCTCAGTGGTACAGTCATTGGTCCATAGCAGCATCTCTTCTCTGCCAGCAGCCACGTCTCTCTCTGGCCCTTAGGCTCTCAGTCACATGGTCCCTTGGCCTCTGGCTCAGTGGGCTAGGAAGCCCACCTGTCACTCTGCCTAATGGCCTCATAATCTCAGCCCTGCTCCTCTGTTCTGTCTGGGTGGTTCCTTGCCTTGGCCTCTGGTCTAGGTCTGGATCCTTGATTCGGCCCCATACCCCCCACAGTCCCTGGTGCCTCTGGTCTCAGCCTCCACCATTTCAGACAGAGATCTCGAACATACTCTTCTTTCAATGGTCCTGGGATTTCTCTTTTTCTGAGATGGCCCTTATACACAAAGGAATGACTTTGAGGTATGGCTTGTCTTTTAGCTGACTGCATCACCAAGGAAACAAAGGGTGTGACTTAGTTCACACCCTCTACATTGGTTTTAATCCCTTTAAAAGCGTCCATCCAGCATAGAAGCAACAAACCCACATGGAAGAAGCACACAAGCCTGTGTGATTATGAGGTGTCATTGGGACCAGGAAATAGGCATCAGAAGACCCATAACAAACAAATAAAAACATATTGTTGAGAATGAGGTGGGTCGGAGCAGAGACCCAAAACCCATCTGTAAACAATGGAAACCCCCGCCCACACACACACACAGAGGGGTCACAAGGAAGGGATGATTCAACCAGGGTGCAGTAAATCACTGATGAGTCAACCAAGGTAGAGTAAATCACCAATGAAAAACAAGATTCCTCTAGTTCCTTGAGGCTTCCTTACCCCCCACTATTATGATCCAAGTGCTGCTTCTTAATTCGGACTAGATCAGAGCATGTACACAAGTATAGAGAAGAGATGGAAGCTCATGACAAACAGAATCCAGAAGCAGGAATTGGAATAACGCTACTGGAAAGGTAGGGGGAAGTGGGGTGGGGAAGGAGAGGGGACAAAGGGGAAACCAATGTGGTGATCAACACATAACCACACACATCCCCTCCACGGGGAGGAACAACAAAACCCATGCGGGGAGGGAGACAGCTATCGGTATGAGATTTGAAAATAATAATGTATAATCTATCAAGGGGTCACGAGGGTGGTGGGGTGAGAGGGAGGGAAAAAAGAGGAGCTTATCCCAAGGGCTCAATAGAAAGTAAATGTCTAGAAAAGAATGATGGCAACATATGTAGGAATATGCCTGATGCAACTGACTGTAATAAGAGTTGTAAGAGCCCCCAATAAAATGATCTTTTAATAAAACAGTAAAGTAAAAGCATCAAATAGACAACCTCTAAGATTAACTTTAAGATGAAAGACTATTCAGAGATAAGGATACTACTAGAGAACCAAAGCCACTTTTGCCCAAAGGTCATTTGCGTCTCCCACAGGACATCCTTGGGCCTTGGGCCCAAGTGGGCAGAAGCCTAGTCCCAGGCCCAGCCCAGGCTGAAAAGGCTTAACAGAGAACAGGACCTTCACACATTAATTAACCTGGCATCATAAAGGGTTACACATTCAGATTCAAAATCAGCCCCTGGCTTTCCAAAGCTGGAACATAAAGAGACGTCTGCCTGGGCATTGAACTCAACAAAGGGGAAATAATGAATAGGCAAAACAATCCCAAAGGTGGTGTGGCCCCAGGCCAGTCCTCAAATGGAGCCACACTTGGCTCAGCTCAGGAACCTCTGGCCCTAAAGACTGAATGATGCCTCAGGACACCTGATAATGCCTCGGGACACCTGGTCAAAGCAAGGCCTCCCTGGAAGAGGAGGGTCCATTCATCCCAGGCCTCAAAGAATTGCACACACGATAGTGGGAGGCCAGTGACCCATACGGATGGGAAGTGGCAGCAGCAGCAGCTATTAGAGATAAAAGAATCAGGAAAAGGAGAGGAAGAATGGTTGCACAACTCAAAGAAAGTAATGAATACACCGGTTTCGGCGCATGTAATGCCGGGAACTTGGTGACCTCCTTCAAGTTGTGCATCCACACTCATCCTGCTTTTATAAACCATTCCACCCTCACTAGCAAACGCATCGCCCTCAGGTTTCTACCCGATGTTGGCATCGTTGTTGTCATTTTGATCCCATCTAGACAGTTCTTAAAGGAGCACAGTGCTCGTGGCAGGCATTCTTTGTTTTATATTAAGACTCTTGATCAAAAGAGAGCAAATACGGAACAGAATTGCCAATCTCATGGAATTCTCACTTTCTGGACTCATTGATGAACCCCTAAAATGATTGCCCTCAGAACATCCTTACACTCTAAACCCAAAATATCCCCTGAGAATTTCTTTAAACCCAACAATATTGAAGAAAACAAAACTCACTGTCATCGATTCCAGCTCATAGTGGCCCTATAAGGCAGGTTCGAACTGTCCCAGGGAGTTTCTGAAACTGGAACTCTTTACAGGAGTAGAAATCGCCATCTTTCTCCCGAGGATCCACTAATGATTTTGAACTGCTGACCTCGTGATTAGCAGCCTATCACTTTACCAGAAGGGCTCCAACCAAACAAGCATTCAGTGTAATTAGTAAAGGAGGCGTGCCTAACATACCTTTCATCTACAGCCTGAGGGATCTGGAAATCTGGTCACTGCCTATTTTAAGCCTCAGCAGCATGTCTAAGCCCCAGTCCCCTTTTTTTATCATATCGGTGACCATGGTGGTGTAATGGTTATGTGTTGGGTTTTGATGCGAATGGTCAGCAGTTCAAAACCACCAGCAGCTCCTCAGGAGGAAAAACTAGGCTGTCTAATTCCCGTAAACAGTTACACTCTCAGAAACCCACTAGGAGTCAGCATTGACTGGAGGGCAGTGAATAGAGGTGGCCCTATTGATGTGAAGTACAGATTTGGAGACGATTTTGTAAATATGAGGTTGTGTACATATCCTGAAGGCGCCTTCATGGATGAAGCATTGGGCTGCTAAGCACACGGCTGGCAGTTTGAACCCACCAACAGCCCCTCTGAAGAAAGATGAGGGTGTCTTCCCTGTCAATATTTACTCTTGGAACCCCTAAGGAGAAGTTCTACTCTGTCCTATAGGGTTGTTAGAGTTAGAATTAACTCATTGGCGGTGGGTTTGGAGAATATATATATATGTATGTATATGTATGTATATATATAATCAGTGGGTTTGGAAATATATATATAAAACAGTGAGTTTGGATATATATATATAATATTAACTTCCCAGAGCTGCAGCAACAAACTATCAGAAACTAGGTTGCTTAAAGCAGAAAATTCTCACCCAGTTTTAGAAGCCAGAATCCCAAATTCAAGCTGTTTGTTGGCAGGGTTGCTTCCTTCTGACACTTTTGAGAGAGATTGGATCCCATGCCTCTGTCCTAGTTTTTGTTAGCTGCTGACAATCCTTGGCTTATCTGTCACCATTCAGCCCTTCCTTACTGAAAGTGAGGAGGACGTTGAAGCACTTGCTGATGAAGATCCAAGCCCACAGATGTCAGCATGGATTACAGCTCTGCATCAAGGAAACACCAGCCCTCACAACTCGACCACCAACATCACGATCAACAGAGAAAAGGCTGAAGTGGTCCAGGATTTCCTTTATTTGGACCACAATCAATGGGCATGGAGACAGCAGCCAAGAAATCAACCACTGTCTTGCTTTGGGGGAAATCTGCTGCGCAAAACTTCAAGTATTCAAGAGCGAAGACGTCACTCTGAGGACAAAGGAGCCCCTGAGCCATGCCATGGTATTGTCCATGCCCCCGTAGGCATGGGAAAACTTGACAATCAGTAAGGAGACTTGATGCATGTGAATTATGACCGTGGTGAAGAATTTTGAAAGAACCATGGACTGCCAGAAGGACAAACAAATTTGTCTTGGACATGTGGGGGGTGAGACGGTCTCACGTACTTTAATCCTGTCATCAGAAAAAGACCAGTCTCTGGAAAAGGGCTTCGGGTTTGGCAGAGGGTCAGTAAAAGAGAGTAAGGACCCTCAAGGAAATGGATTGATGCAGGGGCTGCCAGGAGGGGTTCAAATATCACAATCGTGAGGATGGCTCAAGACCAGGCAGGGTTTCCGTTTGTTGTCTAGGGGGTCACTCTGAGTGAGCGTCAACTCGACCACATCTAACCAGTGATTCAACCTCCTCTGTCGGGGTTAGCAAGAATGTCAACCCTCCCTATCAGAGCCAAACTGGTGCTGGTGCATTGCCTGAACTTCTAAGTGGTGATCATGAGCTATGACCCCGAGTATCTACTAAAACTCCTTGCCTTCACCACTTGCACCATTCCCCCACATGGCTCCATCATAAAATCCTCCTGGTCCCTTTGGCATTTCAGTTTGGGAACCACTTTAGGAGTTAGTGATCCAATTTTTTGCTGTGAAAAAAAAAAGACCTGTATTCATTTTCTGCAACTATGAGGATAATTTACCACAAACATAGTGGCTTAAAACAATTCTTTCACCGTTCTGGTGGGCTAAATGTCTGAAACTAAGCTGTGAACATGGCCACACTTCCTCTTGGAAGCTTTAGGGGCGAATCTCTCCTTGATTCTCCCCACTTCAGGTGGCTGCCAGCATCCCTTGACTGGTGGCCATTTAACTGACAGCCATGAATCTCCCTCCACATCACTTTCCCTTGACTCTCCCCTTCAGCTCTCCCCTGTAAGACAGTCTGTCAGGCCCCATCCAAAGGTTCTAGCTGCCAGCCCAAAGGTTAACTACCTGTTTGAACTCACGCAGGCCTAGAAATCTGTTTCCCAAAGATCATGGCTTTGAATCCCCTATGAAACAGTTCTGCTTTGCACACATGGGGCCAACTGAGAGTGGCCATCCACCCAATCTGATGGCAACGAACATCAACATTTAGGGCCCACTGTGTAATCTAAATTAAATTTCTGACCTCAAAATCCTTACCATGTTGCAGCTGCAAAGATCCTTTTCCAAATGAGAAACCTAACAGCTTTCAGAAATTAGGAGCTGATACCTTTGGGTCCCAATGTATCCCACCACAAGGCCCACATGTCAAATTCCAGCCCACCCCTGGTAATAATGTATCTGTGCTCACTTCACCAAGAACAACCACCCAGCCATTTTTCTCACAATTTTTCCTATGCATCACCTTTCCTGACTTCTGGACCAGCAATCTGCAAATATTCTTGATAGTGCATTTCGATCGGAAAATAAATCAAACACGTCCTCTCAATATATATATTACCTATCTCTAAATTATGACAATGTATCCTTATACATTTATTTATAAATAAATATAAATAGAGTTGCTAATATTTTCTTCTAACACCCAAACGGACCAACTTGTCGGGTTCCAGGATCTAGACATCCCACTGCTGACAGCATTCTTATTGGGCATCTTCGTTCCTCAAAACTCTGAGGAGGAGCTTCAGGGACAGATGCTTAAGATGGGGTCCCCTCTGTAACTTCCCCCACAGCCAGTGAGTACGGATCTTTGTGAACTATTTGGGGGCGGGGGGGGGGGTCTTGCAAATGATTTCATTGGGGAAAATGTTTCTATAAAAAATAAAAGTGTTACGAAAAAACAATAATCATAGGCTTGAGACCCACTTCTCTGGAGGACTCTCTCTTTGTGTGTGAGACTCTGGGCGGCCTTTCCTGCAGGTGGCACATGACATCACTCGGCCCCAGCTGTTCCTTATTAACTCAGCTTCTCGGCAAAAGATACAGCCTTTTACAACTTGGTTTTTTTCTTTTTAAGGAGACAGCCCCTTTTTTTTTTTTTTTGCAAATCAACCAAACACATTGAGTACCACATTCCACGATATTCATCAGGCAAAGAAGTCCTACGCCTTCACAGCCTCCACTAAGACATGGACTGACGCTCTAGAGGACAGCACCTGAACCAAACCCACCACCGGCAAGTGGATTCGGACTCGCAGAGACCCTGTAGGACAGCATAGAACTGCCCCACAGGGTTTCCCAGGCTGGAAGCCTTTACTCAAGCAGACTGTCACGTCATTCTCCACCAGCGTGGCTGGGGAGTCCAAATCGCCGCTTTCGGTTAGCAGCCAAGCACTTCACCACCGTGCTAGCAGGGCTCCTGAAAGTACCCAGGCTTGGTGGAAAAGCATCTCCATGCTGTCATCCTGAAGGAAATGCCTACCAAGCTGACCGCATGCACCAGTGGGTCCAACATCAAGAATCATTCAGAGGCCGATAGCCTTCAATGAGCCCTTTTGACCAACACCAACATGAATGGACTTCGTAAATAGGTTTTTTTCTGCCTGATCATAATGCCCAATTAGGCCCTGACCGTGAGGCCAAGAGGAACAGAAGAAGAGCCAGGACGCCTGCAGGCTGCCCCTGGAGTTCACTGCCAAATGACAGACAGCCTGCGTGATCCAAGGGGTTACAATCTGACAGTCAAACTTCAGGCTTTCAGCAATTTTTTTAAACATGGAGAGCTTGTAGCCTCAAGAGTGTCATCGTCTAATAGAAAGGACAACTAAATATATTGCATAATTGCTGGCCTAATGACGTGTTATTTTGACTGCCTAGTCAAAACTGTCTGTAATTGCTTCCAATGAGACGTTGTATGAATGATAAGTCAGCCCAGGCAATCGCTGGTGGACACATAGCATGGCTTTGAAAAAGGTAATACAAATGATCTTGTCATGTGTCACTTGCTACCAATTCCTGATTAGGATCACAAGACATTCGTACTACTTCCGGAGCTATTTCTTCCGACCGAGCCCCACTTAGGCAACAGAAAGAATACCACATGTGGGTGTAGAAAAGACAAACCCCAAACCCACTGCACTCAAATGGATTCCAACTCATAGTGACCCTATCAGACACCATAGAACTGCTCCATAGGATTTCCAAGGCTGTAAATCTTGACAGAAACAGCCACAACTCTCTTCCGTGGAGCAGCTACTGGGTTCTAACTGTTGACTTGCAGTTGACAGCTGAGCACTTAACCACTGCACCACCAAGGCTCCTGTTCAAAATACAAGACAGTCTCCTTTTTTCCCCCAAAACCATTTTATTGGAAGCTAATACAGATATCATACCGTTCCATAGTTCAATTCATGGCAGTCTCCATTTTTAAGGGCAACAAGCAGAAATTAGTTTTGCAGACATTCGTCTCGTGCCAAATCCTAACGCTTTCTGTAAAACCAAGCAAAGTAAGGCAGAAGCACACCTCACTGAGAGTTATTGCCATCTCTCCAAATGAACTCCACCCGCGCCCCCTCCACTGCAGGCTTGTTTGCCAAGTCTTAAAATAACCAATCACTTCTTTATAACAAAATTGTCTCCCTGGAATAATAGGCTTCAGAGTGAGTTCTGATAGAGCAATAGCTCCTCTAAATGACAGCAGAGGCTTGCAGCAGGGAGGCCAGGCGCATCTATTTCAGGGTTTCCCATTAGTGAGAAGAGCAGTTTGGTAAGAAATGAAGTCATTTCCTGACTCATTGGGATGCCATGTTTAAACCACAGTTAGCAGCCTGAGGATACAGAAGGTGTGTGGGGAACAGAAGGAATTCTCTTAAGTTGTCTCCCCAAAATATGTACCAAACTTAGCTGCTTAAGAGTGACTCTCGGCGAAAGTAAGTCAGAGGTTATTCTCCTTAACATCAGTCATCTATAGTGGCTAGACTATTAGTCTGACTCACCCTAAATAAAGCCCATTCCTTTCTGTTATTGTTCCCTCGAAGCAGTGCCCATAGGCAAGCCTGGGACCACTCTAAGATGACTAAGCTTAGGCTACTATCTTGCCACACATGCCCCCTATTCCCTCCTCTTACTATTGCACATTCACCCTTAGGTCATCCCCCTCCTATTGCTTGTATTGCCTATGTTAATACTCCTCCTGGTGACTCAAGTTGTTGTCCACTATCAGGGAACTTGCATGCCTCCCAGAATAGTAATTGTCTGTTTTATTATGTGAGACATTAGAGTGATCAAACTTGTTCTAGAATGAATTGTATTGCCCCTTTCTGTGATGTATGATTATGATGCGTGGTTAGCAATAAATAACGAGGCTCCCTGGTACTCGAGAGGGTGGCTGGAGAAGGTGACTAAGGAGGACGAAGCAGCGGCTTCTTGTCTGACAGCTAAGCCCCCTCCACGAGGACCATCAAGCCGGGGCGGAGGTGAGATATGCTACCATGAATTGCGTCTGACTCCATTACTTGACTCTATCCTTTAACTCTCATGCTCTCTATGACTTTCCTATAATCTCTACTTATTATCGCTGTACAATTGCGCCTACCAAACCTGTGATGTTTTGTGGGGTTCCCTCTTACCCTTAACCCCACAAAGGTGGGAAAAAAATGTGACTGAGCCTAAAAGAGATGAATCATCCCTTAAAGATTCATGAAGTCACCTGTTTAGCATCCTTCATAGGATTACACAAACATATCAGATAAAGAAAGAGGCTTAGCTAGAGTAAGAATCTTCTCGAACCCACACCGTTTGTGAAAAGCAGTTCCATAGACAGTCATTGTAAGCTTGGTTCATACCCACTCCTCGCTTACTGACACGTTTAGGTTCCAAAGACCAAGTGGTTATCTGAAACTTTAGCTACCAAATGTTTCTTAGCATTTGGACTCCAAGAGTCCGTTTCGAAGGCCTTAGGTGCAGTCCTCAGCTCACTAGGCTGCTCCATGACCGCAGGCAGGTGAGTGGGCTGGGGTCCTTGCAAGCCAAAACAGAGTTGACTGGGTCAGGATTTGATCCAGGAGAAGGGTGGACCCTATCTCCACTCACTTGGAGTTCTTGCTCTCTATGGAAATACCCATTCTTTTGCAAACAACAGATCTTGGGGTGGTGCCCCTCTGCTACCTGCTCCACCACTAGCATGTGAGCCCAGTCAGGATTCAGCAAGGCTATGGAATATATCTGCATGTTGACTAGCATCCAGCCTATTTTTGTTCTGTTTGTCATTCTTTTAGTTATTCATGTCCAAGACTGGGGAGAGTGCTGGGCTGGGGTAGGATGGAGCAAGGGCTTGGGGTTCAGGAGGGATGTACTTTCTCACTCAAAATACATACGCTTAAGGTTCTTTAAGGAGTTTGTTATTTTTACTATCATCATAAGTGCAAAATGGCAAATAATAAGATAGCTGAGAAGTGAGGAGTTGGTATGTATGTATGTATATAGTTTAAAAAAATCTGTTTCCATCAGGTTGAATCCAACTCGTGGTGACAGTAGGACAACTCCATATGCTTTGCTTAGCTGTAATCTTTACAGGAGCAGATTTCCAGACCTTTCTTCTTTGGTGCCACTGGGTTTGACCACCAACCTTTCTATCCGTAGTCAAACACCAATCACTTAGGGTTAGTGTTTAGACATCATAAAGACCAGGAGATAGGGAAGAAGACAGATCCAAAACCCATTGACTTTGTAAAATGATTCAAAATGATTGAGTCAAAGGACTAAAACATATATACATGTAACAACAAAAAACATACTTTTCTGAAGGATTGTATGGCAATTTGGTAAGGATTCTAAAGATTCATCTCACCATACAATATTCTAATGATAGTAATCAACAATAAATTTTATAATACTACTGTCACCTATGAAAATGACAATGGTTGGCAAAATAAAGGGGTGTAGCTATTACTGAAGGTTGTTAAGGGACTACAAATCAGCTCACTTTTTTGGAGGGTGATTGGGCAATGCATATCAAATAACTTAAAAAGTCTCACATACTTTAACCCAGTTAAGTCTGCTTCTAGAAGTGTATCCAAAGGTCGTAATCTGATATTTGCACAAAGATATAGTTACCAAGCTGTCATTACAGTTTTGTTCATAAACTTAAGTAACCAACAATAGGAAAATACCATAACAGTAGAGCACTCATATTATGAGCAGCAGATTTGCCCAATGCAATACACCATTTGGTTTTTTTATTCCTATTTCCATCGGTCCGCAAAAAAGAAGAAGCCCCACAATTAGAAGGATTGACACGGTGGCTGCAATAATGAGCTCAAACTTAACAACTGTGAAGATGTCACTGGGCCAGGCCATGTTTGTTCTGTTGTCGCCATGAATTGAAACTAACTTGACAGCACAAAACAATATGATGTAGTGTTGTGCAATCTATCTGAAATCAAGTTAGCAATGAGCAGGGGACAACATTGGGAACAGCCAGGCTGCAGATTGCCAGTGGATCACCCTTGGAAAGATCTTTCCTGCCAATATCCCCATAGATGCCCAAACCTAAATGAATGGATGTGGTTTAGTCTTGACTGATTTATTAGAAAATATGAAGTATTGAATGGTGGTGGGAGAAGAAGAATCAGAGGGAGATGTCCAGAAACAGGGACCAAAGCTAGAAAAAGAGGTGAATTGGGTGAGGAAGAGAGATCTAAAAAATGCAGAAAAAGGAAAGTAGAAGATAAGGGTAACAGTGAACTACAATTTCCTTAAAACTATCGTATTAAAAGTAGGCAAAGGCACCATTTTTTAAAATGTAGACCAATATTGCTCATGAACATAGATTCAAAATTGTCAACAAGATCCTAGCCAACAGATTCCAATAACATAGCTAATGAAAAAAATAGCTAATATAGAAAGGCATATGTATAGATAGAGATATATCATGATCAAGTGGGATTCATTCCAGGTATGCAAGGATGGCTCAACATTAAAAAATAGTCAATATCATTCACCGCACAAATAAAACAAAGGAAAAGATTGATTCAGAAAAGACAGTTGAGAAAAAATTATATGAGATAACTATTGCTAAAAGTCAGGAAATGGTTTATGGACAGAAAACAAATATTCTTTGAAGGTTACCAGAGGTGAGGGGGATAAGAAAATAAATAATTTGCTAGAGAGTTGTTGTTGTTGCTGCTGCTGCTGCTGCTGGGTGCCAGAGAGTCAATTCCAACCCATGGTGACCCTATGCACAACAGAAGGAAACACTACCCAGGCCTGAACCATCCTCGCAATTGAACCATCCTCACCTAGGCCTGTGACCATTGTTGCAGCCACTGTGTCAATCTATCTCATTGAAGGTCTTTCTCTTTTCTAGTGCCCCTCCACCTTACCAAGCAGGACATCCTTCTTTAGGGACTGGCCCCTCTTGACAACATGTTCAAAGTATGTAAGAAGAAGTCTTACCATCCTTGCCTCTAAAGAACACTCTGGCCGTACTTCTTCCAAGACAGACCAGTTTGTCCTTTTAGCAGTTCATGATACTTTCAATATTCCTCTCCATCACCATAATCAAATGCATAGATTCTTCTTCTGTCCTCCTTATTCAAACATGCATATTGGACAATGGAAAATGCCATGACTTGAGTCAAGTGCACCTTCAAAGTAACATCCTTGCTTTTGAATGCTCCCAAAAGGTCTTGTGCAGCAGATTTGCCTAATGCAACTCATCTTCTGATCTCTTGACCACTGCTTCCATAGGCATTGATTGTGGATTCAAGCAAAATCCTGGACAACTTCAACCTTTTCTCTCATGATGTGACCTATTGGTCTGGTTGTGAGGATTTTGGTCTTCTTTACATTGATTCATTATCCATACTGAATGCTGTGATCCTTAAACTATAGACCAATACCATTGATATCACATGCACGTAAAATTTTGCCGGTGATCATCCAACAATGGTTGCTGTGGTACAGTGACAGGGAGCTGCCATAAGTTCAGACCAGTTTCAGAAGAGGACTTGGAAGAAAGGATGTTATTGCTAATGTCAGTTGGATCTTGCCTGAAAGCAGAGAATACCAGAAAGATGTTAGCTTGTGTTTTATTGACTATGCAAAGGCATCCGACTCCGTGGACCATAAGAAACTATGGATAACCTTGAGAAGTCCACAACACTTCATTGTGCTCACATGGAACCTGTACGTGATTCAAGAGGCAGTTGTGTGAACAGAACAGGGGATGCTGCTTGGTTTAAAGTTAGGAAATATGGGCATTAGGGTTGTATCCTCTCACCCTACTTAGTCTGGGTACTGAACAAATAATCAGAGAAATGGGCTTAAATGAAGGAGAGTGTGGCATCAGGATCGGAGGCAGGTTGATTAACAACCCTTGAACTGCAGATGACACAACCTTGCTGCTGAAGCTAGAGAATAGACACCAAATGCTTTGGGTGGAGGGAAAGGCAATATACAATTAGGAGGAGGACTACCCAACAACACCCAGGCAAAGGAAGGCACAGCAGGAGCACAAGAGCCAAAGGCAACAAAGATAAGGACTATTTATACACACAATACTTCAATAACAATAATAATAATTTATGAGTGGATGCATACATAGACAGGTGTGAGAGAAGGTGAAAGGGACTACTACACCATGAATATATATAGGTTTGACAGAGTGTTTCGATGAATATATTTATACATACTGTAAGGCAAAAAGTATATCTACAACATTATAGAAACCTTCATTAAACAAAAATATCAAAATGTGAAGCTACTGTCTTGCATATGCTCCATATATTTCGGAAGATGGTGTTGCCATCTCTAAGCCTTCCCGAAAGAATTCCGTGCACTTAGATTCACGCTGTGTCATTTTCTTTTTCTATTTATTTATTTATTTCAATCATTGTATTGGGGGCTCGTACAACTCTTATCACAATCCATACATCCATCCATTGGGTCAAGGACATTTGTACATTTGTTGCCATCATCATTCTCAAAACAGTTTCTTTCTGCTTGAGCCCTTGGTATCAGCTCCTCATTTTTCCCCCTCCCTCCCCACTGCCCGCTCCCTCATGAACCCTTGATAATTTATAAATTATTATTTTGTCATGACACTGTCCTATGTCTCCTTTCACCCACTTTTCTGTTGTCCTTCCCCTAGGGAGGAGGTTATATGTAGATCCTTGTAATCGGTTCCCCCTTTCTACCCCACCTTCCCTCCACCCTCCCCCATGTATCGCCACTCTCAACACTGTGGTCCTGAAGGGATCATCCGTCCTGGATTTGCTGTGTTTCCAGTTCCTATCTGTACATTTCTTTTTAGGTGTTCTTTGAGCTTGGGAAACAAAACTTTGCAAGAGGCCAGATCAAGGCTGTAGGGTGGATAGGGGAGACTGCTCAAGGAAATTCTCACAGGATAGCCCCTGCTATCCTTGAAGAAAGAGCAAATGCATTGTTGTGATGGAAACAAACTCCTTGTCTCAACTTTCTTGGCCTTTTTCTCACCAATGTAGTTTTCAAGTTTTGGCAACTTACTCATATTAAGCCCCCATGATTGCCCTTCATTCTGTGATAAAATCTATCTAAATTACTCCCTTTAAGATTCCAAAAACAGAACATGAGGTGTTGAAGGGAACAGGCAGCAGACACCAAAGAACAAAAACCATCATTGTGTGACCACCTTCCCCACATAAACGCTGAAGACGAATGTGTGCTTA
>NW_022103951.1:1853655-1855436 GCF_000313985.2 Echinops telfairi
GGCAACAAATGTATAGATGTGCTTTACACAATTGATCTATGCATTGTGATGAATTGTATGAGCCCCAATAAATTGATTTAAAAAAAAAAAGATTCCGAAAACAGTCTCCATAACCTCCTAAGCTGGCCTCTCTACCTTGAATTTATCCCTAAGATTTTCCCAAACTCCTTTAAAATGCTTGATCTATCTTTTAAAAAACAAACAAACAAACAAAAACAAAAAACCCTCACTGCCATTGAGCCTATTCTGACACATACCGACCCCATAGGACAGAGTAGAACTGCTTCTTAGACTTCCCGAGGCTGTAAATCTTTACAGGAATACCTGGTGGGTTCAAATCGCCAACCTTTCAATCAACAGCCCAACTCATAATCCACTATGCCATCACATTGGGGTGGTTTGGTCCATCTGAAAAATTGTTAGTTTATAGGGGCAGAATTCCCATAAACGTTTTTTAATGCTTCAATGATTTGGGAAGATTTTCGCCTGAGTTTTGTTTGTTTGTTTATAATCTATTTAGCCTTGACCTGAAAATCATTTTCCCCCCATGACATAAAAAGTATTGTACTTTTTAAGGTACCTTAATGAGACTGAGACAAGTGTATTACTGAAAGAACTATTTTGCAGTCATCCACTGATAACAGACATGTTGAAGCACATTTTTGTTTGGAATAAACCTATGTATAATAAACTAGAAACTTTAGACCTTTTGGAATAAACCTATGTATAATAAACCAAAACAAGACCTTTTGACTTACCCTCATAACATGAGTATAGAACAGCATTCAGGAGATAAAGTTATCAAAATATCTTTTAAAAAACAAACTTGAGGGGTCAGGACCAACGTATGGAGGGTCATAAAGTCCAATTGGCCCAGCAGAGTCCATCAAGCCAATGTTCTACATCTTCCTTTGGTGAGTAGTTACTAGGGTCTTAAGATCTGTGTGCAATCTGAAGTGCAGTTATTGTTCACTCCCCCATCCAAGACAAAGAAAAGTGAAGAAAATAAAAAACTAAAAGGAAATAATTAGTCCAAAAGACTAATAGACCTGATAACAGTTGTATGAGCCCCTAATAAAATGTTAAAAAAAAAAGACTAATAGACCATGTGCACCCAGCCTCCACAACCATGAGACAGGAAGAACTAGATGGTTCCCAACTACCACTCTGAAGGGATCACAATAGGAGATCCTGTATAGAATAGGACAAAACTGTGGAACAGAACTCATTTTAAAAAATGATTTATGATCTGATACTGATGGAACCCTTCAGCCTATGACCCTTAGTAACCCCCCTACAAGCTGGGAACTGAACTCATCCCCGTGACTCAACTTAACAGTCAAATAAGAGACAGGTCTCTAAAGTGAACAATAGTACCAGAGACATCTGCACTCCTTAGAACAATTACTTATATGAGATCAAAAGGGGAGCATTTGCTCAGGGATAAAGCTCTGAGGAAGGAAAAGGTAGGAAAGAATGATAAATGGAAACAGGAAAAGCAGGGAGGATGTGTGAAGAGGGCTGTTACACTGTGGAGATTACAACCAACATCAAGGAGCCAAATGTGTACAAATTATCGAGTCAAAAACCAACTGGCTCGTAAGTTTTCATCCAAATCAGAAAAGGTTTTGTATACATAAATATACACACATATAATAATATACATAATATATGCATTTGGTATTGAGTGCCCTAAAATCAATTCTGACAACGGAAACACTGCCTTGTCCTGTTTGAGCACATGGACAACCCTGTGTTGATCAATTTCCTTGAGGGTCTTC
>NW_022103951.1:1861204-1862314 GCF_000313985.2 Echinops telfairi
AAAAAAAGACATAAATATGAAAAAAAAAGTCTTCCTCCAACCCTGATGCCACATTCTTCTTCACGTCAGCCAGCTTCTCTGATTATTTGTTCAGCATACAGACTGAATAAATATGGTGAGAAGATACAATCCTGTTACACCTTTCCTGACTTTAGACCATGCAGCATTCCCTTGTTCAGTTCACACAACTGCTTCTTGATCCAGGCACAAGCTCTTCATGGGCACAATGAAGTGTTCTGAAATTCCCATTCTTCTCAAGGCTATCCATAGTTTATTAGGACCCACATAATTGAATGCCTCTGCATAATCAATGAAACACAAGCCAACATCTTTCTAGTATTCTGTGCTTTGAGCCAAGATCCAGATGACATCAGCAATGACATCACTTGTTTCAAGTCCTCTTCTGAAGCTGGCCTGAACCTCTGGCAGCTCCCTATCAAGTGACTGCTGCTACCGTTGTTGTTGGATGATCTCCAGCAAAATTTTACTGATATGTGCTATCAGTGATATTATTCTACAATTTGTGCATTCTGATGGGTCACCTTTCTTTGTGATGGGTACAACTTATTGGATTTTTAACAAATTATTTTACTACTTTGGGGGGGGAAAGTTTGTGTTTCAAAAACCAGCTCTAAAGAGTTGAATTTCATCACAAATATAATTGGATTGCTTTCCCATTTCAGACACTGGTAAATGAGTTGGAAACTCATAATGATGCCTTTGTATTCATTCATTTAATCCTCATAATTGCTTCAGGGCAATTGGTGTTTCCATTGTCCTTCTTTGCAGAAGGGGAGAACTGAGGCCTAGAGAAGTTAAGTAATTTACCTAAGCTCGTACAACTCTTTAGAGGAAACAGAGAGAAATAACCCGAGTCTTCAGACTCCAACTCTTCATCACTATACATATTGCCTGTACCCACTCCAACTACCCTGCCTCTGCTTTTTGAGGGCCTATTAACTAGTTGCCATTAAGTCAACTCCAATTCATAGCAACCCATATGTGTCAAGAGCAAAGCAGTGATCCACTAGGGTTTTCGTTGACTGTTGTTTTGTTTTGTTTTTTAATCATTTTACTGGGGACTCATACAACTCTTATCACAATCCACCC
>NW_022103951.1:1863297-1876620 GCF_000313985.2 Echinops telfairi
TCTATTTCCCTATCATCTTATAAAAATATATTTACATATGTAAATGCCTGTATTTAGGCCTCTATAAATGCCCTTTGCCTGCTAGTTCTTTCCTCTCTTTCCTTTTACTTTCCTCTTGTCCCACTATTGTGTTCAGCCTTCATTTGGGTTTCAATAATTCCTCTTGGTTACATTGTCCTTGATCAAGCTATACCAGGCCTCCTACACCCTCACCATCAATTTTGGATCACTTCTTGTTCCCTTGTCCCTGGGTTTATTAACACCCACTTCCTTTCCCCTGTCTCCCCCTCGCCCATGTCCCCCCAGAACCGTGGGTCCAGTTGTTTTCTCCTCCGGATTGTTTATCCCACCTATCTTATCTAGATAGACATGCAGAGACAATAATAAGCACAAACTCAAGACAGAGCAAAACAAAGCAACAGAAGAAAACAGAACAACAACAACAAAAACCAATGACCAAAAAAAAGAGAAAAGCCTATAAATAGTTCAAGGTCTGTTTGTTGACATTTAGGAGTGTTTTCCGGTCGAGTCTGATGGCCCGACAGTCTCTTTTTGGTATTCCCCAGGGACTTCATTGCTCTGCTTCCCTTGCAGTTCTGTTGCATGCCTTTAGTGTTTCACCTTGGTGTAGTGGGGTCAGATCAGGTTCAATTCCCACACTGTGTCTCCAGTGTTGTCCCCCATAGCACTATGGGTCAGTGAGGGCCATTATGTCTCATGGTGGGGCTGGCCCTATGGGCCTCTCTGTGCATTAGCTGTTCTGAACAGGAATATCGTCCTCAGGGGGTGGTCATTGACTAGTTTTTTTAAAGTAAATCCCCAGGTCTTTCTTCCAAGGTTAGCAAGCTCGCACATGAACTCCATTGTACCACTCAGGGATTCCTTGAGGTCTTACCATGCATCATGCATTTTTAAGGTTGAACATGTATAGTTTTGCACATGTTTGTTGCATCTTCATTTTAGTATAACATGTCTTCCCAGCTCAGCTGTAATACACTGAATGCAGAAACTGTAAATAATACTTCTCTATAATCCCCACAATACTTAACACTATTCCCTACTCATTAAATACGATTTAATTGTACCTTTGGCAATGAGAGGAATTTCAAAACAACGATTCCAATAATTTTGCAATCAAATAAACTCTACCAACATCCTTTGCTAAGCAGCCGTCGTCTTTTTGAGATTGCCTGGAATTTAAGTTTCTTAAAAGAAGTGAATGCTTGTTATCTCATTCTATTCCTTTTGACGGATGAAACCAAAAATAATCACTGTGCATCATCAAAGTGCTCCGCCCCTGTGAAAGCAGAGGAGGGGGGGGGATAGGAAGCCATCTCTAGGACACAAATGCATTCTGCTTGAGGCAATCAAGTAAAGCAAGCATCCCCCAAAATACAGTGAAAGCCAAATGACTCAGACACACTTCATGTTTTCACTTACTACTGGAAACCCAAAGTTACTCTGAAACATGAATAGTTTTTAAAGCATTACTCATTTTGCTTTCTCTGATAAAACTAAAATAATCCAATACAATTATCTGAATGGTTATAATTTAAAGATTTAAAATACACGCTCAAAACCTAACATTTCGAATTAGTGCCACTCTTTAGGACAAACTCTAACTAATAATAATGATCTGGTATAAAAGTGTCCTACAGAAACTAATTTCCTACCACTTTCTTTTTATTAAGCTAATCTGAAAAAAAGGGGGGGGGCCTTCTTCCATTGGGTTGTCCTAGAGAAAACAGTATTTCAGGAACCATGCTCTTAAAAAGTTATTAGTCAACGTTGAAAGCCGTTTTCTTATCTCACCCAACAAAAAAACAAACCCATAGCGACCATATAGGACAAGGTAGAACTGATCTGTGGGTTTCTGAGACAGGGCCTCTGTTTATCAGAGTAGCAAGCTTCGTCCTTCTCCTGCAGAGTGCACTGTAGGCTTCCAACTGCTGACCTTCACCTTAGCAGTCCAACATGTACTCATTACAGCCCCAGGGATACTGTATGTCACCCAAGAAAGTGTCTATTCCCTTGCTGAAAAGTCACATATGGGTCATGGGCAGCAAAACAATTTGCACTCAACTACTAAGCTAAAATTTGGAGGTTTAGGCCCACCCAGTGGTTCCATGGAAGAAAGGTCTGGCAATCTGTTTCGACTAAGATTACAGCCAAGAAATCCACATGAGGCAGTTCTATTCCATAACACATGGGGTCACTATGATTCAGAATCAACTCAGTGCCATGGCGCCTGAAGTTTGGTTGGGACAGGGCCTTCATTTAGAAATAATTGAATATAAATAAGTCAATACAGTAAAACAATTTCTAAGTGGCCTTCTCCGTAGATCGAGAGTGGCAAATAGGCTTAAGTCTACACGCCAAATCCTACTAGTAGAGAGGAAGATGCTGTATTGAGAAAGATTCTGACGCCATATCCAAGAGAAAACAAGCTGGGATCAATTAGCAATATTAACAGTGTGTGTAAGAGAGGAAGTAGCAGAAGCAACATTTTATGCTAATTGTCACAGTGTATAAACCAACTCAAATCCTTGACCTGAATAAGAGAAGTGGGCCAAAGGTTTGAAAGATGCTATTGGATAGTTTATATGTCCGTAAGTGGTGCAGTCTGTGCTTATCTACTAACATAAAGGTTGGCAGTTCAAATTCACCCAGTGCCACCATAAAAGATTACAACAACCAAGAAAACCTTATGGTGTAGTTCTACTCGATCACGCATGGGGTTGCCATGAGTCAGAATTAACTCAAAGCAAGGGGTTTGGTTTTACTAGATTGCTTAGTTCATTTGAAGAGAGAATTTATTGTTCAACAATGCCTCCAATTGATGGCATTCTAATCTAATAGTTGTAAACGGAGGGAAAAATTCAAACATTTATTGATAGCCTCCTATGTGCCAAGCACTGTACTTGTGCCTTACCTCAGCCACCCACTCCCATCGCCATATGCTAGATTCTTGTCATTACCCATAGGAGCACCCCTCCACTGTCTCAATTTCAATGAGCTTATGCCACAAAAACCCACTTGTTATTTTTCTTGACTCATTCCCTTAAGTACCCAGTGTTTCAATAATTCCTCTACCATCAAAGTGTCCTATGACCCTTTCGCGGTGCTTCATCTCCCCACTGTATTCTCATGTCCCTGCTTACCCATCATAAATGCCATGTAAATTATTATGCTCCTGCATCTAATCATAACTTTCTCTTTTCATCATAATGGCCTAGCAAAATTCCGTATTTTCTGAAAGTGGGTCTGTGTTGATTCACATAAACATTGCCAAGTGGTGGTGAAGATGGGGTGTCTTAATTATAATGAGGTAACATGGTTACTTCAAGTGAGTCCATATTAAGGCTGGAAGTCCCTTCACATTTCCTTCATCCATGTATTCTCCACCCCACCCCCATGTATTTAATACCACTTCATCTTTTATTTTTCATTCAATTTTTATGAATCTTTTTTTTAAAAGTTACCTTGATAACATTCTTCATGGGATTGTCAAGAAATTTGAGCACCCATTATCTTCACAAAACACTTTTACATCACTTTGTTACAGGTTACTGAGTTGATAGCTATATCATTATAGATTCCTTATGTTTGCACATAACAATTTCAGTCACAATGAAAAGGTATAAACATTGTTTAACTCAACATATATTTGTAGAGAGCCAACTGTGTGGCTTGGTCAGGCATACCTTTGTCTTCAAAGTGGTGCCTTTGTTTTTGAATGCTTTAAAGAGACTTTTTTTTTTAACGAATTTGTCCAATGCAATACATTGGATTTTTTTACTATTACTTAGCTTCTCCTCTCTCGTCAAATCCCCTCCCTCCTTCCCTTCTCTCATCTGATGCCTCTCTCTTCTGCTTTCCGCAGAACACAGAAGCAATCAAAGGAGAATTCCCATCACTCGCACCAAAGTGTGGCCTTTACTTCTGATCAAAGGTCCAGCCCTCTATCTGTGCACTAGATCTCATCCCTCTAGCTTAATCAAGAATGCCTCTCTAGAAATTCTCCCCTCACTCTAGGCATTGTCAATTTTGCCCTCTACAGAATCATTTCCACCCGCACTGCATTTAAACATTCTGTAAGTCCTCCCTTCTAAAAAAAAAAAAGCGCTTGATTTTGTAGCAAATCCCTGTGGGAAAAATTCTTCATTTCCATCGCTTTCTTGAAACTACTCCTTTCATCCTACCCCATGTACCCCAAGGAAAGTGGCCCTTTCACTGCCAAATCCAGTAATCAGTTATCAGAATTCATCTTTTGTCCTATCAATAATATTTGATATAGTTCATCTCTCCTTTTAGAAAAGTATCTCCGATTAGATACAAAGCCCTCTTGGTTTTCTTTCGATCTCATTACCTGCAATCTCTCAATATCCTTTATGGGTTGCATCTCATCTCCCAACTTCTAAATATTGGAGCACTCTAGAAATTCATCTAGTCACTTTACTCACTTTTTTGATTATTTTATTTCGTCTCAAGGTTTCAATGCTATCTTTATACTAATTGCATATGAGTATCTGCATTTAAATGTCTAATAGGCACCTTACATTTTCATATCCAAATTAAATGGCTAATTTCAAAAAGAAAAGTTTGGGAGGTTGAGTCCATGGTGACTCATAGTGACCCTATGGAGCAGAGCAGACCAACCCCAGAGGATTTCCAAGGCTGTAAATCTTGACAGAAGCAGATTGCCACATCTTTCCTTCATAGAGAGACTGGTGGCTTTGAACTGCTGACCTCTGGGTAAGCAGCCAAGTGCTTTAACTGCCAGACCACCAGGGATCCTGAACTCTTGGTAACCTCCATGCCTCAACACCCAAGAGAAACCTGCTCATCCCATAGTGTGCCCTATCCAAATAACAGCCGCTCCATCAATCCAATTGATCAAAATAAAAAACGTAATAGTCATCCTTAAATCCTCCCCTCTCCTGTCCAATCCATTAAAAAAAATACGCTTGGATCAGGAAGTTAGCACTCAAGTGGTGAGAAGTGACCAGAGACAGAATGCTCAAATTCGGGGGCTGATCTAAACTCAAGCTGCTGTGTTACTCTCTTACTTGGTCTCCTTGCTGCTGACTCCGCCCCCACAACAATATGCTCTCAACACAGCAGCCTGGGTGATCTTGTTTTAAGCCATAAGCCAAGTCATACCATCTTGTAGTTGAAGATCCTCCAATGGCCTCTCTTAGGTGGAATAAAAGCCTAAGTCCTTGCGGAAGCCAAGACCCTAGTAATTGCTCCCCCACTGATTCTTCACTGACTTATACTCCACCACTCACTTCACTTGAATCACATTAGCCTTCTTGTTCTTTGAACATGGCCCTCATCTTCTCACCTGGGGGGCTTTATCCTGGCTAGCAATCTGCCTGGAATGCTTTCAATCCAGAGATTCACTTACAGTTTCATCCCCTTCTGAAGGTCTTCACGCAAATGTCATCATCTCAGTGAACTCTTGCCTGATCACCCAATTTAAATCCTGAGAACGGGCTGGGATGCTGTGTCACGTTGCATTGTTGTCTTTTTCCCCATAGTAGTTATCACCATCTAACATACTGTGTTTACTACTTTGTACATGCATTTTGTTGTTGTTGTTGTTGTTTAGTTCCCACCAGTAGAATGAAAACTCCATGAAGACAGAGCTTCCCCGCCGCACCCCACTTTGCTTAGTGATATTTTACCCAGAGCTCAAAACAGGACCTAGTACAGAATAGACAATAAAATAATTGCTGAACTAATGAAGGAATTCATGCTACCTTATTTTGTCTTCACTTTAAGCCCTAAGGCAAGTATTATTCTTACTTTATTGACGCTGAAAGTGAAGCTTAAGCAGATTTTGTTTATATTGTTAATATCATATATCTTGTAAGAATTGTTGTTAGGCGCCAGACAGAAGCAGATAGACACATCTTTTGACCTATAGCGATCTTATGCCAACCACAATGAAACGCCGCCTGGTCCTGCACCATCCTCACCATTGTTTCTATGCCTGAACCTGTTCTTGCAGCCACTGTGTCCATCCATCTCCTTGAGGACTTTCTTCATTTTTCGCTGCCTCTCCACTTTACCAAACAATATGTCCTCCTGATAATACGTCCAGAGTATGTAAGAAGTCTTGCCATCCTTGCCTCTAAGGAGCACTCTGGCCATACTTCTTCCAAGACAGATCAGGTTATCTTTTTAGCAGTGCATGGTCCTTTCAATGTTCTTCTCCAGCACCACAATTCAAATGCATTGATTCTTCTTCTGTTTTCTTTATTCAATGTCCATCTTTCTCATGCATATGAGGCCATGGGAAACATCCTGGCTTGGGCCAGGTGCACCTTAGTTCTCAAAGTAACATCCTTGCTTTTCAACACATTACAGAGATTCTTGTGCAGCGCATTTACATAATGCAACTCATCCTTTGATCTCTTGACTGCTGCTTTCATGAGCATTGACTGTGGGTCCAAGCAAGACAAAATCCTTTTCAACCTTTTCTCCATTTATCATGAGGTTCCCTATTGGCCCAGGTGTGAGGATCTGGGTCTCACAAGGCTCCTTGAATTGGTGGAATACCAATTGAAATGATACAACAAGTTGATGAAGTTGAGTTGTAATCCATACTGAAGGCTGAAATCCTTGATCTTCATCAGCAAGTGCTTCAAGTCCTCCTCACTTTCGGCAAGCAAGGCTGTGTCATCTGCATTCCAAAGGTTGTTAATACGCCTTCCTCCAATTTTGATGCCACGTTCTTCTTCATATAAGCCAGTTTCTCTGATGATTTGTTCAGTATACAGACTAAGTACAATGACAGGATACAACCCTGCTGCACACCTTCCCAGACTTCAAACCAGGCCGTGTTCCCTTGTTCTGTTCACAAAACGACCTCTTGATCCATGTACAAGTTCTGCATGAGCACAATGAAGTCTTCTGGAATTCCCATTCTTCTCAGGGTTATCCATAGTTTATTAAGGTCCACAGAGTTGAATACTTTGGCATAGTCACCAAAACATAAGTATGGTAAATATCTTTCTGGTATTCTCTACCTTCAGCCAAGATACATCTGACATCAACAATGATATCCTTGTTCCACATCCTTTTCTGAATCCAGCCGGAACCTCTGGCAGCTCCCTGACAATGTACCGCTCCAACCATTTTTGGATGAGCTACACAAAATGTCACTTGCATGTGATATCAATGATATTGTTCTATAATTTGCACCTTCTGTTGGGTCACCTTGAGTTGCAATATTGAAAGATTATATGGGAAAAATATTGAACGATGCAGGAAGCATCAAGAGAAGATGGAAAGAATACAGAGTCACTGTACCAAAAAGAACTAGTCCACATTTCACCATTTCAGGAGGTAGCATATGAGCAAGCACCAATGGTGCTGAAGGAAGAAGTTCAAGCTGCGCTGAATGCAATGGCCAGACGCAAGGCTCCTTGAATCGATGGAATACCAATTGAAATGTTACAAGTTGATGAAGCACAGGAACACTTACTCATCTATGCCCAGAAATTTGGAAGACAGTTAGTTTACATGGCCAACAGATGGGAAAAGGCCCATATTGGCACCTATTCCAAGAAAAAGTGACCCAACAGAATAGTCTTGTAAATATAGAAGACAAAATTTTAAAACTTTTATTTTATTGGAGACTCTTACAGCTCTTATCACAATCTGTACATATACTCATTGTGTCAAGCACATCTGTACATATGTTGCCATCATCTTTCTCAAAACATTTTCTTCCTACTTGAGCCCTTGGTATCAGCGCCTCACTTTTTTCCCTCCCTTCCCCACCCTCCCTCCCCCAAGAACCCTTGATAATTTATTTTAAAAATGTTCACGTCTTACACTGACCGCTGTCTCCCTTCACCCATTTGTCTGTTGTCCGTCCCCCTGGGAGGGGGGCCATACATCGACCAGTGTGATTGGTTCCACCTCCCCCCCCCCAATCTTTTCCTTTTCCTCCTGGTATTGCTACTCCCCTTATTAGTCCTGAGGGGTTTATCTGTCCTGGATTCCCTATATTGCAAGCTCTTATCTATATCAGTGTGCATATTCTGGTCTAGCCAGATTTGTAAGGTAAGAATTGGAGAGCGGGGGAAGTATTAAAGAACTAGAGGAAAGTTGTGTGTTTCGTCAGTATTATATTGCACCCTGACTGGCTCATCTCTTCCTTGTGGCCCTTCTTGCAGGGGATGTCCAATAGACTATTGATGGGCTTTGGGTCTACACTCTGCCCTCCCCATTCACATCAATATGAGGTTTGTTTGTTTTGGGGGGGGTTGTTTGTTTTGTTTTGGGTCTTTGATGCCTGATACCTGATCCCATTGACACCTCATGATCATACAGGCTGGTGTGCTTCTTCTATGTGGGCTTTGTTGCTTCTCAGCTAGATAGATGGCTGCTTGTTTATCTTCAAGCCTTTAATACCCCAGATGCTATATCTTTTGATACCCGGGCACCATCAGCTTTCTTCACCACATTTGCTTATGCACATATTTTGTCTTCAAAGATCTTGTCAGGGAAGGTGAGAATCACAGAGTGCTGGGTTAGTAAGTAGAACAAAGCGTTCTTGCGTTGAGGGAGTAGTTGAGTGGAGGCCAAATGCAGGAGACAAAATTTAACCCCCAAGCCTACTTCCCAATCCCATCCTCTTTCTTGTGAAGCTTAATTGATTTTTTTCCCCAAAATAAATATTGGTCCACGTAGCAAAGGCTTAAAAGAAAATAGGAAAGTCTTTAAGTCTTACATTATGTAGCACCAAATACACAGAAAGACATCTAAACGGGTTTTTAAAAAATAGTGAAGAGACTATCAACAGAATGGGAGAAAATATTTGTGAAAACATTAGTCCATACATCAATAAATACATGCATAATAAAGAAACAGAAAGGTCTATATTTGAAAGGAGAGCTTTAAAATTGATTCATATCTGGTTGATACTTATGCTCTCTTAGCCCAGAGTTGTTTAAAAATGATGTGGATAATTCTACAGAAGCTGGCGGTGTGATGTCCATTTCTTGGTCTGTTGAGGGAACACATCTCACATCAAATCATCAAATACCTCCTAGGAAGCCTGTTGTGATCCAGGCAGTCCATCCAGCCAGGCTCTATGAGGTAGGCTATATGCAAAGCAGTAAAGTTTTGAAAATTGTGGACAAAATGTGGGCTGAGGAAACATCTGTGGGGCAGTGGCACTTAGATGGGTTTGCAGGCCTAATAGGAAAAGACACTCCACAGGTGTACCTCCTTTCTTGCAAAAGATATGCTCCTGAAGAGTTCTGTGGTGATTACATTTTTATAAATTTAATTATATTTTCTCATTGACTTACATTATAATCAGAGAGTGGCTTTATCTACATTTTGGATTAATTTTCAACCAGCGGTGGCTCCCAACAGTTTAAGTTTTCCTGCTTCTCTGTCAAGTAGTTAATAGTTTATAAACAACCATTTAAAGGCACTATTTAAAGGAACCCTTGAGTGAATCTTTTGGAATAACAAAGGATTCTTTGGTGGCATTAATAATCATCAGATGGGCGATTTATAAAGCTTCAATGTTCTTTGATAAAAGATCCTTTACCTAAGGTCCAGCATCTATTTTGCATGTGTTTTATTTAGGACAACATATTACACTTCAGGTCTTGTCCTATTTTTCCAATAGCATTTGGAAGAGATTTTTACCACCACCACCATTGCCCCCCAAAACTATTGAGAAACATTAATAAATGTAGGTCATATTACTAAATTATGTGGTAGGAACTTGGCCTGCCTGTGTTCATTAAGAATCATACACTCCCCCAAAAAAAATCCCACTAGCAAAGCCAGGAGTGATGTAGTGTCAAATAATCAGCCCATTCATTAGTTGGATTCTTTAAAGTAGAAAATACTTACGCTTCTCACTTTAGAACTATCTCTTAAAGAAATCCCAAGTTTTGGAGAAGCTGGCTTCAAAGATGGAGCTCACTGGTCCCATCTTGCCCCGCTGCATGCCCACATCTTTTCCCCTGCCGCTCCACACTGTTCACTGTGCCCCCTTACTTCCACTACTCTGTTATCTCTGTCAACACCTGATTCTTTCTTTGCCTTCCTGATAACTTCTCCCCAATGAGTCAAAGAGAGACAGTGTTCAATGCCAACAGCATGAAAGTCCATCACATTTAATGTTGGCCAGATTGCAGTTGGGTCAAGAACATGGCAGCCAATCTGCAAGCTGCTATAGAATGGAGCAACTCCAGGGCCACTGCTGCTTCTACAGTTGGCCTATGTTACAGTTGCTCTCATGCTTCATCTTCTCTGGGATTTGTGGATCCCTTTTTAATATAATAGCTCGCCCTGCTGGTTGCACATACCCAAAGGGGTCTGCCTGAAGATTTATGATATGTTTCAGTCTGACTAGCTTTGTTATTTCTGATTAAAGATCCTATTTATTTGGGAGTAAATGGGTAAGGGAAATGGCTCGCCTCTGTGAGCGTCTTCGATGACAAGAATATAACTTATAATTGGTTTATTTTTTTAGATGTTAAAAGTAAAAATGGACCGTAGCACAGAAAAATAAATCAAGTCAGTTTTAATGTAAAAGGGAAAACAATGCACTTGCCAAATCGATTACTTTCTATGACTTAGAGAGCTACACCGAACTGCCTCCCAAACTATGCTCAAGAAGCTGCGGGTATAAGACATTTATTTATCTGAATATAGTAGTGTGGTCTCATGGTTATGATTTTGAAGTAGTTTTAGAATTCTGCATATGAGGGGGTACACTACCACCCCCAAATAAAACAGGAAAAAGCTCCACTTGGCAGAGCTTTCATGGTACACATTTTTCCCACTAGGTGAGCATCCAGCAACTCACTCTGAGTTAGTGCACCTCGTGGCATTGCAGGGGAAGGTTCTCTCTGGTCACAATGAGTTTTTCATAAAAGCAGTTTCGCTCGAACCTCATTTTTTGTGATGGCCGATTTAAGAGAACAGCATGCAACTGTGAAATTTTGTTTCCTGTTCAGGAAAAATGCCACAGAAACTGTTGTGATGTTGAACACAGTTTACAAGGACAGCACTATGGGAAAAACTCAAGTATGTGAGTGGTTTTCTCCTTTCAAAAAAGGTGAAATGTCAATTGATGACAAACCTAATTCTGGATGTCCATCACCTTCCCAAACGATGAAAATGTTGACAAAAACCATGCACTTGTGCTTGAAAACCAATGATGGACCATTGAAAAGATGAAGGGAAGTTATCTGGACTATCTTGGAGCTCAGTTCAGTGAATTTTAACAGAAGATTCGGGAATGAGAAGGGTTGCTGTGAAATTTGTGCCTCAGGTTCTGACTGACCAGGAAAAAGAGTGTTGAGTGGAAACATGTTGTGCTTTGAAAGAACAGTTCCCAAGAGAGCCAGACTTTTTTTTCCAAGGTCATTACTGGTAATGAGACATGGTGCTATTCTTACAACCCCGAAACAAAGCAAAACACCAATCAAGCCAGTGGAAGATGCCATCTGTCACCTCACCCCTCTCACCCCAAAAAAACTTGTCATGTGAAATCAAAGATCAAGATGATGCTTACTGGCTTTTGTTTTGGGTTTTGTTTTGTTTTGTTGATGTGAAGGGGATAGTACATTTGGAGTTTGTTCCACCAGGTCAAACTGTTAATCAAGCTTTCTATTTGGAGGTTCTGAAAATATTATGGTAACAGTGTGTGGCAAAAAAAAGTCCAATTTGTGGCAGATGGGGGACTGGTTTTGGCACACAACAATGCACCTGCTCACAGAGCCATCTCAGTGCACCAGTTTTTGGCAAAAAACAGCATGCTTCTCTTGTGCCACACACCTGACTCACCTGATCTTACTCTGTGAGACTTTTTGTTTCCGTAAAGGCAGAGGGACTTGAAAGGACAGCAATTTGACGACATAAAAGAGGTGAAGAAGAAAAAAAACAAGGGAGGTGCTCTCAGCCATCCCAACAGATGAGTTTGAAAAAGGTTTCCAAGAATGGAATTGCAGATTTGACAAATGTGTTAAGTGTGATGCAGAGTACTTTGAAGGTGATAAGGCTGGTTTGTTTTTAAAAAATGTAAAAGATATAGCTTTGGAAAAAAAATTCCTGGTTCCCCTTGTATCTACTACTTTGTAGTAGAACTCTAAGATGGCTCCCAATGGCCCCGATCCCTGGATACCCCCCTCTATTTACATGTGAACAGGACCTATAACTTGCTTCTTACTAATAGAATATGGCAAAGGTGGAAATATCTGAGATGTCAAGAAAGTCCCTATGTAGTGCACTTTGAATTAACTACAGAGGAGGTTATACTGAATGGGCCTGACCTAGCCAAATGAGACCTTTAAAAGATGTCCTGAAGTCACAGCCTTGGAAACAATACTGTCTCTCTCTGTTGTTGACTTTGAAGAAGCAAGCTATCATAAATTCTCCATCCACAAGGTAATGAATTGTGCCAATAATCACATGAGCTCGGAAGTGGACCCTTCCATAATAGAGCTTCCAGATAGAATTCAGACTGGCCAATATCTTGATTTTAGCTGTCTGATATCTAAAACATAATCCTCAGCCTATCTGTGGCCAGGTTTCTGGCCTATAGAAACTGTGAGATACTAAATGGATGTTTTAAGCTTCAGAATTTCTGGTCCTTTGTTATGCAGCAGCAGTAAACCATGCCATAGCCATGAAGAACCAACTATTGTGCTAAACTTCATTAAGCCTTCTGCCAAACGGATCCCTAGACCACAAGAGCCAGTGATCAGAGAAACAAATAAGAAATCACAAACATACAACATATTTCCACTTTCACCACCTCTATTGCCTATCCTGTCTCCCCACCTCTACCAGTGCGTGTCTGAGAGCCAAGACTCTCAAAAGAGAGAAAGCTCATGTACATTTCAGAAAGGCTTTCTTTGACACAGCGTTGCTGGCTGACTATGTAGAGGGCATTACTCTAGACATATTGATTACTTGCAAAGGGCTCACATATACAGACCATAAGTGCAAAGAGACGTGGTTGTTGATAAGTGCCAGTGTGTGACAGAGTGAAAGCACTTCGTTGAGATTTCTAAGCTATAATCTTTATGGGAACCCATCTCTAAGCCTTTCTCCAGTAGAGCTACTGGATGGGTGAACCATTGTGCCACCAGGACTCCTTACAAAGAGATAAAGGAACCACACCACCTCAGGTGATATGAAAAGCCTAACCTCAGTAGGCAGTTATGAGTGTCACGCTGGAATGCATGCCAATGTGAAAACCAGCCTCCAAAGGCCAACACTAAACCATAAATAGCAATGGAAGCTGCAAAGTACCTGTTGCCAATGGTGATC
>NW_022103951.1:1877422-1878900 GCF_000313985.2 Echinops telfairi
CAGCCTTTTTTTGCCACCCCCTACTCACCCTCCGGGCTGGCTTAGTACAAGCAGACTGTCCTTCTCTGACCTCAGGTTAAGGGGTGTCCATATAGGGTGCAGCAGTAAGGCAGAAAGGCTGTGCTTTTTTAATGCCCAGAGTGTAGCAGCCACTATAGGCCCCCAGATCTCCCTCAGGCCCCAGAATACACCATCAGGTGTCTCGAGAGGTCTAGACATCCCACCACCTCTCAGCTACTCTCGTTTGACCCCTTCCTCTGAATCTGGACCACGAACCAAGAGTCTCCAGTGGACGGCGGAAAGAAGCACTGTGTCAAATCCAGTGATGACAGACAATAATAAAGGCTTTCAACTGGTCGGTCTACCGCCTAAGTCCACTTGGATCAGCAGGTGAGAGAAATGCTCTGGAAAGGATAAGCCTCAAGATAGAAATCATAGAGCGTTAAATTGTCTGTGAATCCCCACAGAATCTGTGTCCCTGTAGGCAGATTCTAGCTGGTTTCTCTCCCGGTTCCCTGCCGGTGTACGAGGTCTTTGCTTTGCCAATAACTGATCACGATAAGCGTGAATAAGCAATCATGCCACATCACAGGGCTTCAGAGACAATATAGAATAGACGGCAAAGTCACCATTGGGAACCAGACTGGCCACTGAAAAGTCAAGTGTTCAGAAGAGTTCAGATAACCATACCTAAGAAAAAAAGGCTGCCAGACTCTCCAAGCATTTTGGAAATCGGTAAGCACATTGCCTCAGTAAGAATGCCCAAGAGCAGCCATGGGATAAGTCTGGGACAGGCCCAGGGGCCAGGACAGGCCGACTAGCAGATCTTCACGTTTCAAGACTAGAACAGAGCATTTCTCAGGCTAGGGACCACTCTCAAGAACAGTGATTGTGCAGCAAGGGTCATTTTGGCCAGATCTCAAGGCACCTTTGGCAATGTCCAGAGATACGTTTGGTTGTCAGAACTGGGGGAGGAAGTCTTAGTAGCTTTCATTAGTGGCGTTAGAGGCCAGAGATGCTGGTGAGCACCCTACAGTGCATGCGGCAGCGCCACAGCCAAGAATAAGCCAAACGTCACGCTACCAAGTTGTGAGACGCGGCTCTGGAAAAATGCTCCCTCGATAAACAGCAGAGGAGGAAAATATGGATCCTTTTTTTTTCTCATAAAGGCCCAGCAGATTCTACCCACGGGTTGCATTCAAATCCTAGAAGAACACAGCTATGCTTCTTCTCATGGAATCAGACAGGCAAATTCATCTTGACAGATTGCTTCGCCCACCCCCTGCTTTCAGGGAACTTCATGACTGACTGCCTAGGACAAGTAATTGTCTCCTTTCCCCTCAAATATCTTTAGGGATAAAAAGCTCCACAGACTCCCTCTAGCAATGTGTGCCAATGTTTGTCTTCCCCCAGAGGGGGCAACATGTTACCCTGTTTCCCCGAAAATAAGACAGTGTCTTATATTAATTTTTGCTCCC
>NW_022103951.1:1879225-1882747 GCF_000313985.2 Echinops telfairi
GAATGTTCTTCCCTTCAGCGACAATGTATCCTCCATTTAGAAGTCAGGTTTTCATGTTACCTCTTCAGTCAGCACCCAAACAATGCTTTTTGGTGACAATGAAACCTGATTGTCAGACTACTACATGGCAGATATGTCCACTCCACATTCCTACATATCCTTTGTGCCCAATCTTTGCTGGCTCTTGTTCTAGAAAGAATCCATTTTCCTGGTCAAGGGTTCCTTCCTGCAGGCACACACACACACACACACCGCCCCCGCTTTCTTCCCAACATTTTCAGCTTGAATTTCATTTTGCCCTGTGGGAAGGAGCTGAAACAAAATTGTTATGCCATTGTACAGACCCAAGATCTTACTACCTGACCAAGCATAACAGAAAAGTCCAGAAGATCTAGCTGCCTGGGGTCTTATTTTTATACACTGTGTGGTTTATGTGACATATACCTTATGTTGTCAGGCACCCTGGTGGCACAGGTGTTAGCACTCAACTAACTACAAGGTCAGTCATTGCAACCCACCAGCCCCTCTCTAGGAAAAAGAGGCAGTTTACCTCTGTCAAAATATACAACCTAGGAAACTCGATGGGCCTTTCTACTCTGTCCTATGAGGTGGCCGTGAGTCAGAATCAACTTGATGGCAATCAGTTTGATGTGCTTTTCTTTTATCTTTTTAAAATCATTTTATTGGGGGCTCATACAGCTCTTAACACAATCCATCCATCCATCCATTGTGTCAAGCACATTTGTACATACCGGTATGTTGCCATCATCATTTTCAAAACATTTTCTTTCTACTTGAGCCCTTGCTATCAGCTCCTCATTTTTCCCTCCCTCCCCCACCATCCCTCCCTTATGAACCCTTGATAATTTATAAATTATTTTTTTCATGTCTTACACCGACCATGTCTCCCTTCCCCCATTTTCTGTTATTTGTCCCCCAGAGGCAGGGGTTATATATATTGATAGTTTGACATTCTATCTATTAGGTATCTCTCTTTAAATAACCTGGCTATGAGGTGCTACGTGCTTTCACCAATATGAGCACATTCAGTCTCTAAAATAAGATGTTGACGGAGGTCTTGCTACGTGTCGCAGATGATGAAACTGAGGTAACTCAACCAGATCAGAAAACTAGTCCTCTGAGCTAGGACTTGCACCTGTGTCTACAGGACAACCATGCCCACACGCTTACCACTACCCCGAGCAGACCAACAGAGCGCCCTGCAAGATTCAGAATGGCAAAGTGGTCATCCTAGAAGTCCTCTGTATTGTTAATGGTGAACCTACCTGTCCCATGATCTCTACCTTCCATCAATATAGAGCGAGTTTACCAAAAAGCACTTGCAATTGTCCATGCACTCTAAAGATAATCAGCATCCTCTCCCTTTCTCATTTCAGGATCAAAATAAGAAAAGAAACACCACAGCTAATAAAACTGCCTCGGAGCTTTTAAGGAGAGAAAGCGGGCGGGGGGTGGGGTGGAGATGGGGGGCTAGGCTTGCTACATCTGTTTTCAGCTGAAAACCTCTCTCCATAGCTTTCCATTCAGCTCCTTCATAATAAACCATAAATTCACTGATTAAAGATGAAATCATATTTATTCTTGTCTTCCAAAAACATGGCTTAATGTACTTAAAATTCCCTTCATGGTAGACATTTTTTAAAAAAAGAAGAAGAAGGCAGCAGCAGCAGTTCTGAGCAGGTGGAGGGGTGAGCTGTGGCCACCTTGTGGCTAATTGCTGAAGGGAGCACTGACCGATGCTGACAAGCAGCCCAAGCGCTCCTCTGACCACAGAAAAGACAAAGGCACCGTGACCCACCCTTCAGCCCCTGGCAGCTGCGAGCTTGCTACTTCTTCCTAATTTGTTTCTGAGTGCAGTAAATGGGCATTTATGAAGCAGAGCCACGCTCTCCCTAATGGGAGACAGACAAGCAGCACAGCGTCATAAAGTTCTACAGTCATTACCTTTAAAAGTTTCATAACGTACGATGTTAGATGCCATCTCAAAGGGGCCTTGAAAAGGAAATTACATTTTCTTCTCAGGATTGCTAAGGACATAGATTCTGTTTGTCACTGTGCGCCACTTTTCTATTTTTTCCCCTAGAGCAGCTGCCCATGAACTGGGATAAGGCAATATTGCATACAAATATGCGATATGGGCATCCTCAAAGAAATCCATTTGCTTCTGACCATCAGTTCGAGAGAAAGAGAGAACCCATGTGCCTCCGTGGAGCAAGGCCACAGGTTGGGGGAAATAGAGACTCTTGGCTTCTCCCAAACACCCCACCACTAAGGCGATCTATGACTTTAACTTGCTCGTCCTCAGTCCTCTTTATCTTGAAAGAAGGGATTATAGAAACCAGTAGGTCTTCACGTATTTTTAGCAGGGTCTTCTTTCCAAATAACTATTATCCAGAACCCTAATATGCCCAAAGCAGCTGCTCTAGCTAAGTCCAGACAGGCACACTGAGCAATTTAGAGAACAATTTAATTCTCTACATTAAGTTATGTGTCTCTGCCTCAAAATACAAATGAAGGTCCTTTGAAGAGCACCGATGACTCACTCCTACAAAGGACTTGTGGCCCAGGCAGAACTCTGGAGGAGTCCCGCCAGCAGCCATACCCATTAGCCTTGGGCTGGCCACTGCAGGACCTGGGACCTGGGGACCAAGGGAGGTCTCACCCATCCACATTGATCTCCACTTAAAAGTGGGTCTGTGCTGAGGGGTCCGCTGATCCCAGTATGTTTCCTATGCAACTGCTGCCTTTATTCACAGCAGTTTTCCAGCCTGAACGATAAAATATGCTTGTGTTTGCCTGTTCTCCATGTGGTAGTGAACATTGCGTGTCGTCTTGGCTAGGCTGTGATTCTCCATGGGTGTGCCATTGGAATGGTTATACTCTCTCATCGTGAGATACTGGAAATACCTGCCATGATGGAAACTTTCTTGGGGTTGTGGCCTACCTCCAGAACATAAGGGGACCTTCTGACAAAGCTTTCTCTCACCCTCCCAACCTCTCTAATGACTCCTGGCACTGGACATAAACCAACTGTGGGACGTAAGCGTGCAGTTGTCAGCCTGCAACTTGATCTGCAAATGATGGCATTGTCAGTCCCACACACCCATGCACCAGCAGAAGTCACCAACCTGCCACCTAACCTATAGGTTTCAGACTTGCCAGGGCCCACAATTGGGTGAGCCTTTCTTTGAAGTAAATCTCTGTTGTGGAGGTTAGGGGTCATGGACTCATTTCCAACTGACAGCAACCTTATATAAGAAGGGATAAAGCACTGAAACATCCTCACAGTGATTGCTGTGTTGAAGTTCATGTTATAACCACTGTGTCGATGCGTTTCACTGAGGGTCTTCCTCATTTTTGCTGACCCTTTATTTCACGAAACATTATTGTCCCTCATATGAGAGGAAATCTTGCCATCCTCAATTCTAAGGAGCATTTGGGGTGTAATTCTTCCGACCTAGATTTTCAAAATCATTTTATTGAGATATAATTCATATATCA
>NW_022103951.1:1884017-1887447 GCF_000313985.2 Echinops telfairi
CTAGCTCTTGCCAGTGATGAAATTCTCACTCCTGCTTCTCAGTGGACTACTTTTATACCCAGCAGGATGGCCTTGCAGGGAATCCTGTCCACAATTACATGCACACTAATTCTATCTGTAGCTTTCCCTACCAGACCCATGTAGGGAAAGGTCATTTGGTGGGAGTTACATGGTGCCATCCTAATTCACCCAAATGTGATCATCTATTCCCTACCCTTGGACTGCATTTTTCAATGCATATATGACCTGGGCCTCTGGAAGATGTCTCCAGTAGGGATTGGCCGCCTACTAATCTTAATCAGCCAAGCTTTTTCCCAGGCCACTCCAGAAACAGTTTTCTTTCTCCTCTCAGTTATAGTACATAATTCCTTACATCGAATCAGTCCCAACCCATAGTGACCTTATGCACAACAGAACTAACCACTGCATGACCCTGTGCCATCCTCACACTTGTTCCTATCTGAGCCCATTTTTTCAGCCACTGTGTTAATCCATCTCCCAGAGGGCCTTCTATGTTTTTGCTGCCCTCTCACTTCACCTTCACCAAACATGATGTCCTTCTCCAGGGACTTGTCCCTCCTAAAAATATGTCCAAAATATGTAAGACAAAGTCTTGCCACCCTTGTCTCGAAGGAGCACTCTAGCAGAACTTCTTCCAAGATCGATTAGCTTGTCCTTTTAGCAGTTTCAGTACTTTCAATAGTCATCTCCAGCACCACACCTCAAACACATCAAGTTTTCTTCGGCCCTTGAATCTTTCAAGGTCCAACTTTCACATGCATAGGAGGCAATTGAAAATACATGGCTTGGGTCACGCACATCTTAGTCCTCAAAATAACAGCCTTGCTTTTCGATACCCTAAAGAGGTCTTGTGCAGAAGATTTACATAATGCGAATTTTGATCTCTTGACTGCTGATTTCATGAACATTGATTGTAGATCCAAGCAAGATGAAATCCTAAACAACTTCAACCTTTTCTCCATTTATCCTGAGGTTACCTATTAATCTACTTGTGAGGATTTGGGTCTTCTTTACATTGAGTTGTGATCCCTCGTGAAAGCTGCAATCTTTGATCTTCAGCAAGTGCTTCAAGTCCTCCTGACTTTCAGCAGGCAAGGTTATGTCATCTGCATATCACAGGTTGTTAATAAGCCTTCCTCTGATCCTGATGCCATATAATCCAGCTTCTCTGATGATTTGTTCAGCATACAGATAAGACAAGTATGGTGAAAGGATACGACCCTGACGCACACCTTTCCTGATTTTAAACTATGGAGTATTCCCTTTGTTCTGTTCTCACGACTGCCTCTTGATCCATGGATACGTTTACATGAGTACAACGAAATGTTCTAGAATTCTAATTCTTCACAAGTATATCTATCGTTTATTATGGTCCACACAGTCTAATGCCTTTGCATAGTCACTAAAGCACAAGTGGACATCTTTCTGGTATTCTCTGCTCTCAGCTAAGATCCATCTGACATCAGCAATGATATCCCTGGTTCCACATCCTCTTCTGAATCAGGCCTGAACTTCTGATAGCCCTCTGTCAGTATACTGCTGTAAACTTTGTTGAATGGTCTTTAGCAAAATATTACTTGCATGTGATATCAATGATACTGTTCTATAGTTTGGCCATTCTGTTGAGTCATCTTTCTTTGGAATGGGCACAAATATGAGTCTCTTCCAATTAGTTGGTCAAGTAGCAGTCTTCCAAATTTCCTGGCATAAATGAGTGAGTTCTTCCAGTGCTACATCAGCTTTTTGGAACATTTCAATTAGTTAATTACTGGAGCCTTTTTTGTTTTGTTTTGGCTAATGCTTTCAGTACAGCTTGAACTTCTTCCTTCGGCACCATTGTTTTTGCTCACATGCTACCTCCTGAAATGGTGAAATGTGGACTAATTCTTTTTGTTAGAGTGACTCTTTATTCTTTCCATCTTCTCTTGATGTTTCCTGCATCATTCAATATTTTGCACATAGAATCTTTCAGTATTGCAACTTGAGGCTTGAATTTTTTCTTGAGTTCTATCAACATGCTAATTCCTCCAGGAAAACTTGGAGAAAGGGAATAATCTTCTCTCTCAATTCAAGTGTGAATCGATTAAAGGCTAGAAGAGACAAGAGGCCGCCTGAGTTATAGTCAATTAAAATGGCCCTTTCAGCCATAATCCCTTATGTGATGCATAATCATTCTGGATTTCATACGCCTATGGCTGTGGCCCTATTTTGGTATCTGCTAACAAACAGGAATGGGATGAGGCTGAGTTCTGACCTAAGCAAGGGATATGAATCTAACTACATTTTTTTGCTAAATGGTTATCTTGGTTCTCCACCACTTGTCTGTTAGCTTGTCGCACTGTGATGGCTCATTCCCTTGCTCGACATTTCTCTCAAGCAATAAGCCTGATATTCAGTTTTCCTCTGCATAATCCATTTATTCATTCCTTTGCCTTCAACTGTTAGTTCTCCTTCCTTCCATTTGTTATTTATTTTTACCCAAACTTTCCCACCTTAGGACAGGACATCAGGTTCAGCTGTTGTGCCAATCCAGACTGCTGGTAGAAGACCAGTCTAGCCAATGCTTCCCCCTCAGTCCATTCCTATCCATGTTGGGTGGGATTACATAGGTACGTGACCGTGGACTCTTTCAACCACTGAGCAATATAAATATGCTGAAAGGATACAGGCTAGATGCACACCATTCCTGATTTTAAATCATACATATACTTTTGTTCTGTTCAAATGACTGCCTCTTGGTCTATGCATTCCATGTGAGCACAATTAAATGTTCTAGAATTTCCATTATTTTCAATATTATATCTAATTCGTTGTGACCCACACAAATACCTTTGCATAGTCAATACAGCACAAGTAAACAGGTAAATACCTTTCTGGTAGTAAATATCGTTCTGACAAAATCCACCTAGCATTATCAGTTATACCTCTTGTCCCACATCCTCTTCTGAATCTGGCTTAAATTTCTGGCAGCTCCTTGTAGATGCACTGCTGAAACTGTTTTTAAATTACCTTCAGCAAAGTTTTACTTGCATGTGGTATTAATGATATTGTTCAATCGTTTTCACATTCTATCGAATCCCTTTGTTCAGACACAAGTGTGCATCTCTGAAGTTGGTAGGCCAGGTGGCCGTTTTCTAAATTTCTTGGCATTTATGAGAGCAAATGTTCAGCATTGCACCCATTTGTTGAAAACATCTCAACTGATATTCTGAAAATTCCCGAGTCTTAGCTTTTCGCCAATGCTTTCAATGCAACTTGGATTTCATTACCATTTATTTTTGATCATTTGCTACCTCCTAGAATGGGTGACCATAGCTTCCATCTTCTTTTGATCCTTCCTGTGTCATTCAATATTTTGCTCATAGAGTCCTTCAATATTATAATTCAACACTTGAGTTTTTCTTTCTTT
>NW_022103951.1:1888540-1890216 GCF_000313985.2 Echinops telfairi
AGATCAATTAGTATGACTCTTATTCAAATTTGTGCATGAACCACAGTGCCAGAGATGAAGGATTTGAAGTTTTTACCAACTTCTGTAGTCTGAAAGTTATCAATCATGAAATCAAGATATACTGATAATTACCGTGATTAGAATGCAAAAGCTGGAAATAAAAACATGATCCTTCCTGAGAATGATCAATAGTCGGAAAGTACAGTCTTGGTAACAAAAAGACGCCAGAGACTGTGTGATAGACGATCACCTGTTTGTTGGAAATGCTTCTTTCAACAATGTAAACAATGTCCACAGTGACTACACAGGTTAACAAGAATCCTCAAGGAGGTTAGATGCAGAAAAATAAGTTAAGGTAAACTAATAAGAACTGAACATTTTTGATGACTGTCTCAGTTAGGGTCAAATCAGGAAAAGAAAAGCCACTCCAGTCATTTCACATCAAGGGAATCGAATACAGGGTCATGTATTCTGGAAGTGGTTACATGGGTGACAGAAATGCTGAGAAGCCAAATGGGGGATGGTAAGCCAACCCAGAGATTACAACAGGGAGCCCCTGTCATCCCCAGAGCTGCAGAACAATAGTGGTGCCAGCTAAGCTCAAATCCAAAGTTGGAGCACCATTATATTTTCCTATAGGAACTGAGACCGCAGAGGGAAGGGCGGTGTGAGGGGACAAGTGTCAAAGAAGAAACACAGCCATACATCAGAGCTGAAGGACAAAGAAAGGGATAAATACAGACGTCTGCCCTCCTCCACTTTCTAATCTTCTACCAATGCCAAACATAAGCAAAGCATACCCAGAAGAGAGGGGACAATGGAGTTAAGGGCGAGAAGGCAAAGAATGGATCTAGACTGCAGATGTGGGGGTTCTTTTTTTCTGCCAAGAGCCATTTGGATATTGATAACATCTTTCAAGGGCCATACTGGTCAAACATGTAATTAACTCACCCCCTAATGTGATGGCTGCAACTGCTGCTCTTGGTGAGCCATGGGATGTGAGTTGGTATTAAGGATTCCATAGGCCTTCTATAGCCTGTGGACCAGACATCTCACATCCCTGATCTAGAACAAACCAGCAAATGACCTAGTCTAACCTCGTCAGGAGCAGAATGAATGAGCTGTTGGGCATGGTCCCAAATTTCAGGATCTTGAAAAGTGACCGGAAAATAGCAAGGCAGAAACAATGGAGGTAGGCAATTCTGTAACAGGCATCTGATGGACGGAAAGACTGATATAGAGCAGACTCAAGGAAAAAAGTATAAGATTGGGGGAATTATTTGAAGGTAATTGAGACAAAGCATGAAGTGAAAAGTCAATAAACCTGGGGAAATGAAAGTGACAGACGATATTTGACAAAAATTAAAGAAGATTAATGTAGACATAGGGACGAGACAAGCTGATGGTCTTACACATGACCTTTCATTCAGATGTATTTATTAATCACCCGCCATGTACCTGTCACAGTTCTACATATTTAGGATGCATCAGTGAGCAAAATACAAACACCCTGTGTCTTCATGGAGTTTACACTCCAGTACATGGAGAGACAGGGAGATAAACTATTAAGCTTTGTGAAACAAATTTGATTGTGTTCTTAACTTGTATGAGCAGCAACTTATAGCTTCAACACAATCCCTATCAAAATTCCAACATGTTTATTTGCTGAAACAGAA
>NW_022103951.1:1890749-1904251 GCF_000313985.2 Echinops telfairi
TACACTATCATAACCAAGAATAAAACTTAATTAAAAAATAAACCAAAGATTTGAATAGACATCTTCCCAACGACATACAAATGACATGAAAAGATGTGCAAGGTCATTAGTCATTAGAGGACTGCAAATCCAAAGCACACGGAGACATCACTCTGTGGTTAAAAAAAAACTCACAAAACAGAAAACCACGGGTGTTAGAAAGGATGTGGAGAAACTGGAATCCTCATCAGTTGCTGGTGAGATTATAATGTGCTGCAGCTACTGTGAAAACAACTTGGAGGTTCCTTAAAAAGGTAAACAGAATTCCCATATAACCCAGCACTACCGCTAGGTATGTACCCAACAGAACTGAAAGCAGGAATTCACACAGATGCTTGTACAGTCATATTCATGGCACTATTCACAAGAGCCAACAGATAGTAACAAAGCAAGCATCAGATGACTGTAAATACCATGTGATAGATCCCTCTAAGGGGCTAACACTCCGTCATAAAGAGAAATGAACTCTTGCTACGGCACGGTTGAAGCTTGAAAACATTAGACACAAAAAGACATACGCTGTGATCCTATTTACCTGAAATATCTATAATAAATATTTGAAAATAGCAAAAACTTAAAAATGATTATAGGGACAGATAGAAAATGGAAATAGGGATTTTTTTTCTGACCTTAGGGTGTTTAGCATGAAAAATATTTGAAAATGCATGGTGTTGACGATTACACAAAATAGGGAATGTAATTAATGTTACTAAATTATACTTGTAAGGAAGATTAAAATGGAAAATGTTTTCATATATTTGATAACAATAAAATTTATAAACATTAGCCAGCAGTGTGCTAAGTGCTACAAGTATTGCCAATATCTCACTGACTTACCACAATACGCATTGATATTTCCCTCTACCAGAGTCAATGGTAAGGGTCCCAGTTCTCCTCCAAGCAGTGACTTGGGGACCCAGCCTTCTTCCATCTTATGGCTTGCACTCTTCTGCGCTCTTAGGAGTCCTCTCCATGCCACTGAAAGATGAGATTCAAGCATGGAGAACCAAGTTTGGGAGGGTTTTCAGTACCAGGCTTGGAAGTAGAATACACCTCTACCCACATTACATTGACTAGTACCCAGTCTCATATAGCCCCATCTGACTTTATAGGAAACTGAAAAATGTATTTCCAGTAGGAAAAGGCAAATGGTTCCATAAATTCGTGGCCAGCCTACGCCACAAACTTCGTGGCCTTGAATTTCTCAAGAATAGAGGAAGAGTAGGAGCCCTGGTGGTGTCGATCTGTATGGTCGGCAGTTAGTGACTGCCAACAGCTCCACAGGAGAAAGCCTGTGATTTCTACTCCCGTTAACAGTCTCAGAAACCCACAAGGGCTCCCTGTGAGTCAGCCTTGACCCGATGGCAGCAAGTTTGGTTTGGGGTTGTAGGAAGAGTGAGTTTGTGGCGGTTCGCTTGGAATATCCGAGATTGCGAGTGCCTTCAATGCAAGTGAAGGAGGCTAGGAATAACTGAGAGAAGAGTAAACCGATAAAATCAAAGGATTAAAAAGCATCAAGAAATTGGCTAAGAGCAGAAGTCCTGACACGCTATGGACAACCACCAAATGTGTGATACCATTGAGGCTCTAAACGATACATCTCTAAAACATTGCACCTCGTACCCATAGCAAAGTAGGTGATCAATGTTTCATCAATAGACATTTAAAGGGATAGACGGCAGGATGCATGGCCACTGGGTCACTGAGGTTGGCACTAAATGCAGTGGACTTGCATCTGTTCCTAGAAAACTCTGCATCGCTCTCTTTCTCTTCAACAACGTGGCCTGAGCACCAACCCAGAGATGTAGATCTTTGTGAAGACCCTGAGGGGCAAAACCATCACCCTCGAGGTTGAGCCCAGAGACACCATCAAGAATGGCAAAGCTAAAAATTCAAGACAAAGAAGGCATCCCCCCCCCCCCACACACACACACACACCCGGACCAACAGCATCTGATTTTCGCTGGTTCAACAGCTGCAGGATGGCCGCACTCTCTCAGCCTACAACATCCGGAAAGAGTCCACCCTTCACTTGGTGCTGCGTCTGCGTCTGCGTGTGGACATCATCAGGCCGCACCAGCAGGCCCAGAAGTACAACCTGTCGCAACTGGTATGCTCACTGAGTTAGTTAATTGTGCCAGTCTGGTCGATAATCACATGTGGGGCTAATTGAAAGGTGGAGGGATAAATGGGTGGTGAGCCTCGCCTTTCTAGTTCTCAGGTCTCTTGCTTTGTGATGGTCGCACCAGGGTGAAGCTGCCTTAGCAGTTCCCTGCTTCAGCTTGCAAGATTGACTTCCTGCAAGACATCCCCAAGGAGATGCTACATGGACCTATCCCAATGCAGCCCTGGGTGCTGGAGCAGCCGTGTGGAGACCCCTGCTAGTGCTGAGATGCTTATTCGTTCACTGACTCAGCTTTCCTTTTGCAGTCGGCACCGTTGCCTCTGTTTTGTGAGGTAGAGGACTTTGTGGACTGGTGTTGGGTAAATGGGTTAATGTTGGACTTGTGGGCTTGGGGAGCATTGGGTTGGGATGTTTTCGTGATGCACATTTTCTTTACATAAAACTCTCTCTTATCCATGAGTTGCTGTGGATTTGTTTCTCCAAAGTACCCAGACTAATACACTCACCTTCGCCCCCGTGCGGTAAACTGCCGCAAGAAGTGCAGCCACACACCTGTGTCCTGAGAAGGTCAAATAAGGGCCCCTCTCTGCCAGCTCCCCTGCGTCCTAAGCTGGTGGGGCTCTCCTGAGCCCAGCAGCCCTGGGCCCTTAATAAAGTCTCACTTTCATTGAAAGAAAAAAAAGAAAAAGAAAACTCTGCAACTTCAGGTCTTCCAGGATGTGAAAAACAAGGCAGTACTTGCCCGACCCTTGGGTCCCTCTAGTTCCCAATGCCTTGATTGAAAGGTCACTGCCAAAGGCCACCGTTCCGCTCACTTGTCAAGTCTGGAAATGGCTTCTTTTCAAATCTCCCCATGGGTTCTTCTAGCCAAGGAGTGACATCTTAGCTATTACCAGAGGGTCCGGAAGTTCCATGGATTTTAAAGCCCCTCCTGCCACCGGGTTTTCCAAATGGATCCTCAAAAGACAAATCAGGACAGCTTGGTAAACTCACAAAAAAGAGCTCTTGAAGGTGGGTCAATGGTTAGCAGGTACACGCAGCCTGTCGCTTGTACAAGTAGTAAGGCAGATATTCTCTGTTTACCTCCGTGAAAAGGGACCTCCAAAAACAACATAAGCTCACCCCATAGATAGATTGTGCCGGCCAAGCAAAAGTGAAGATGTTAGGGTTGGAAGCAAAGAGCTTTCTAGGGGAAAAGCATTTAAAATGGTGTTGGTATAATTTTTTGACAAATTAGAGGCTCTTTCAGTCAAGTACAAGTACACCTCAGTCCCTTTCCACCTTCCTTCCCCCATGGTGTTGTCTTGGCTGTCAATTATTGGGAGAGAAGGCTGTTCTTTAAAAGGCTTTGAAATGGCATTGGAAATGACTGGAATCTCACCTAAAAGCTCTTCAAAAAAAAGAGAAAGAAAAGAAAAAGAGAATTCATCTTCTGCTTGTGTCGTAGAAAACGCAAGGTCTTACTCTGTTTGCCGACAAAAATGGAGGACAGTTCAGTAGGTTAAGTGAGAAACTAGCAGCCAGTAGCGTTTCTGCCCCATGAAATGATGGTCCCCTCTGACACTTTGTGAGTCATGAAATGTCATGTGCCACCCTCTTTACCAAAGAACTATTTGATTACTTAAAATAGTTGTTTAAAAGAGATGGAAATCATTCCTAAAACAAATTATCCAAGTAATCATCCCCCCAAACCCCAACACATTCTTTTCACTCCAAATTTTCAGCCATCGGGGTTAAGGGGAGATATTTGAGGTTAACTTTGTGCCATTACCATGGGAGTGTTATTCACAGTGATTGATGCTCTCACTTTCTAGCTTTTTCTGGTCCTCAACAGCTTTGAGAGGGCTGGCAGGGTTTTCAATGGTGCAGACTCTCTCAAGGATAGTGGTTGCACTAGCACTTCTGTCTTTTCCCCTCAGCAAGCGCTCTACATCTGATAAAGGTGGCCTTCATGCCTCGTAACAGATCTCAGAAGCGTTTGCCATATTCTCTCCTGTGCTTGAACATAGTTCTCATGAATGTTTATTGTATGGTGATGATCACTCATTTGATTGTTCATCCTGCCCATTGAACTTGGGAAGAGAATTTGTCTTCTTGGAATCGCCACAGCTAGACCTTCAAGTGGGCCACAAGATCCTTCCCACGGGTTAAATGAAGCTCTCCTGATCTCCCTTCTGGAGTGAAGAGGTCCCTAGCTCTGGCCTCGTCTCAGAGTCAGTCACCCTGGATCCACAGCTGTAGATGAGGAGCAGCAGAGTAGTAGTGTGTGTGTGTGGGGGGGAGGGAATTACATCCTTGTAGTGACAGGAGAGAGAAGATGTATTGCACTACCACCTTAAACATTATGTCGACAGCTGTGCAGTATAACACACATCTATCACAGTTGCTAACCTGTGAAAAAGTTTCCCACAAGGATCACATCTTATTGTCCTTGGAACATAGATCTACTCCCCCAAGTGATCTTCAGAGCCTTGGCGAATACAAAGGATATGATGCATTTATAACAGACCCCTGGACAGATATTCATCTATCAGTTCCTTCATGCATTCAACCAATCTTTATTGTGCAAGTACTATAGACCAGGTTCATGGTCCGTACTAAATATACAGAGGAAAACAATAGAGACCAAGTCTCTACCCTCATGGTACTTATAGTCACACAAGTGGTGTGTCAGTTGAAATGTATGCCTGTCGTATAGAACCAGTCCATGTTCTGATAATAAGGGAATTTAGCTGCTAAACCAAACTTGTTACCGGAATCCTCTTTTCTTCACTTTACTAATCATTCTAGCAATTTATTACAAAATGTGAAACATTATTAATAAACAGTGTTGACAAGTGCTTTGGTGTATTCACATTTTCCCAATTCAAAAAAATCAATTTACCTAGTTAAACAATATGTCAAGATTATGAAACCGAAACATTAGAGTAAAGCACCATAGAATGAAAACATGCTTCCTCAGTCCCAGACACTTACAAAAGTCATTTGATTCACTCCTCACAACACTAGAAATCCATAATGTATACAAAATCCATGTGGCATCAAACAATGAAATGCAAAGAGACGAAGGTGCTTTCCTCAAGCCACAGGAAGCTAAGATTCAAACTCAGGTCCAGCTGACACTGTCTGTACTTTTTCCACTACATTTTTTTAAAGTGTAGCATTCAAAGCATCCATTTTAATGCTCCTTTGTATCAAGGAAACACCACTAAGTGCTTCTAATGTATACCTATTTGCTTCAATCTCCTATTTAGTTACACTAGTTTTATGAGCTACACCTTATAATCTCCTCCTAGCTCTACAATCAATGAGAATATTAAATGGTTGAGCATCTGCCCTCAGCATTATTATTCTATATAGAAAAATGATTACCAAATTCATGCCTACGAGTTCACCTTTCAACATTCATTTAATCAAGATAAGTAATTACTCTAGCGGGCAGTAATTAGGTAATTATTAAAACTAGTTAATACAAATAGCATATTAATATAACCAAATACATGCAAGTATAATTTTTATAATGATTATGGCATATAGGTCTACCTGATTTTCCCCCCATAAAGACACATGATTTCTGGGCTATGTGTTACACAATTTCACTTGCATGTGGGAATGCCTTTTGACATCTGTGACCCCGCAGAGTAAAAAGGAGATTGAGACAATTATCTCGGGTACTGAAGCAAAAGCCTGCTTGCACTAAAATTATCTGCCTAGTCTTTGCCTGATTTTCTCTAAATGGTTGGTTGCTCTCTCTCTCTCTTTTTTTTTTTTTATTACAAAGAGCCACCTTATCGCATTGTACCTAAGTACATCCTTCTCTGCTTAGAAAATACAAATATCACATTCTAAGTATAATTCACTCGGGATAGACCACCAGCCACGTACATATTCAGAATATTCAGTCTGTGATATAATCCACACACACACACCCCACAAAGAAATGTTTTTTCTTTCTCAACACCATCCACTGACTACTCAGCCCACCAAAAATAAAAATTTTTTAAAGATTAAGAGAAACATCTAAACTGTAATGTGTAAATGCATTCATGAGGGGAAAAAGTAAGATTCCTTAATATTTCTTGATAAGATTTCTTGCACACACACACACTCATCCATGTTTGCCTTTGCAGTGGTAGAAATTATTAAGAACCATATTCAAAATAAATAACCAAACACAGGAGAGAGCTTTAGGTTATTCATACATACTCAGGATACATACCAATTTCTAATTAATATGTAGCAACAATTGTGATTTCTCCTAAAAATGAACTGACAAATGATTTATGTGTGTTTCTAGGGCCTGTGAACCAATTATGGTCAGCCAATGTCCCCAAAGACGAGAATGTTAGCAGTATGGAAAAATGATTTGCAAGCTCACTAACTGGGATCTGGCTTATGATTCTCTGGTTGGAGAGAACCTCTTAAACCAAACACCAGACTCGCTGTCATTGAGTCAAGTCGGACTCACAGCGACCCTCTAAGGCAGAGTAGAACTGCCCCTGTGGGGTTCCAAGGCCATAAGTCTTTACAGGACAAGAAAGCCTCATCTTTCTCCCATGGAGCAGCTGGTGGATTTGAACTGCTGGTCTTGTGGCTGGCAACCTAATGCTTAACCTCGCTAACATCCTAGCGCTTCACTGGATTCCATTACTGTTGATGAACAGAGGATAGTGTGCTTCCTTTAGTGGTAAGAACCGAGCCTCAGTCAATATTTTTATATTCTGGCAGGTGTAAATATAATGGAGGCATCTAAATGAGAACCGACTCCTTCATTTGCTTGGTCTTATCCTGCATATTAGCCAAGGTTTCATCTTTCTCCATAACTGTATGTACGATAATGTATCAACTAAATTAAAACCCTTTTTTCTTTTTCACAAACCCCAACACAATTATGTGTAAGGGTTCAAGATGCTATTGTTCAAAATCAACTGGCTTCTTCTCTATGTAATCTACACTCAAACCTCACCAACCCACAAAGCAACCCCCACATTGGCCTGGCTCCCCAGGCCTATTATGTTCCATTTTTGCATGGTTTGAGATGTACTTTGTTTTGGGGTTTTTTCTGGTTCCAAGAAGAGTGATCCTTTTTGGAACTGCAAGCAATTTGTCTGAAATTCCAGTCTGTAAATTGTGAAGGAGGCTTGTGGGTGTGAAACAAGAGAAGAGAAATTGCAAATTGGAGTTAAAGAGAAAATACATACAAGATTTTAGTGGAATCTAATTGTTTTCCACATATCATAGTAACAGCTATTATCCTTCCTTCTACATTTATGTCATCTGCGCATTTATCTATCTTCCTATTTGTCTGTCATCTATCTGTCTTCCTCCTGCCTGTTAGTGTCTATTTATTTGGCATGGCGAGTTGTGCTGTCTTTGTCTGCGAAGCAGAAAGAAGGGGAAAGATGACGACAAATCTTGGTGTAGCATGAATAGCAACGAGGGGAGGTCGTTGCCTGGTGTGCGGATGAACCCTGTAAATGAAGTGGCCCTTGAGTTAAATTAATTTAAAATCTGGCAAATATTACCCGGCATGTTTGTCAATGTGCTGTATAATTATTAATTTGTTCATTGAAGCAACTGTATAAATAAATAGAAAGCAGAATGACACGATTAAGCCAGCATTGAAGATCCAGGGTCAAGGAGTCCAGCAATCCAGGGATCTCAATGGCTTTCCTGGGTCCTACTTTTACATCTCCTCATAAACCCACACGTCGATAACAGCAAATTAATTGGCCCACATTTAGATGCCAACAGGGCTTTTGTATTCTCAGTGCACATTTTTGTCTTCTCAGAGTGAGATGTGAGTAACGGGGGGTTTTAATATTGCCCCTAGGGGAGCACCAGAAAATCTTAACAATTTCCTTCACCGGAGTATTTTCATTAGCACTAAATGCCGTGCAATTTACATTTAAAATCAGGTGTAGGGGTGAGCAGAATGTGACAAGACATGTTGTAGCAATGCCACCCCCACCCCACCCCCTTTTTTCTTGTTCTTATTCCAACGTTTCTTATTTACTGCCTCGGCGTCTTAGAAGAAAAGCTTGCAAGTCTGAAAAGAAATGTTTCTTGGATCCTCTTTGCCCTTACTCTTAGGAGATGAAAATATGACTTTATTTAGAAATGTCCAAAGCACACATTAAAAAACCTCCCTGTTTTATCAAGGGGTTGGGGGTGGAGTGGCGAGAAGACCTCCATAATAATACTAATAGTGCCCCCAAAGTAGAATTATGATTTTTCTAGTAAAGGACAAAACACCCATAAGGGAAATGCTAGGTTTCTAAATGTATGTCCATGCAGCTCAATTCCCTTACTAATTTTCATGGAATTCTAACCTGAATTGATTAAAAACCCAAACCAAAAAAGGTTGCCAACATTCTCCTTCTTGTCAATCTAGATTGCAAATGGAATTCATTTTGAGGTAGGCTCTAGCTAATGTCATGTATTTGAATATGTCCCCTGGAAAGAATAGCAGTTACCACATACTAAATTTTGACTCTGGGTCTACCATTGTTTTGCACATTCACCACTTGTTAGAGCAAAATCGCACATTTTGCTTGGGTATTTCAGCTCAAGAATGCCTTAGATGAACCTATATCCCAGTGAGGAAATCAGAGCCAGGTGACTAATGACAGTATCAAGGACTTCGTACTACTTTGTCCAGGGAATATACAAATGTGTTCCATCTAACTGTGCCACTAAAAGGAACCTCGGTGCAACAATGATTAAATCCTCAGCTGCTAATCGAAAGGCTGATGGCTCAAGCCCACCCAGTCACTCCAGAGACAGGACCTAAGGTACTGCTCCTTTAAAGATTTCCAGTCTAGGAATCCCTTGGGGGTGGAGCAGTCTTATTCCTGTCATCTGGGTCTCTCCCAGTCAGAATTGACTCTACTGTAACCAACAATTCTCTCCCTGGCCCCAAGAGGTTGATTTCGTAATCCTCATTTTGCAGATATTAAAACGGTAACACACACATACTTGTAGAAAATCAAGGACCATTTCTTAGTGCATCCGCCCATGGCACTGTGCCAGACGAGGTATTGAGAGCCGTAGCATCAGAAGAGCAAATAAAAGGACAGAAATTAGCCAGCATTTGAGCTTGAGTGTGGATACATTCAAGAAGGTCTTTGGATGAAAGAAAGACGATGTGAGCCTCCACATTTGACTGAGTGTGAAATTTACTCAGATATTTCATATTTATAAGTGTGAGTTTGCCAGCCTACTCCCGGGCCTGCTATTATGCCAGCAGATTAATGAGGAGGCTTGGTTTATGACCTCATATTCTCATAAATGTTCTCCAAAGAGGGCAAGGGCAAGACAGAACAAGAGAGGAGAATTTCCTAGTTCAACGGTTCTCACTTTACTGCACCTCCGAATCACCTTTTACAAATCCCAAGTCTCAGGCTGCATCTCACAGCAACTAAATCAGGATCCCTAGCTGGCTGGTACCCAGGCATAAATTTGATTTAAAGGGCCCCGGTGATTCCAGTGTGCAGCCAAGTTTAAGAATCAGTGTCCTAGTCAATTGCCCTTTCTCTTTTTTTTTTGAGGGGGGTGTGTGTGCGGTAGGGGATAAAATTTATTGAAATGATTGAGCATAAATATGAACCAGTGTTCTCGTCATTAGTTGCAGTAGATTTTATTTGGACCCATGGTGGGCCCCTGTATGCAGAGAAGAATTGCTCCCCCGTGGTTTTCAAGGCTAGAACCTTCCAGAAGCCTATCTTCAGGCCAGTCTTCTGAGATGCCTCTGGCCAGCTGCAAACCACCAACCTTTCTGCTAGTTGTTAAACACTGGACCATTAGCTTCACCCAGAGACTCCGTCAACCAGTTTCGTTAAGTGCCACTGAAACCGTTCCAACTCACAGTGACCCTACATAACAGAGCAGAGCTTCGCCATCCAGTTGCGTAGTCCGTCATCATCATGTTTGGAAAAGCAGTGGGGCAGCGGAAAAGAGGAAGGCCTCTGACGAGATGGACCAACACAGAGGCTGCATCAGCGGGCTCAGGCATAAGAACAACGTGAGGACGGCCTGGGACCCGGCAGGGTTTTGTTGGGTTGCACACGGGTCACTACATTCCAACTCAAGACACCTAACAACCACAATGATCCTCAGGAGGGGCGCCCTGGTGGCATAGTGGGTGACATCTTGGGCTGCTAACTGCAGTTCGAAACCACCCGCTGCCTGGTGAGAGAACCAGGAGGCTCTCTGCTCCCCTAAAGATGTACCACCTCAGACACCCACAGAGGCAGTTCTATCGGGTCCTCTAGGGTCACCGACATGAGAGCAGTGAATTGGATTTTCTGGTGTAATTTTCATTAGAGAACACCAGCAGAGCTGCTGGTGGGTTCAAATCACTGCACCTTTCGGTTAGAGGCCAAGTGCTTAACTATTGTGGCCACCAGGACTCCTTTCATCAGTATTAGCACCAACTACCACAAAAAGACACACACATAATTTGCACTAAGATCAAACTCTTCCCCAAATCCCACATATATTTAGATACTGTGGTGTGAGCGTAAGAAATTTCCGGTCAGCTCTGTTACTCTAGCATCTCCTTGACCTTCAATAAAACCCAGAATTGGCTTACACCTTGGTTGCTTCTCCCTAAAATTATACTTGTCCTAGTTATCTCACGGAGGTAGCAATATGTCTAAATGCCCTTCAAAACTTTAAAGCCTTCTTTAAAATAGGTTATTTCATTTCCTCATTCCTTTCTAATGTGAACCCAAATCAAAAAACCAAACTCACTGTCATTGACTGAATTCCAACTCCTAGCGGCCCTATAGGACAGGGTAGAACTGCCCCTGTGGTTTCCTAAACTCTAATTTTCCTTGGGAGTAGAAAGTCCTGTCTTGCTCCTGAGGAGCAGCTGGTGGTTTGAGACTGCTGCCCTTGCCCTTAGCTGTCCAACACATAACCTTGATGTCACCAGGGCTCCTCATATGTGAACAGCTAGTGCTTCAGCTAAGCAGAATTCCTTCCCCAAGCCTTACTTAATCTAACTAACCCTGAACCTTTTTTGGACTTTGCACCTCCAGGGACCAGGAGCCAGTTAGCATTAAAACTGCATCCAGGATTATTTCCTCAGCTGTCAGCTTCTCTTTTCCACAGCCACTGATGGTTTAGTGACTTTGCTTCAGCCATTTGAGAACACAATAACCTCATTTGGCCTTCTGATCAACGAGCTCGTCTCCGGGATATTCCTTCTGCTCTTGTTGCATCCTATAATAGAAGCAACAGTCACGAAATCAAATAATGTACTGCACTGGGCAAATATGCGACCAAAGACTCTTTCAAGTGTTAAAAGGCAGAAATGTTTGCTTTGAGGACTAAGGAGTACCTGACCCAACCCAGGGTATATTCAATTGCCTCCCAGCTAGACAATGAAGAAGGAGACTGAAGAAAAATGGATGCAGTTGAATGATGGTGTGGGTATAAATATATATATATATATACATGTTCAATATATCATAGACTGCCAGAATTAGGAAAGGAAATCTGTCTTGGAAGAAAGACAGCCAGAATGCTCCTAAAAAGCAAGGATTGACAAATTGGCAAAGGATTATATAACTACCACAGTGCTTTGTTCTTGCTGCTTGGTGCCATCAAGTCAGTTCCCACCCATAGCGACATGCTGCACAGTGATATAGGGACATGGGGAACTTGTTCAAAAAGACAGATAGATGGTAAGGCAGATCTCACCCATCTCAACCCTCAAATCTGATTCTGTTTGAAGGAAGGGGGCAGGGTCGTCCAAGAATCTGAATTCGAACTATTCTACAGGTGTCTCTGAGCTAGGGGGTTTGTGTATTTGAAACTACTAGGTGAACTGTCTCTTGATGACAGTACTCTCCTGACAATCCCACAAAAGTTTCCATTAGCAGACCCTTATGTTTGATATCTAAAAGGCTTCTAGCTGGTTCATTCCAGTTCTATCCTCCACCCATTGAGAATTTGCCCATTTTCTCACCCACTCATTGAGAATTTGCCTTTTGACCCTGAGATATACTGAATCAGAATCTACAACTGATCAGATTCTCCAAGAAATTCTTGTGTTCCCAAGAATCACAGAGGGAACCTCGTTAAAATGTAGATCCTGATTCAGCATATCTGGGGTGGACATGCAGTCTCACGAGCGAGTCAAACCAGAATGAACTGGTTGGAAGGCCTGACGTTTAAGAATCCATATTAAAATTTACTGACCTTCACAAGATGAAGATTTCAGACCGATTTCACCTCAGCCTATAATCCCATGGATATGCCTCTCCCCTCTGAAGGGGCCAGTGAATTAGAGCTTAAATTCTGAGCACCCTATTTGCAGAAGGCCATGGATGACAGTGAAAGCCTAAAAGTTGTTTTCAGGGTCTCCATGTGAACTTCGCTTTCACTGAATTCCTTCTGATCATTAGCTGTTGTTGTTAGGTGCCATCAGATCATTTCTGACCCATAGCGACCCCTGTGCACAACAGAATGAAACAGTGCATGGTCCTGCACCATCCTCACAATTGTTTTATGCTTGAGTCTATTGTTGCAGCCACTGTGTCAATCCATTTCATTGAGATCCTTCCTCTCCTTCACTGCCCCTCCACTTTACCAAGCATGATGTCCTTCTCCAGGGACTGGTCTCTCCTGACAACATGTCCTAAGTCTATGAGATGAAGTTGTACCATCCGTGCCTCTCAGGAGCATTTTGGCTGTACTTCTTCCAAGACAGATTTGTTTGTCCTTTTGGTAGGTCATGGTATTTTTAATATTCTTCTCCAGCACCACAATTCAAATGCATCAATTCTTCTTTAATCTTCCTTATTCAATGTCCAACTTTCATATGCACAGGAGGTAATGGGAAATGCCACGGCTTGGATTAAGCACACCTTAGTCCTCAAAGCTACTTCCTTGCTTTCCAATACTCTAAAAAGGTCTTGTGCAGCAGTTTTACCTAATGCAACTCATCGTTTGATCTCTTGGCTGCTGTTTCCATGAGAATGGACTGTGGAGCCAAGCAAGACAAAATCCTTGACCATTTCAACCTTTTTTCTATCATGATATTGTTTATTAGCCCAATCGTGAGGATTTGGGCCTATCTTTCTTTTTTGTTTGCAATGTTTCAGCACAATTTTATTGTTTGTTACAAAAATATCCCTACAGTTATAATGACAAAAACATTTTCCATAAGTCCTGCAACATAACTACAAGGCTAAAACTCTGTGCTAATTTACTTTTTAAAAAAACCATTTTATTAGGGGCTCATACAACTCTTATCACAATCCATACATACATCAATTGTGTAAAGCGTATTTGTACATACATTGCTCTCACCATTCTCAAAACATTT
>NW_022103951.1:1905327-1925118 GCF_000313985.2 Echinops telfairi
TCTTTCATTGAGTTGTAATCCCTACTGAAGGCTGCAATCATTGCTCTTCAGCAGCAAGTGTTTCAAGTCCTCCTCACTTGCAGCAGGCAAGGTTGAGTCACCAGCAATAAGCCTTCTTCCAAGCCTGATGCCGCCTCTTTCTTCATGTACTAGCTTCAGTAACTAGGGATCTGAATAGTTTTGCTTTCAGGAAGAGTTCATTAGAAAGTGAACTGCCTCCCTTCCCTCTCCAACCAGCCCAGGGAAGAGAAGTCTCCCTTAGAGGCTTGTCTGGATGTGTCCTTGACAGAGTTCATGTCTGTAGTACTTATTGGGGGTTGTCTAGTCCTATCGGTCATGCTCTAACCACCTTGGTTGGAAAGCCCTGGGTGAATCTTGTAAGCACCTCTGTTTAACACAATGTATGCCTTCCAATACCCAAACCACACTCCCAACCAATAGGTTGCAAACTTTTATTCCATGACAATCGTCTGAGGATTTTGTTTACAACACAGATGCTAGGCTCCAAGCCCAGAGTTCCTGATTCAGTAAATTCAGGTTGGGGTGTTAGGGCAAGAATGTTGCATTTCTCTGGCAGACCTGGGTCTGACATTATCAGTGAATATAATTGTAAATTTTGCCTGACCACCAACTCTCATATTTTGTGTAGTGTCCAGTCATGGAAGGATTTCATCTGTACAAGTCAATAATCCATATTTTGTGATTTGTAGTTAACCTACACTTGTTTCATTTCCTTTTCTCATTTGTGTTTTAAATACATTACCATAGGCTAAAGGATGGTACAATATAAACAGAAGGATATGTTCGATAAGGTGCTCTAACATAAAATAACAAAGATGCATATAGAAAAAATAGATATAGGAATGGATTTGGAGATCACACTCAATCCGAGCTCGAATCTAAGAACAAATAGTTCTTACACCATGACCCTGCTCAACAAGTGCCCTCAGGAAAGAAACATGGAAAATATGGGTGCTACAGCAAAGTGTGGTGAAGAAACTAGATGGTGCATAGCTATCAGAAATAAGAGCATCTGGGGTCTTACAGGCTTGTTTGCAAACAAGCAACCATCTAAGTGAGTTGTCAACTATGCCCACATGGAAAAAGCACACCAACATGCTTGATCCAAGGATTGTCAATCATATAATCCAAATCCGAAGGAGGGAATGATGAGCGAACTTAAATTGTGAGGTTCTTGTTTGCAGAAAGCTATGGATCTAAGTGGAAGCCCAAAACACATTTGCAGGCTCTACCCAGGGAATAAGCCTCCAGCGATTTCCCTCTGACCATCATTGAGGGATGGGAATAGCCTGGTTATCAGAAAGGATTGCAGATTATCATAGTGATTAAAATGAAAATGCTGGTTTGAGTGATTGAAGCATTATTTGATCTCCCTTTTGACACTTGATCTGTTTTTAAATATTTTCTTGTTTGATTTTTTTTTTCAAACTGGGATTTATCTCTGTTGTATTTTCTTATTGTTGGCAGCCTTTCTAACTGTATATTATGTATTTGTCTATATGTTTTTGGTCTTTGAAACCCAGGATGAGTGAATCTATAGGGACAATAACTGGATTAAGGGTTCCAGTGGGTATGGCAGGGGAGGGGGGGGGGTGGGGGTAATGGGGAGATACTAGTCAAGGAATTAAAAAAAAAAGAAAATGCTTTGAAACTGACTGTGGTAACAATTGTACAACACTTCCTGATAAGACTGAATTGTTGAATGGTATGATGTCTGCATTAGGTCCTAATAAAGCAGTTAGAAAAAAAAGAATGTTGCATATCGAACAAGCTCAGAAAATGGTACTGATTCTCACTTTGTCCCTCACCCAAACAAATTAAATCACGCAGCTTCTGGGGTGAGAAGTCAATCATCTATACTTTTCAAAGCTCTTCAAGGGAAACGTACTATGCTGCCAAGAGTGGGAAGCATTGAGCTTGGTCCAGGTCACATGACACTTTCCTCAAGCAAGTGATACATTAAAGGGGGGGTGGACTAGGGCAGGTGGGACAGGTAAGTATCTTAGCTGTAGCAGCAACATCCAGTTTCCAGGATGAGAAATTATTTTAATACTCCTGGAATTCAGATTCCTGGTACCTTGGCTGCTATCAACAAGGTCAGCAGTTCAAAACTACCAGCCCTCGGAGGACAAAGACAGCACTTTCTACTCCAGTAGATTACAGTCCTGGAAACTCACAGGGGCAGTTCTACCCTGCCCTGGAGGTCAGCATTGACTTGATGGCAGTGAATTTGGTTGTTGGAGTGATGTTGTTCCACCTGGGCCATCTGCCATTTTGAGCCTCGGGCCTTTTTCTCCTGGGATCACCTTCATGTCAAACAATAGCCTAGTAAACTCTCTCACTGCCATGAAGTCAATTCCGACTCATGGTGACCCTATAGGACAGAGTAGATCTGCCCCTGTGAGTTTCTAAGACACTCACTCTTTACAGGAGAAGAAAGCCTGATCTCTCTTCTCTGGAGACACTGGTGGTTTTGAACTGCTGACCTTGCGGTTAGCAGCCCAATGCAGAACGGCTGTGCCACCAGAGCAGTTTAGTGGAAACCATTTGGCCTTCAGCACTGGGCTCTCTTTGTCCCGTTTCCAGACGCAGGCAGTCCAGAGTCTGACTGGAAGTTGCATTTTAGGACAGAGGAGTGTCCTCCATGACTGGTTTTATCCTTGACTGCCTTTGAAGCCCTGCCCCTGCTTTGAGAAAGGCATTTACAACAACTTCCAGGTGATTACGTGCCTGACCCAATTCTTCTGACTGCCTTCTGGTTGACAGTGCCTGGTCCTATTAGTATCTACTGAGTGTAAATAAATTGTGAGACTACATTTTTTATCTTTCTCTGCACATTGAGGTTATTTACAAGGGGGCACCGGGCCAATGGTACCAGTAATAAACTCAATGCAGCAGGGTGTTCACAAGCTAGTTCTCAAAAACTTTTCTTCAAATTGTCACATTTACCGACAGTCCACCTGGTCCATTTCAAGTTTCCAACCGAACTAGACATCACTAAGTTACACAGTTGGGAAAAGGGGCACCCAGTTGGCCCCTTGCAAGCAGGTCCCAGCCAATTCCTACACATCTCCACCTCATGCATGGTCCCAGACCAGCTGTGGCCTCAGTGACCGTGGAAGCAGTGTCCGCACCAGTTTGGTTCTATGAGGTAGTTTTAGCTGAGGTTCTTGCTAATGAACAGCTTTGGTCCAGTTTCTGAACCTGGTTCCCCATCCTTCTCAGTAATTCTGAGAGCAAGGCAATAGTCTTTATAATAAAGTCCTTTTCTAGTTAGATCCATCCAAGAAGATTTCTGTTGCGTACAGCTAAGAATTCTGACCTTTTAAAGGTCAGACAGGGAGATTAACAATCTAAGACCTTGAGTGTAAACTCCTGGAGGATTTTGCTTTAAGATATTTGCATCTGAAGAGGGATGAAACTCTTAAACCAGTGCATCTCAAAATTTAATGAGAATCACCTGGGGGTCTTGTTAAAATGCAGCTTCTGATTAGGTAAGACTGGGTGGAGGCAGGAAATTTGCATTTCTTACAAGGTACTTGAGAATGTTAAGGGTGGAGGTCCTACTTGGCAACCCTGGTTCCAAGCAACTTAAGGACCTGCTTGCCCTCTTAGCCTGGTCAGTGCCCCAGTTGACCCTGAAATATTTATCATGGTTGATGCAGGCTGTGATAGTCTACCCCTGAATGCCCGAAATTCTATGGCCAGTGTCACCTGACTCTCCCTGACCTGACCACCCCTTTTTTGATACAGCAGCCCCATATTTAAATTCACTTATTCAGCCATTTAACAAATATTTGTTGTCCATCTCTTGTGTGTAATGCTCTCAACTGGGCTTGGATAAGCCTAGCCTGGCAGTGCTTGTTAACGAAGCTGATTTGGGAGCATTCCGGGTACCATTACATGAGAACTGGATTTAGCACATGTAATAAGAAGTTAAAGGTCAAGGGGATCCATGTGGGCAAGGAAAAGCTCCAAGCCCATCAGCAGTTGGGCTGGAGTCAAATGAGACTTGATAATCTGTCAATTCACGCTGTCAATCAAAGCCCATTATTACTATTATACAGGGCCTCCAACTGGTTCATTTCAGTTCGATCCTTTGCTGAGAAGTTGCCTTTCCACCCAGGTATACTGAATAAGAATGATTCTGTATACATAAAAATGTGTGTATAAGAATGTATACGTAAGAATCACCTGGGGGTCTTGTTTAAATGTTCATTCTGATTCCATATATCTGGGGTGGAAAGGCAACTTTTCAGCAGGGGGTGGACCTGAAATGAGTCAGTTAGAAGCCCTGCTATTCTACCACCCATTTGACACCACATCAATAGAATAAGTACTTTCTGATATCAGATCAATGGTATGACTCACTTTGGAGCTGACAGCTAAACAATTACATCTGTCTTAGGGATGTGAATGTTATTACCAGGAACAGCGGCTCAAAGTAAAATGATCAGCTACTCCTTGCACAGTGTTGTGAAACAAATGTTCAAATCTCCAGAAATTCTTGTTGCTTCCTCCTACTATGAGAAAAAAGTAAAATGTATGTTTAACTCTAAGATTTATAAAGTGCCTATTTTACACCTGAGCTTATGGGGAAGATACGTTTCAGAGAGCCTTAAAGGAGCCCTGTGGCACTGCCAGACAAGCATTGGACTGCTAACCACAAAGTTGGAGGTTCAAACCTATCACCCACTCTGTGGGAGAAGGAGGCTCCCAGAGAGTGCTCCCATAAAGATTTATAGCCTTTTTATCTCATTAATCATGTAATATTTTTGTATGTTCATTTGTATGTTTGAGGTCGCTCAGTACATGGAAGTCAAGATAGATAAACCCTCAGAAACAGTGACAGGAGTAATGGTTCCCAGAGGGTACTGGAAGAAGAGCTGGCAGAGGGTGGAGGCAGCTGAGAGCATTGGTGGTTATATAACCCCACCCAATGAGATTGAACAACAGAATTGCATGTGAATGGATATGTTGGAATGTGTAAGATATGTCAATAAAAATAGTATGAAAAAAAGATTTACAGCCTTGGAGACCCTATGAATCAGAATTGACTCAATGGCAGTGGGCTTGGTAGTGGTTGGTTTTAAGCTAACAACTGAGCTCCTGGGGCTGAGAAGATAATAGAGTCTTATCTTACCATAGCTTTGAAAGAAATTTATATGAACTATGAAAATACTTTTTTTTAACCTTTCCAACTCTAGCAGTTTCCTGTCCCTCAACACCTATGGAAAAGTCTAGGAATGGATTTGAACCAGGATGTAGAGGAGGAGGATAAAGGGATCCAATATCAATGTCCTTCACCCATCTTTAATATTCAATGAATAGCAAATATTCATGCATTCCACGTGCTAATCATTGTGTGAAGGTCTTGGGGACAAAGGGTTAAAACCTTTTACAAGGACAAAGTACTGTGGGTCATAGAATAGAAATACATTCGTTTGGAAGATGCCTCCTTAAGGAAGTGATATTTTATCTGAAGGGCATGTAAGACACACCTAGGCCTACCTGCATGGGGATGATTACAGTGAGAGGCAAAAGCAAGTACAAAGATCATGAAAACAAAAACGAAACAAAACAAAGCCACTGCCATGAAATCAATTCCAATTCATAGTGACCTTAAGTAGGGTTTCTGAGGGTGTCAATTCATATTGGAACAGAGAGTCTCATCTTTCTCCCGAAGAGTGGCTGGTGAGTTTGAACTACCGACCTTGCTGTTAGCTGACCCAACAGCACCACCAGAGCTCCATCCAAAGGCCCTAAACTCAGAAAAACTGTAGCATCTTGAAATAACCTAAACCAGTTTCCAATTTTGACTCAATGGTGACCCCGTGTGTCAGAGTAAATGTGTGCTCCTTAGGGCGTTTTGTTGTTTGTGTTGAGAATATAGGCAACAAAATATAGCAATTGGATAGTTCTACACATACAATTCAATTACCCTGATTCTATTCTTTGAATTGTACAACCAATTTCGCCCTCGTTTTCTGAATCTCTCTCCCCTAAAAACTCACTGTCTCATAAGTTTCCTATCTACTCTTTCATGTTGCCATATGGCCAATTTGATATTTAAAGAGCATAGTGCTCAAAGCAAGCAGACATTAAGCTAAACAGGGCTTCAAAGTTATTCAAATGGGTTCAACCGTGGCCAATGAAACTAAATTGGGACAGACTGGATTTTACAAAATGTGGGTGCCTGGTCTGATATCCAGAACAGAACCTTTTTGAGTTGAAGCCTCAGAATGGGAGACTCAGAAGAGGCAGAATGAGCACTTTCAGGAACCTCGTTCAGTAGACAGTATTATTGCCAGAACTACCAGATGTAACATACACTCAAAGCAGTGTGGTTGGACACCATCTTTGAACAGGGTATCATTGTTTCTGGTTCAGTCGGTAAAAGTTGTGCAACACCCACACTAGCCTTATTTTCTGAAAGAAATATTGAGTTTCTAGCAGGGAGTCAACCTGTAATGTTCCCTGTTCCAGTTATCCATATTTTACAAATTCTGGCCCATCCCAGTTCCCCTTCAGTGGCCCAGAGGGAACCAGGAAGAACCAGATTGAAGCCCTGAAGGTAAACTATTGCTTGGCTTTTGAGGAGCTGATATCAAGGGCTCACGTGGAAAGCAAATATTTTGAGAGTGATGATGGGGACAAATGTACAAAGGTGCTTGACATAATGGATGTGTGTATGGATTGTGACAAGCGTTGTACGAACCTCCAATAAAATGATTTTAAAACGAGAAAAAAAAGACTTCAGGGACCATGTTTGGTTGAAGGCTTACAGATGATCTCAGGGCAATGGTTTCAGTAGTTCATCAGCCTAAATAGCTCTAGAAAGTCTGGAGTCCAGGAGAATTGGACAGTTTATTCTACACTTCCTTTGTTTTTTATCAGGATTCTTCTATGGAAGCTTTATGTTCAGTACAGGTAGCCGTAGCCAGGGACCTTCCAGCTCTTGGGGGTCTCAAGGCAAAGGAGACAGTTGTTCATGGAACCAAGTCACCACACATTCCTCACTTTCCTTTTGTGCCTGACTCTCCTGCTTTCTGTGGCTCCAGGTGAAGAAACACCAGATGCAGTCCCCAGGCTCTGCACAACCAATAAGGAGGTAAAATAAAAGCAGTGAACATGACAATTAACAGGGATGTTCCATGAACCAGGATCCTAAATCTCCAAACTAAGGAACCAAATCTCACCAGGTGTTTAATTGTACTTAAGTAACCTCCGCCAATTTTTTTGGTCGTTGTTGCAAATGTAGCTATCACACAACTTTTGCCAATTCAACTTTTTACAAGTGTGCAACTTATTGACAGCAATTGTAAGATCAGCTGTATAACCGTAATCTCAGTCAAGGTGATTCTACCATCAAGTTCACCACCACCACCACCCCTTTCCCATTCCCTCTCCCTCTTGGTATCATACAATATTTTTCCTGTTGTGAATGACCAATTCCACTCAGCTTAATGTCTTCCAGCTCCGTCCACACTGTAGCATGAATCAAGACTTAATTTCTCCTACTGGCTGAGTAGTCAGCCATTGTGTGTCTAGACCACACTTTGTTTATCCATTAATCTCTTGATAGCCATTAGGCTGTTTCCACTTCTTTGCTATTGGGAACGTTGTTGTTGCTAAGTGCCATCTGGTCCATTCCAACTCCTAATACAACAGAAAAACCCCTGCCTGGTCCTGGGCCAGCCTCACAATTGTTCTTATGCTCGAGCCCATTGTTGCAGCCACTGTGTCAATCCATCTTATCTTCTGTGCCGTTCCGTCCACTTTACCAAGTATGATGTCCTTCTCCAGGGACTGGTCTCTCCTGACAACGCATCGTAAGTATGTAAGACAAAGTCTCACCATCCTTGCCTCTAAGTGCTCTGGCTGTACTTCTTCCACAACAGATTTGTTTGCCCTTTTGGCAGTCCAAGGTACTTTCAAGATTCTTTGGCTGTTGTCAGTATTTTATATATACTGATTATTATCAGTTATATACTTTCTGAAGACATTCTCCTAGTTGGTAGCTTGTCTTTTCACTTTTTTTGGTAAAGTTTTTTGATGAACAATATTATTCATGTGTATGTGGTACTCCATATGGTCTTCAATGACTGAATTCAAAAGCCAAGCTGTCACTTTGAAGACTAAGGTATGCCTAATCCAAGTCGTGGCATTTCTAATTGCCTTGCGTGCACCCAAAGCCTGGGCAATGAATAAAGAAGAATTTATGCTTGTGGAGTATGGTGTTGGACTGCCAGAAGAACAAACAAGTCACTCTTTTAAGGCTTACAGCCATAAGGCTCCTTAGAAGCAAGATGGTGAGACTATCTCATACTTAACACAGGAAATCAAGAGAAGTCTGTTCTTGGAAAAGGCCATCATGCTTGGTTAAGGAAAAGGTCTTCAATAAAAATGAAGACTTCAGGGCGGATGATCCCTTCAGGACCCGTGGTGTGAGTGGCGATACTGGGAGGGTAGAGGGAGAGTGGGTTGGAAAGAGGGAATCAATGACAAGGGTCTACAAGTGACCTCCTCCCTGGGGGACGGACAACAGAAAAGTGGGTGAAGGGAGACATCGGACAGGGTAAGATATGACAAAATAATAATTTATAAATTATCAATGGCTCATGAGGGAGGGGGGAGCAGGGAGGGAGGGGGAAAATAAGGACCTGATGCCGGGGGCTTAAGTGGAGAGCAAATGTTTTGAGAATGATGCGGGCAATGAATGTACAAATGTGCTTTACACAATTGATGTATGTATGGATTGTGATAAGAGTTGTATGAGCCCCTAATAAAACGATTAAAAAAAATAAAGACTTTCAAGGAGGCGGACTGATATAGTGGCTGCAACAACGGGCTCAAACATAGCATTGTATGCATGGCACAGGACCAAGCAGTGTTAGGGCCTGCTGTATACAGAGTTGCTATGAGTAGATACCAACTCCACAGCACCAGGCCTTTTTTCTGGGGAGCCTCTGGGTACATTCGAACCTTCAACCCATGTAGCCGCTGTGTGTGCTAACTGTTTGTACCACCTAAGGACTTCATCTTGAAATAAGACTCATGCTATTAGAGTATGGTGAACAAAGGAGAGAGTGGAACTCAGAAAGCTTGATGAGGTAGATACGGGTCAGATGAGGGGGGTCTGTGAAGCCATCCATATGCATTCACCACTGAGGGACAAGATTCTGAGAAAGGGAAACCTTGGTAAGCACCAATGAGTACTACTCAGAGTGCCCAGGAGAAAAGAGCCCTCCCCTTGACCCTCTGGTAGCCCCAAGCACACTGTGAAGGCAGAAGCACCAACCTCAACCTGATTCTTTATCCCATTCCTCTTCAAAGATGCTTTCCTACTACCACTGTGCCCCCTGAGCCCGATGCTCTGGATAACCCTCTATCCCAAGTCACCACGGAACTCAGATGGCAGAAACCAACCAATCAATGGGAGAGCTAGTACAGAAAAGTGTGAGCAGAAGAAATTGATGTATACCTCAATCTATTCATTCTCTGTTATGCAGCCACGTGTACATTTTATATGCACGTATGGGCATGTGTATGGATGTGTATAGATATACACATGTGTATGAATAATTATGAATGTGTGTGTGTGGTCAACTAATCACATGTGTAGATAGATGACAGTTGAAATGGCGCCCAATTAGTGAGCACCTACATGATTGCAGACACTCTGCTAAGAACTTTACATGTAGAATTTGACTTAATTTCCCCCAACAATCCTACTCTGTTGATCCCTCTATTTTACCCACTTCTCAGATAAGGAAAGTAAAACTTGGAGAGGGTCAGTTACACACTCACCAGTGCAAGGCTACTGAGTAGCCTCATCTTTTGGTCTGTTTCTCCCAGCCCACCAAATTTTTATTTGAAGGTAGCCTTTCATTATATGTCTGATCTGCTTGACTCCCTTAAGAATCAAAACAAGTTATCTGGGTGGGCTTCAAACAGTTTGTGGAAAAATGGAATTGAAAGAGATGGAATTCTTCCAAGAACTTTTTGAAGCCCTCTCGTATGCATCTCTAATGTGTGTACTAAAGGTCCAGATGGCTTCATCCCCAAACACCATTGCACAGGGCTTCATGAGTGCTGGACACTAGCAGACCAGCACACCTCTCATGTGGTCAGTGAGTCCATCCAGATCCAAAAGAGGTATCAGGAACTAGGCCCTGCCTCCATGAGGCAGTCACAAAGCAGTCTGCGAAGCAGAGGCTGCGATTCCAAACCAATTGAAAGGGTGGATAATAATAGATGGGAACCGTTCTGATTTGGAGTGGGTTAGAGAGTTAATCAGCGTGAATGCTCTAGCCACACAATCACAGCAGCTAAAAGATAGGTACTAAAGAGCTTGTCTCCCTTTATTTATATGCCTTTACAGCTAGACTTACCAAGAAACAGTTTCATTTACCTTTTAAACCGTCAGAGTGCCACTTTATCATTAAGCCAAGATGCCAAGGAAGAAATGAGCATTATTTAAAATGCAAACAGAGTGGAAAAGGATGACTGCCAAAAAACCGCTCATCCCTGATGCCTCCGAGCTTCTGCTGTCTGCTGCTACCAAAGAGCTGCAGGAAACAAAGTTCATGCGGCCTGTGCGTCTCACTCTTGGACATGCATCAGAATCACCTGGAAGACTGGTTAAAGTACAGATTGCTGGGCTGTACCTCCAGAGGGTCTGGTCTGGTAAGTCTGGACTAGGGCTGAAGAATTTGTCCCTCTTACCAGCTCCCAAGGGATGCCCAATGCTGATGCGGCTGATCCTGAGACCACACTCTAAGAGCCACAAGCATACCTGGTTAAGACCATCTGTGTTTGTTTCCTAAGGGCTGGAAAAACAACGTACCACAGATGGGTGGCTTTAAACAACAGAAATTTTCTTTCATAGTGTGCCAAATGTTCTAAGGGAAGATTCTCATCTCTTCTAGCTTCAGGTAGTTCCTGGTCATCTTTGATGGGCTCTGCCTTATAGACACATCATTCCAATCTCTGCCTCCATCTCCACATGCCTGTCTTCCCTTTGTGTCTCTTTTTATAAAAAAGCCACTCAGCTGAGATTAGGGTCTATGCTACTCCAGTCTGACCTCTTGTTAATTTAATTGGTAGCATCTTCAAATACTCTGTTTCCAATCAGGTCACCTTCATAGGTTTTGGGGGTTAGAATGTTCACATTTCTCCTTAAAATACCATTCAGTCAATGAAAGCACCTTTAGCATGGCTCACAATGGAATCTGTAAGGTGGCTCAATGCAACTACCTTGGACACAAAGACCCTTGACATGGTGATGTCATGATGAAGGCTGCAGAGCTATCAGATCAAATCTAAGTGGCTTCCTCCCAAAGAGGAGTCCTGGTGGCGCACTGGGTTACGCATTGGGCTGCAAACCAAAAGGTCTGCAGTTTGAAACCACCAGCTACTACCTGGAAGAAAAATGAGGCTTCCTACTCTCATTAAAAAGTACAGCCTGGGAAATCCACAGGGGCAATTTTACTCTGTCCTATGGGGTGGCTGTGAGTCAGAATTGACTCAAAGACGGGGAGTCTTCCCAGACCCCCAACAAACATCCTTATGCACCCTCAGGAGGGGCCTATCATCCCACAAGCAAGATAAACACAGAAGTACTTGTGTCATGGAACCCGTATGCCACTGCTCACTACAGCTGATAAGAACGGTGACTTGTGCTCACCTTGCTTACTGGTATGCCGTCCCGATCCAGGATTGTACATTTGCACAAATGACAGTGCTGTGAGATTGAGAGGGAGGCAAATGCCAGTCAGACCCGGAAGCAGGCTCTCTGATGTGTGTGCATGTTTAAGTGAAATTGTTCATGACACATTAGTAAGTAAGCGCAAGTAAGCCTATCCTGATCTTGCTTACTGAGTAACCGGACCCTGACCCTCGTGTTCAGTTCCTGCAGAGGGAAAGAGATCCTTGGGTTAGACAAAGATGAGTGATCCTATCAGCCCATCCGAGGGGAAAGTGGGTTCTCTGAGTTACAGTGACAGCACAGATGTCACCTCAAAATGCCCAGGTCTATATGATCATTTAAGTAGGGACCAGAAACCCCGCCCAGATAGAAATCTGGCCTCTTTGTCTCCTCCGGAGAAAAAGAACATCCCTATTATGCCCCGGAGATGTCAGTGTGTGAGTTACCTTCCCTCTCTACCACTTTCAAATAAAGCTTGTCACAACAAACTGTGTGTGCCTAAATGCCAAAGGTAGATTTGGTCACTAGCAAAACAAAACAAAACAAAAACACACCGCAGAACTCAGGAAAAGGGGGCTTTTCCTGCCATTCTGTTGGACCAGCTTCTCTTTTCCCTTGTGTCACAGCACATTCTGTTCCTTGCTGTCCCTGGATTCACCGGCCCTAGGGATCCATCAGAAGTCCTGGTGGTGGAGTCCTGACTCATGGGCTGCGAACCACAAGGTCTGCAGTTCCAAACCACCAATCGCTCCGAGGGAGAAAGATGAGGTTCTCTACTCCTGTGAAGAGTGACAGTCTCAGAAACCCGCAGGGGCAGTTCAACTCTGTCCCATGGGGTTGTTATGCGTCTGAATCAATTGATAGCAGTGAGTGAGAGGGTTAAATCGGGAGCTCTAGTGACTCTGTGGTTAAAGCACTCGGCTGCTCACCCAATGGTGGTTTTACCCCACTGGTTGCTCTATGAGAGAAAGAGGTAGGGGTCTGCTTCTGTAAAGATGTACAGTGTTGGAAGCCCTATGGGGCAGTTCCACTCTGTCCTACAGGGCCACTTTGAGTCAGCAATAATTCAACAGCACTCGGTTTGGGTTTGGGTTTGGGTTTAATCAGGGGCCAAGATGCCAGGCTCTGTCTAGCATGTCTTACAGCCTCATCTTGGAGGGATACAGAGACCCATCCATTGCCCCAGAGATCTTGGATTAAGTGTGACACCCCTTGCGTTGAGCAGAGCCCTGTTAATCTGCCACACAATGAGTGTCTATCCTGTCAGGATTTGTGATTGAGAGCTGCTTAAACAGGTGAGAAAATTTCAGGAAGCTAATATGTCCCATCTAATCAAGGCTAAGTGTTCCCTCTTTGCCCAAGCCCTCTTATTTGCACGAGTACCACATGGTAATGGGTAAATGATTTTTTTTTCAAGGTTGTTTGAGAGGCGGACCCTTCAATAAGTGATCTAGTGCTCAGCTTCATCAAAAGGACGGCTTACCAGGCAGGCCTCATGCTTTGTGCCCTCATCAAAGCTACTGCCAGCTCTCCCTCACCCTTCAGAAACTCAAGACCACAAAAAACGGTGAAGCCAAAGGATTGCTCTCTCATGCACACCTGGAAACTTCCTTTTACAATCTCTTTAAGTCCTGTAGCAATGAGCTTTAGTCGCTGAACATGCTGTTTCTTTTGTTTATAGCTCCATTTTGTTTAGTTTTGATACAATTTTGTGGCTTTTCCTTGGGGCTTCAGAGTTTCATTCAGGTTCCATCCCAAATATACTGAATCAGAATCTACATTTTAACAAGATCCCTAGAAGGTTATTATGTATACATTCTTATGCACACAATCTTTTTTGCTTGTTTGTTTGTTTGTTTTCTATTGCAATTCTTTTTTTAATCATTTTATTGGGGGCTTGTACAACTCTTATCATAATCCAAACATACATCCATTGTCTCAAGCACATTTGTTGCCATCGTTTTCAAAGCATTTCCTTTCTACTTGAGCCCTTGGCATCGGCTCATCATTTTTTCCCTCACTCGCTCTCTCTCCCTCTCTCATGAACCCTTGATAATTTATAAATTATTATTATGTTTTCATCTCTTGCACTGTCTGAGGTCTCCCTTCACCCCCTTGTCTGTTGTCCATCCCCCTGGAAGGGGGTTATAGGTAGGTCATTGTGATCGGTTCCCCCACCTTCCCCTTACCCTCCTGGTATGGCTACTCTCAATATTGATCCCGAGCAGTTTATCTGTCCTGTGATCCCTGTGTTTCCAGCTTTTATCCATCCCTATGTACGTGCTCTGATCTAGCCGTATTTGTAAGGTAGAATTAGGGTCATGGTAGTGGGGGGGGGAGCATTAAAGAACTAGAGGAAAGCTGTATGCTTCATTGGTGCTATAATGCACTCTGACTGGCCCGTCTTCTCCCCACGACTATTCTGTGAGGGGATGTCCAATTGCTTACAGATTGGCTTTAGGCCTCCACTTCGCACTCGACCCCCTCATTCACATTATGATTGTTTACTCTGAGTCTTTGATGCCTGATACCGGATCCCATTGACACCTCATGATCACACAGGCTGATGTGCTTCTTCCATGTGGGCTTTGTTGCTTCTCAGCTAGATGGCTGCTTGTTTATCTTCAAGCCTTTAAGACCCCAGATGTGATACCTTGTGACAGTCGGTACCATTAGCTTTCTTCACCACATTTGCTTATGCACCTGCTTTGTCTTCAGCGATCGTGTCGGGAAGGTGAGCATCTCAGGGATGCACACATTCTTATGTCTATATTCTTATGTATACAGGATCACCTTGCACTCAGATTCTAAATAAAATGTTTTGCGCGTGATCCCAGTAGGGGAAAACCTGCTGCCATCCAATTACAACTCATGCCAACCCATAGTGCTACAGAGTACAATTAAGCTCCATAGGGATTCTGGGCTGTGATTTTTTAAATAATTTTATTGGGGCTCTTACAGCTCTTATAACATTCCATACATCCATTGTATCAAGCATATTTGTACATATGTTGCCACCATCATTTCCAAAACATTTTCTACTTGAGCCCTAGGTATAAGCTCCTCTTTTTCCCCCACCCTCGTGAATCCTTGATCAATTATATATTATTATTATTATTATTTCATATCTTACACTCTCCTTCCACCCACATTTTGGGCTGTGATTTTTATAGAAGCATATGACCAGGCCTTTAAATCACGAACCAACCTTCTGGCTAGTAGTTGAGCACAAGTGTTTGTGCCACTTACGGACAATCCCCTAGGACAGTGTCTTTGATTGGACTTTCCACAAAACAAAACCAGTGAGGTTTATATAGTTATATATACCCAAACCCACTCTCCAATCATCATGACCCTCTATAAGGTTTCTGAGACTGTACATCCTTGTGGGAGCAGGCAGCACCATCTTTATCCTGTAGAGAGATGGACTGGTCTAAACCACTCACTTGACAGTTAGCAGCCCAAGCCCTAACTCGTGGCACCACCAAGGGCCCCTTTATGTATATATACAGAGAGTTTTGTATCAAGGAAATGGACCTCAAAGTTGTAAAGGCATGGAAGTGTCATGTCCATAGGCCAGATGGCAGGCTGCAAGCTTCTCCTGACTCACAATTGCAGGGGCTGATAGGCCCAGGATTGCCAGGTCAGACAGCAGGCTTCTGGCGGCAGAAGCGAAAGAATCCAAGGTCAGTAGCTGAGATGGCAGGCTGCTAACGACTTTCAGTAATGGCAAGTAGTACAACAGTCTGCTAACGCAGATCCAAAGAACTGGAGGTCAATGAACCAGATATAGGATCCAGACCCAGCAATTCTACAAAGCAGAGCTTTCATGCAGAAAGCCAGTTTAGTAGCATAGCGCTGATGGATTTTTTTAAAGGGTCGTTTTTGACAAAAGCTAGCGACAGATGAAGGAACACAGGGTAAGGACCCAGGATTTGGAGTCAGACTAGAGTGCAGGAGGGAATTTGCAAGAGGAACAGTGCAGTCTCAGGGAAAGGCCAGAAAATCAGTAGTCAAGACAGAGTTGGGTGCTTCCAGTAGTACTCCCAGCCAACACTGGGCCAGGTAGATTGTGTAGTGGGATAAAGCATGTTCCATGCTATATGATTTGTGAAAGTAAGAACAGAACTTTCTTGTTTGAGTTATCTGGACTGGTGATGATGTGTTGATTCGCTCATTGATTCATTTATTGTTTGCATCTTTATTGGTGTCTACTGTGTACACTCTCTACTCCCGTAAAGAGTTAAGTCTTGGAAACCCACAGGGCCAGTTCTACCATGTCCTATAGGATCGCTATGAGTCAGAATCGACACGATGACAGTGAGTATCTGAGTGAGTACCATGTACCAGGCACTGTGCTAGGCTCTGGGGATACAGTAGTGAATGTAACAGACAAAGTCCTTGCTATCACAGATTTTACAGCTAGTTCAAGAAACGAGCAAAATATAACTGAATATATGCAACTCATTATGTCCAAAAATGATGTCACTATTTTATATAGGTGCTCATAAGTCTTTATTTGATATATGATGCTCCAGGCATGGTTCATTGACAAGGTGACAGACAATATGACCAGAGACCCTTAAGAACTGAGAGAGCAACTCCTTGTTGTGAAAGAATTTCCCATGAGACTCTTGCATTTTTTAGACAACTTGGGAACAGAGGCACTGACTGCGTAGTTCTGGATAGTTTTACATGGAATCAACTAGAAGACAACTACCATGTTTCCCCAAAAGTAAGACATCCCTCGAAAATAAGACCTACTTACAGTTTTCCCTCTCGCTGAAATATAAGGTATCCCCCGAAAATAAGACCTCCCCGAAAATAAGGCCTCCCCGATAATAAGGCCCCCGGAAGCTACCGTAACTCTGGACTCTGGACCATAGCAGCGGGCACCACCACGCAGCTCACTGTTGGCTGCAGCACAACTGGAGCAGACAGGAAGTGAGATGTACCATAGATTATGAGTAAATGTACCATAGATTGTTGTACATGGAATTAATGGTAATAACAAGAAATTCTTGATACGGTAGGATTCACAGTTTGTCTGGTTATGCTGGTTTGTGATGACAACTACTACCATACCGTATACAGGTAATAAATTTCCTTTTTTGTTGTTCAACAATAAATGTGTACCATATTCTTCTTCATGGAAAAATAAGATATCCCCTGAATATAATACATACCGTATCTTTGGGAGCAAAAATTAATATAAGACACTGTCTTGGATAATGACTGAACTATGTCATTCCTCTTGATTGTGTCATTTCCAGCCTAGTAGATTCTATGATATTCTGACTCAAAATGGCCAACACCAGTCCATTTTAGCTCTCTGCTGCCTAGGTATGGAACTTTACGCATCCTATTTCATTGACAAGGACTTCCAATTTCCCTAGGTTTGTACATGTTCTGATTGTAATTGGTGTTTGCAACTACTGCTTCCTAATTTACAGTCACGCCCCATCAGCGAAAGAAAGTCCTGAAATTTTTGATCCATCTGGGTCAGTAATGCCAACCCTCTTTTGAGGAGGAAGTTCTTCCCCTGCAGTACTTTGATACTTTCCCAACTGAGTGGCATGCTTGGCAGTCACAATTACCATCAAGCAGACAACAGATAATAAAATTTCCTTGATTGAAAACACCAAATTACACAGTAAGACCTAATAAGGGTTTTGGAAAACCACATAGAAACAAAAAGCTCAAAAATCTAAGAGCACTTATCCCATACGTTCGCAGAGTCCACAGAAAAGGTTGAAGTTCAAGAAACCCCTTCTGAAAAAAAAAAGACACTTCTTAATTTCAGGGAAACAGGGTAACAATAATACAACGATAAAGGCAATGCTTGCCTCTAGAGCAGCAGTTCTCAACCTGTGGGTCGAGACCCCTTTGGGAGCCGAACGACCCTTTCACAGGGGTCACCCAATTCCTAACAGTAGCAAAATGACAGTTATGAAGTAGCAACCAAAATAATTTTATGGTTGGGGGGTCACCACAACACGAGGAACTGTATGAAAGAGTCACGTCATTAGGAAGGTTGAGAACCACCACTCTAGAGGCAAAAATAAGCATGCTTACTTCTCATTCTATTAATTTATGTTTCTTCTCTAATACAACCCACTGTGTGTGCTGATGTCCTTGTGAGAATTGAGGCTCAGGAAACCAGGCACAAGAAAATGCTGAGACTCTAGCTACTGCTACTGCTGTGAGTAACAAAGTCATTTTCATCACTGTCCTGGAAAACTTGTATCCTCTGCCAGCATACCTGAAACTTCCAGGCCAACTTGTTAGCTACAAACAAGGCAAAATCCCAGGCCCTTCAGGGTTCACAATAGGCATGAGAAATGATGAGGGAATTTAGTCAATCACAAAAGGAAAAATATTATAAGAAGCTCAAGAAAAGGTTTTCGTGCAAAAACAAGCATTCTTTCATGATTTCCAGATGTAAACGGGGAGGAGAGGTAAGTCACTGGCTAGAGGGTGTTGTTTGGTGCCCTCAAGTGGGACTCTACATAGAACAGAACCAGACCCGGTCCAGTCCTGTCCCATTCTCACAATTGTTGTCCTTTTGGAGTCCATTGTGGCGGGCTCTATGTCAATCCATCTCCTAAGGGTCTTCCTCCTTCTCACTGCATTTCAACTTAACCAAGCATTATGTCTTTTACCAGGAACTAGTCTCTCCTGATAACACACCCAAAGTACAAGACGAACTCTTGCTATGCTCCCTTCTAAGAGTTGGGCAGTCCATAGTACTTTCGATATTTTTCACCAGCACCATAATTCAAATGTATCCATTCTTCTTGGGTCTTCCTTAGTCACTGTCCAACTTTCATCTGCATGTGAGGTACTTGAAAAGCCCATGGCTTGGGCCAGGTGCACCCAAGGAACAGCCTTGCTTTTCGACATTTGAAAGAGGTCTTGTGCAGCAGACTGGTCAAGTGCAAGAGCTAGAGGGTAGACACATGTTAACTTGGATGAAGGGGAAGACAATATACTATAGGAAGGATATTGGTATATCTATAGAGAGATCTGCGGGCAGGGGAAGACACTGGAGTGGGTAAAAATATGAGGGAAGGGCTCCCAGGGAACAGAAACAGCACGTGCAAATGCCCTAAGGTGGATGATAATCTCCTTCAACCAGACTTTCCTGCGTGACTTGCCCTGACCCTTGACAGCCATGTAATTTGACTCTGTCTTTCTCAACTCACTCTGCCTAACTTGAACTTTTGGAGTGCGGTTTCTTACAGCACGATTTGTGGTTGCCAAGATAGAAGGAAAGGGGAATCACCTCCAATACCACTCTATTCCTGGTCCTAAATCCTGGGACACATGGAATTTTGTTTAGCTAATAGGTATATGGATTGATCAAAACAGTCCTAGAAAGACTTACAGTGCCCAAAATGATAGGCAATTTCAAGGGTAAAGCTATCAACACCCCAAGACAGTAGCCAGACACCTAGACTTTGATGGGTGGAAAATGGGGGGAGGGGGAATCAAGATGTAATCCTCAAGTAGGAAAAGCTCAGGCTCAAATCTTTTGTGGGGAAAGCCACAGTAAAACCAGATCACAATGGAGACTTGTATAAAGAGTGGGTTAAAGCAAATAGCATCTGGTATATCTATTCTGAGTCCCACCTTTGGATGTTTTTGTTTTTAATTTTTACTTCCAGAATACCTCTCTAATTTTATCATGAAAATCGTCGGAAATAGAATGCTATATACAGGCGATTGGTCGCATTACAAACCACGCCCTAGAGGGGACTCATTTGCTTACACAAGTCAACTCCTTGTGAGGAACAACTCTTCTAAAAAAAATCCCTACTTTCATCTGTAAGAAAATTTGAAGTTGTCTTGAGTTTTTTCTGTGTAAAAAAAGGAGCGTGCCCAGCTCAGTCTTTGAAAATAGTCAGCAGTTTCTTGTAGCTCATGATTCAATTTGCCAGCCATTCTGATGTGGACAAATCTTCGATGGCAAAAGGAAACTGGTGCTATGACTCTTTACAAGGAACTATATGTGACCTCCTCCCTGGGGGACGGACAACCGAAAAGTGGGTGAAGGGAGA
>NW_022103951.1:1925258-1948360 GCF_000313985.2 Echinops telfairi
TTAAGTGGAGAGGAAATGTTTTGAGAATGATGAGGGCAATGAATGTACAAATACGCTTTACACAATTGATGTATGTATGGATTGTGATAAGAGTTGTATAAGCCCCTAATAAAATTATTAAAAATATAAAAATTAAAAAAAATAAAGACTGTATTTTCATTTCAATCTCAAGATAATTCACTTTCCTCCTCCATAACGTTAAAACACACACCCCATTCTAATTAGTAATATGAATGTGTGAATAGCTTAGACTAAACTGCCATTCATACATGCACAAGGTTTCCAGCACACTCCAATTCTGAGGCCAGACAATCCTTTGCCCTGCCGTTCATGTAAAGCACAACAAAACTGATTAAATCAACATCTGCCATGTTTACAAGCCCTTCCGTGAAAAAGCATCTTGCCACATCTTATAATAGTCTCCCTTGAAAAATTCCTCTGGGGAAGCATTGAGTTGCAAGCATGGTTATTGCTGCCCCGTTAGAAATAGGGAAACCTGGCTATGGCTCACTGTTGTTGCCGTTGTTAGTTGCCCTTGAGTCAGCTCCAACTCGTGGTGACCCTAGGCATAAGAGAACAAAATGTTGGCTGACCTTGCTCTCTCTTCATGATCTTTTTGAAATGTGATTGTGGCTCTTGTGTCATTCCATCTGATGGAGGGCTTCTTTTCTTTACACTGACCTCCTACTTGACTGGCCATGATTGTCCTTTCCTCGTGATTGGTCTTTCCTGATGATCTGGCCAAAGTAAGAGAGCTAAAGGCTTGTCATTCTTGCTTCTAAGAAGCATTGTCCTCAAGTAGAAAAATTCGTACGTTCAGGATACTTTGTTGTTATTCAAGTGATAGGGGATCATATTAATGCCATTAAAAACTGTTAGACTATTAGAAGAGAAATAAGGAAATTACAAAACAGCACATACAAAGTAATTTCATCATTGCTTTTGGTTTTTAAGTATTTGCGTATATAGTCCTCGTGTAGCTACAAAATATGCCGGGTTAAACAAAATGTATCACGCTCTGAAAACATGGGGGTGAAAAGACAAATATAACCCTTGCCCTATGGAGGTTACAGCCCAGCCAGGAAGATTGACATTAGACAAATAAATAGCCAAGGCTTTAGCTAATGACAATCACGAGACAAAAGAAAAAGTTTTGCTTTCTGTCTAAGAAACCCCGAGCTCCAGATATTCTACTTATCCTCCCCACGCAGCTTTGTGAAGCCTCTCTGGGAGATAAGGCTTCACAGCATACTCTTCTGGTTTGTGTTTTCACATTTTTCCTAGGAATACACCTTTCTCATAAGATCAACAAAAGGAAAATGCTAGCAGTCTTGTGGAATCATTTCCCAGGAAACGTGCCATCCCCACAAGGATAACCTTGCATTGAATGGAAATCCTCACCCTTCATCTCCTTTTTGCCAAGATAATAATGTGAATTGTTTTAGCCTTTCCTTATAGGTTTTTTATTTTCCAAGCCTTAAATCGTCTTCATTATCCTTTGATCAATTGCCTCCAATTTTTATGTGATTAATGCTTGCTCATTAGATGCTGAACAAACACAAGTTTGGATGGATGCACTCCAGTAACTTGAAAGGCTTTGTTTTTTTGTCAAAGAAAGTCTGAGGCCAGTGCCTGATATAGATCATCTGCATCTATGAGAAAAATACCTCCTCAAGTGGGGTTCTCCATAAAAGCATTTAATCTTCCCATTTCTTTCTAATTAAGATGGCCTACCGAACTTCAAAGGCCTGGATTACATCCACAGACCCTAAATAATGTGCTTTGTTTCTTTAAAAATAGTGTCTCCCTGAAGCAGCATTGCACAGTCATGACTGCGTGTGTGTGTGTGTGTGTGTGTGTGTGTGTGTGTGTGTGTGTGTGTGTGTGTTCCTGTTCAGGCCTGTCAGCAGATTTGCTACTGCGTTGGCCATCAGACACAACACATCAGGTCCCAAAAATCTTAGCAGCTACACATTTTTATTTTATCACTAGAAGGCAAGTGAAGACACTGCTTTAAAAATCCCATTTGATCTGGATGTTTGGGGTTTGGGTTTTTTTTTTTTCAGGATCCAATATTTATTGGTACGTATGAGATATAGAAGTTTTTATGTTCCAAAGACTGACACTTGAATTGAATGATAGAACAAGCAGGTGGGTTTGAACATGAAGACATAGTGGTCTCATTAATACACATTAAAAAGCCTACGTCACTAGGATAATACACATTAATGCCTAACAGCCCCATAGAACCCTAGTAGAGCATTAAGATTAAGCTCCACTCAGCTGTGGGAAGTTTCCACGGACTAGGTGACTTTTGTGTGACATTTTTATTACTGTTGCAAATGGTGCACATGGCCTAGCCAAATATGTGTTCTCCATAATTAGCACTTTCGGAACCACCACAGCTAAATTTAAGCCTGGCTCCTTTACTGCCAATTGGAATTTGGATACTTAGAATGATACATACACCACGTTTTTCTTTAAGTTCCTGTCCCCAACTGAGTCTACATTAACAATCATAGTGGACAACGTCAACGCTATGGAACCAAATAAATCGAAATGACCATTTTCACACACACACACACACACACACACACACACAGTCATGAATGTGCAATGCTGCTTCACTTTTCTATTCTTTTGTGGTTAGGTGCTATTTAATGAACACCAACTCACAGCACTGTCCCATTGGGTTTCCTAAGCTGAAATCTTTTTTTGTTTGTTTGTTTGTTTGTTTGTTTGTTAACATTTTATTAGGGGCTCATACAACTGTTATCCCAATCCATACACACATCAATTGTGTAAAGCGCATTTGTATATCGTTTCTCAAAACATTTTCTCTCCATTTAAACCCCCGACATTAGGTCCTCATTTTTCCCCTCCCTCCCCGCTCCCCCCTCCCGCATGAGCCCTTGATAGTTTATAAATTGGTATTTTGTCATATCTTGCCCTGTCCGACGTCTCCCTTCACCCACTTTTTGGTTGTCTGTCTCCCAGGGAGGAGGTCACACACAGTTCCATGTAATCGGTTCCCTCTTTCCTACCCATTCTCCCTTTACCCTCCCTGTTTTGCCACTCACACCACTGGTCCTATAGGGCTCATCCGTCCTGGATTCCCTGTATTTTCAGTTCCTATCTGTACCAGTGTACCTCCTCTGGTCTAGCCAGTCTTGCAAGATAGAATTCGAGTCATGGTAGTGGGAGCGGGGAGGAAACCTTTAGGAACTAGAGGAAGATTGTATTTCTCATCATTGTTACATCGCACCCTGACTGGCTCATCTCCTCCCCGAGACCCCTCTGCAAGGGGATCTCCAGTGGCCTACTAATGGGCTTTGGATCTCCACTCCGCACTCCCCCCATCATTCACTATGGTAAGATTTTTTGTTCTGATGATGCCTTACACCTGATCCCTTCGACACCTCGTGGTTGCATAGGCTGGTGTGCTTCTTCCATGTGGGCTTTGTTGCTTCTGAGCTTGATGGCCGCTTGGTTACCTTCAAGCCTTTAAGACCCCAGACACTATACTTTTTGATAGCCGGGCACCATCAAGCTGAAATCTTTACAGAAGCAAAGCACCCAGTCTCGTGGAACAGAGACTGGGGACCCAATTGGAATGTTTATTAACTTTAGATAAGAGAACTTCGGTGTAAATTTTCTGGAAGGGATAAGGGCTGCACAGGTTACGTGCTGCAGAATACCAGGGCTCCTATTCGCATAGTCTGGAGTTAGATAGTAAGGCAGCCTAGGTCCAGTGGTTCCTATTAGGCAGAGGTCCAGGAGAACCTATGCTATAAAGGGATTTCAAGGAACTCATGACTCATGAGCTACAGTTCCTTACAATCCCTCTGCCTACTTACCTTCGGTCCCAAGGTCAGAACACACTGAAGAGAACTGAATACACAAGTTAGTATTAAAAGGTACCAAAGGGCCAAAGAGCGATGCAGATGATATTCCAGCTCACTTTGAAGGGCCAGCCACATCTATTACATTCATCGTATTTCTCTCCAGAGTGAATAATCACTAAATAATTGTTGGATGGATAGACAACCACAATGATTCAGAAGTATAGCCTGGTTATAGCTTACAAATGGTCATGCCTCCAGTGTTCTGTTTCAGCATTTATATAACTATGTGTGTAACTGATAATAGATAACAGAAGTAAAGTCTGTACCTTCAAGACTTCCTTCTATGCTTAAGATGTTTCCCAAATCATAATTTAAAGATTTGCTAGAAGAGGGGAACAATATCTCCATGTGTTGATAATTTGGCCAGTATGTATATTCATTTGTCTAGTTATTGATTCAACACATTCTATGAGCCTTCATTAATTTTTTCCAAAACCATTTTATTGGGAGTTAATACAGATACGCTTTCATTACATAGCTTAATCACATCAAGCAACATTGTATAATTGCAGCCAGGTTACAAATGTGTCTGAGGTACAGTCCAGTTCGCCCAGTGGATTTTCCGCATCAGAGCTCACTGATGCAGCCCCTGGAGCACGCCGTGCCCACTGAAGACGTAGGATTCAACACCCCAGTGTTCCACGGCAGCTCACCTGGGTCCCCAGGATGCGCCCAGAAACCCGGGTCAATGTGGCCCATTCAGTGCATGCTGCCAGGGATACTCCCCACTTAGGGTCCCCCAAAGCATTTTCAGTCATTCTTCCCCCTACCTGGAGGTCAGTTCTCCCACTTTTACTGCCAACAATCATGGATTTGTTTGCTCTCTTTCCCCTCTGCTGACTTGACTTTCCCATCAGTATCCCTCATCCCTCTGATAGGGCCTTGGACGGTCATCATATCTTTGCATGGCAGCCACTCAGTGGTCAACATCCCCTTCCCCTCCCTTAACAACAGGATCCCAGCTGATGTGAGGTGCCCTCCAGCAAAGTGAGTTTTAAGAAACATACCTAGAGAGGATGGTACATGGTTCATTAGCACCAGCCAGGCTCTCTCCCAGGCTGTCTGATCACCCCGGCCAGCAGACTGGATGCCCTGCCAGTATTCCATTGTGTGTATACACCAAACTTTTTTTTTAATCCAGTCTTCTGCTGGGAATGTAGCTTCTTGCTATTGTGAACTGTGATGCAATGAACATGGGGGAGCCTATGTCTGCTTGTGATCTGTTTCATATTTCGGGGGGTATATGCCCAGTAATGGTAATGCTGGTTCATATGACATTTCTATTTTAGGAATAGATATCTGTTTTTGGAATCACCATATCGCTTTCTACAGTGGCTGTAGGTATTTACAAGTCCACCAGCAGTAGATGAAAGTGCCAATCTCCCAGCATTTGTTGTTCTCAGTTGTTGTTGTTGTTGTTAATTGGGCTATGATTGTGGGTGTTAGATGTTATCTCATGATTGTTTTGACTTGCATTTCCCAGATGGCAAGCGAACAAGAGCATTGTCTCATGTGTTTATTAGTCAGTTGAGTGTCCTCCTTTGTGAATCATCTGCTCAGGTCCTTTGCCCACCCTCTCAGAGGGTTGCTAGTTTCTTTCTTGTTGTAGGCCAGTAGAATACTGTAGATTCTAGTAATTAGTCCTTTGTCCATTATGTCATTGCTAAATTTCTTTTCCTAATCTGTGAGCTCTATTTTTAATAGAATCTTTCCAGGTACACAAGTGCTGTCGTTTTAAAAATTCCTCTCGTCTAGTTTGTCTTCCACAGAGTGGGCTTCCTCTGTTATCTCTGATAGCCCGTGTATTCCCTGCACTAAGGCACTTAGCTTTGGCCCAATTTTCTCATTGAGGGCCCAGGTAGCCTTGGGGTTTACATTTAGGTTTCTGATCCACCTTGAGTTTGTTTTTATGCACCTTCATTAATGTAGGTGCATCCTTGTTGTGTTCAATATTCCCTTCTTTCATTGGTTCTAGCCCATGCAAACTGTGATAAATAAAGGAACTGAACTTCCAGCAAGCTCATTTTCACTAGAAGCCTGTTATAAAAGGTTCTTTCTTTAGCATTGCTATCACTAGGCTATGTCATTCGCAGTTCATCTGTCTCTGAAATCCTAGAGGAATTGTTGGTAGCCCTGATTTCCTTGAACAGAAAAGTTGGTTAAGGGTGGAAGATGAGTTTTACTCTCACTTCCTTCCTTGTCTTCATCCTTTATGTATTATTTCCACATATAGAAACACAGACTTCAAACAACCAGTGGAAATTTGTCCAGGAAGTGCTCAGTGTTAGGTATTTGTTTATTTTTACTTCAGCCATTTATGCTAATGCACGCACACACACACACACACACACACACACACATACACTCATAGAGGCATTCTGTGGGTGTTACTTTAACAATGCTTTGAGTTGATCTGCTTCGTGTGTTATATGGAACACTAGCACATAACCTTACAACATGCACTTGTGGTTACATGGTGTCAAGTTGGTTCAGACCCACAGTACCTCTGTGTAGATCAGAATGCGACACTGCACAGTCCTGCATGGTCCTCACAATTGTTGCTATGTTGGAACCCATTATTCCATCTTGATAACATGTTCAAAGTATGTGAGATTAATTCTCACCATTCTCACTTCTACAGAGTGTTATAACCTTACTTCTTCTTTTTTTTTTTTTTTTTACAAAGTAACAAGGCAAAAGTTTATTAGAGAAGAGCAAAGGTTTACCAGAGAAAAGGAGGCAAAGGTTAGAGAAAAGCAAATCCGGATTTGGGCTACAGCATGGCCACGCAGGGTCCAGACTGAAGCCATAACCTTACTTCTTCCAAGACAGGTTTGCTTGTTTTTCTGGCAATCCATAAAACTTTCAATATTCTTGGTCAGCATTATAATTCAAATGCATCGATTCTTCTGCAGTCTTCTTTATTCAATGTCCAACTTTCACGTGCAGATGAAGCCATTGAAAATACCATGCACATATTTGGTTTCAATCTTGCCAGATTATGAACTTGCAGAGAATAAAATTTGAACTTGGCTACAATCTCTTATAGAAAAGCTGCATTTCATTGAGGAAAGCCAACCTTACATATAGACAGAACACCTATTCCTCTATCCACCATGACGGAAGACCTATTAGAAACCATGCTTTTCATTTATAGCTTTCACACTTCACCCAAAATATCAAACTACTCATTTATGTATTCATTCATCATCTACTCTAGTCATTTTTGGAGAACATTCTTCCCAAAGTACTAAGAAAACAAATATGAGTAAGATAAACTTTGACTTAAACATGTCATTAGCTAAGCTAGATGATGAGGAAGGCGGTCCCTTATGTGGTTAATTAATTTGTGGTGTGTGCAATGAAAGACAAGCATCTGAGAAATAATGGGAACACAAAGGAGCTATAACTAACTCAGGCTGAGAGGAGGAGCAGTTATGAAGTTTCTTCTTGGGGAAAGGAAGCCATTAACTAAACCGAAGGCATAAGTTAGAAAAGGAATTTGGAAAGCCTTCTAATTAGAAACTGTAGCACAAGAAAAACACCAAATGCAGGAAATGACATGACATGAATAAGAACACTAAACAAGTCTGTGGAAAACAGGCAATGGCAAGAAATGAGACAAAGCACTGGAGATCCCCTTGCAGAGGGGTCTCGGGGAGGAGACGAGCCAGACAGGGTGCGATGTAGCAACGATGAAAAATACAACTTTCCTGTAGTACCTAAATGCTTCCTCCCCATCCCCCACCCCCACTATCATGATCTGAATTTTACCTTGAAAGTCTGTCTAGACCAGAGGAGGTACACTAGTACAGATAGGAACTGGAAACACAGGGAATCCAGGGTGGATGATCCCTACAGGACCAGTGGAGTGAGTGGTGATACTGGGAGGGGAGAGGGAGAGTGGGTAGGAAAGAGGGAACCGATTACAAGGAACTATATGTGACCTCCTCCCTGGGGGACGGACGACAGAAAAGTGGGTGAAGGGAGACGTTGGACAGAGCAAGATATGACAAAATAATAATTTATAAACTATCAAGGGCTCACCAGGGAAGGAGGAGCAGGGAGGGAGAGGAAAAAAGAGGACCTAATGCCGGGGGCTTAAGTGGAGAGAAATATTTTGAGAATGATGAGGGCAATGAATGTACAAATGCGCTTTACACAACTGATGTATGTATGGATTGTGATAAGAGTCGTATGAGCCCCTAATAAAATGATGTTTTTAAAAGAAAAGAAATGAGGCAAAGAAAGGAGATGAATGAGAAAGGCCTATGAAGCTATATCTACCACTCTTCTATCCGTTTTTCATATTGTAATGGCTTGCATGTTGCTGTGACATTGAAAGCTATGCTACCAGTATGTCAAATAGCAGCAGGGTCACCCATGGTGGACAAGTTTCCATGAAGCTTCCGGACTAAGAACACAATATGAAGTAAGAATAGGTTGTCCACTTCTGAGGGATTAGAGCCTTATGAATCTTATTAACCTTGTGAATGGCAGCAGGACATTGTCACATATAGTGCCAGAAGATGAGCCCCTCAGTTTGGAAGACACTCAAAAGATGACCGAAGACGTGCTGCCTCCTCAAAGTAGAGCCGATAATAATTATGTGAATGGAGTAAAGTGTCAGGGAATGCATGAAGTATGAATCTAGGAAAATTGCAAGTCATCAAAAATGAAATGGAACATGTAAAGTTTGATATCCTAGGCATTATTGAGCTGAAATCAACTGATATTGGCCTTTGTGTTTCAAACATGTGAGTCAGACTATGCCAGGACTTACAAATTCAAAAAGCATGAGGTAGCATTCACCATTATTTAAAAAAACACCTCATATCTAACTTGAAGCACAATACTGTCTGTGATAAGATATTATCTATAAACAAACAAGGAAGTCCAGTTAGCATAATGACTATTCAAATTTACGTATTACCCACTAAAAATAGTGATGAAATAATTAAAGAATTCTACCAACTTTTTTGGTCTGAAGTTGTTAAAATATGTAAACAAGATAAGTGGATGATTATAAGCTAGAGGGTTGACAGGTGAAGACTTGGGTGAAAGGGAGGACCGTAATCCACAAGAAGAAGAAGAGAAATCAAAGTGGAGGGTAGTATAAGCTCCTGCAGGGTCCAATAAGTAATTTAAATTGTTTAAGACAAAATTGATTATCTGAAATATAAAATCCTTGTCTAAGACACAAGGAAAAATTTGTTTAAAAATGTATAAGTATCGGTGATTGAAATGCAAATATTGGAAATATAGAGGCAAGTTTAGTAGTTGGAAAATATGGCCTGATCAATAGAAATGAAACAAGATTGCATGATAGAATTTTGCAAGATGAAGGATTTCTTCATTGAAAATGCCTTTTCTCAACAACAAAAAATGGTGACCATGCGTATTATATTCTACCTCATCAGAGGACACAAATGGAACAGACCATCAATTGCTTATATGTAAGTTCAAGTTGAAGCTGAAAAAATATTCAAACAAATCCACGAGAGCCAAAATGCAACCTTGAGTATATATTACTTGAATTTAGAGAGCATATCAAGAAAAAATTTGATGCATTGAACACTAATGATAAAAGACCTGATGAATTGTGGGATGACATCAAGAATATCATACTTGAAGAAAGCAAAGAGTCATTAAAAAAAACAAGAAAGACCAAAGTGGTTATCAAGAGACTATAAAACTTGCTCTTGAGCATACTTACAGTAACTAAAGTGAATGGAAGAAATGATGAAGTAAAAAAGGTGAACAGAAAATTTCAAAGAGAAGCTGGAGAAAACAAAGTATTATAATAAAATGTGCAAAGGCCTGAATTTAGAACATCAGAAAGAAAGAGAACACAGCATATCTCAAGTTGACAGAACTGAAGAACAAAGTCAAGCTTCCAGTTGAGATACTGAAGGCTTCTCTGGGCAAAATATTGAACAATGCAGGAATCATCAAAATAATATGAAAAGAATACATAGATTCATGGTACCAAAAAGAACTGATGTAGATTCAACCATTTCAAGAGGTAGCATATGATTAAGAACTGATAGTACAAAGTAAAGGGTCTAATCGGCATGGAAAGCATTAGCGAAAAGAAAACTTATAGGCTGGATATCAATTGAAATGTGTGCTAGGCCAGGTTGACTAGAGAAACAAATCCAGTGACACTTATATATGTGTAAGAAAGAGCTTTATACATCAAGAAGCTTTATATATCAAGAAAACAACCCAACTCAGTCCAACTCAAGTCCATAAGTCTGATACTAGTCCATAAGCCCCTCTTTAGACTCACACAGTCATAAGCAATGATGCAGAATGCAGGAATATCAGAGGCTGGTGGATGCAAAATCCTGTGGATCCAATGGCAGTGGATGCATCTCCAGGACACTGGCTGCCATCAGGGTCAGGTGAAGGCAGAGAGAGCGGGTGGTTCCCAGGGCCCTCCTTATGAGAAGGCCATGCCCACAAGGAGGTACCATCAGGCTGTGACCTGAGTGACAGGTTGAATACCACCCCTACACTTTTATATATCTTCAAGTGGATATGAAATTATGTAACTACCACAGAGTGGTTATGCATTGGGCTGTGGTTCACAAAGTCTGCAGTTCAAAACTAGCAGATGCTCTGTGGGAGAAAGATGGGGCTCTTTACTCTCATAAAGATTTATAGTCTTGGAAACCCACAGAGGCAGTTTCACTCTGAGTGAAACTTCGCCATGAAGTTCCATCATGAGTCAGAATTGACTTGATGACAGTGAGTTTTTTTTTTTTAAGGGGATTCATAACTGTCACTGTTAATTATCTCCTTTCATGTACCTACTGCCCTACTTCAGGTTTAGATTGGCTTTCATCTAGATTCTACAATACCCCCTTCTTGGTTTCCCTGACTTCAGTGCTGTCTCTGCCACCAATACTTTCCAGAAAATCTATCTAAAATGCAAACTACTTTATTGTTTTCCTTTGTGTACAGAATAAAATCCAAACAGCTTTTGTTGTTATTAGGTCCCCGGTCTAACACACACTCTCTAGCGCTTGCTTTGAAAAGTAGGGCAACTGGAATCGCAAAACCCAAACCCTACAAACAGGCTTGGAACACCAACAACAAAACTAGTCGTCAAGCTCTCCCTACAAGTGGGCACAAAAGCACAACTTCATAACCAATGGGGATTTAGTATTTAGTGTAGGGTATAGAGGGAAGGCTTCTGAAATCTCTGAGAATAGGGTACTCCAAATTGGTTAGCAAGCTAGCCTGGGAATGGCCACCAAAATTGTCAAGAATTTTGCTGAACTTAATTTGTGGGTGCGATTATAATTCAGCAATCCCATTAGAGAAATAAGAGCCCTGATATGAATAAATATATGCATATGCATGTTCATCACAGCATATGCACTATAGCAAAAAAAATGGAAACAACCTAATGTCCATAAATGGAAGAATGGATATTCAAACTGTGGTACATATACACAAAGGAATATTATGCAGCATTTTAGGATAACAATGAACCTTCGAAACACCTCATAGCCTAGGTGAAACTAGGACATTTCCAGGTAAACAGACATTAAGGGAATTTGTGAAAACCAAACTAACCTTACAAGAAAGACTAAAGAGGGTTCTTCAGCCAGAGAATCAACAAGAGCAGACAGCAACCTGAGATTGACATATATAGCAACACCACCCAGACGTCAACCCAGATATGCAAATAACCAAAGCAAAGAAAAGCTCCAAGACCAAAGATGGGGAATCAGATATAAATTTACAAAGAAGTTCATTTAAAGTAAAAACAGGAGATAGTATAGTTACAGAACTTCCAAATGGAGAGGAAGTCGATAGAACAGACGTTTTACACTTGGGAAAAATTAATAAATTAATCTCAAAGAAAATCAATAGACCTCCCTATAAATATTTTAAAATAAAAAATTATTTAAAATTAGTAAACTCTAAAACAACAGCAATGAATAACATCCATAAACAAAATGAACTCAGCATAGAAAATTATGTGGAACAAAGAAACCAGTAACACCCCAAAAGAATGCACAACAAAATGACAGCAAGAAATTCCTACCTATGGATTATTGCACTAAATACAACTGAATTTAATGCAGCAATCAAGAGATGAAGAGTAGTGAATGAATAAGAAAACAAGAACCCATAAATATGCTGTCTACAAGACAAAAATGGATTACAAATTAATGGATGGAAGAGTATACCAAGCTAATGCCAAAAAATAGCATAAGAGAATAAAGAGACATTAAATAACAATTAAAGGGTCAATTGAACAAGAAAATATAGCCATAATAAATATCTATGTACCAAATCAACAACCACAAAAACTTCACTGCTATAGAGTCAATTACAACTCATGGCAACCCTATTTAGGGTTTCTGGGACGACAAATCTTTATGAAAACAGACAGCCTCACCTTTCTCTCTTAGAGTGGCTGGTGGTTTTGAAGCTCTGACCTTGCAGTTAGCAGCCCAATTCCTTCCCCAAAACACCACCCCGTAAAAGAGCCTCAAAATACAGAAATAAAACTCTCTGACAGAATTGAAGGGAGAAAGAAACAACTCCACAATAATAGTAATAGTAAGAGAGTTTAATGAACCACTTTTGATGAAAGACAAAGCAACCAGAAAAAAATCAGCAAAAACACAAAAGAACTGAACACAATCAACAAACTGAGCCTCATAGATATACAGAACACTCCACCCAGCAACAGCACAATATGCATTCTTTTCCAGTGCACATGGAACATTCCCTAGAACAGAATATATGTGAGGCCACAAAACAAGTCTCAATAAATGAAAAAACAGAAATACTACAAAGCATCTTCTCAGATCACAAGGCTATAAAAAATAAAATTCAACAGGTCAAGGAGCAATATTAAATACATGGAAATTGAATAATGCCTTGCTTTAATACTGCCAAGTAACGGAAGAAATAAAAATTGAAATTAAAAAATTCATTAACTCAAGTGAGAAAAGTCCCAATAGACACAATAGTCCCAAACTTTGGGGACACAGCAAAAGCAATGCTTAGGGAGCAATTTATAGCAATAAATGCACACAGCAAAAAAGAAGAAAGAACAAAAATCAGCACCTTAACCCAACATCTCCAACAATTAGGAAAAGAGCAGCGAAATAAGCCTATAGACATTAGAAGAAAAGAAATAATAATGATTAAAGCAGATACTTATGAAACAGATAACAGAAAAACAATGAAACCAGTAAATCCCTCTACTTGGTAAAGATCCTAGAGAAATAAGGGCTGTGATGTTAACAGATAAAGCACATGCATACTCATTACAGCACTATTCACGATAGCAAAAAATGCAGACAGCCTAAATGCCCATCAATATAAGAATGGAAAAACAAACTATGATATATACACACAATGGTATGTTAAGCACTGATATAGAATAATGATGAATCTGTGACATGCCCCATAACATGGATTGAATCTGGAGGACATGAGACTGAGTTAAATTAGGCAAGAGTGAAAGGATAAAGGATAAATATTGCATGAAACCAGTATTGTAAAATGTCAAGAAAAGGTTTTCACACTAAAAGAAACATTCTTTGATGGTTACTAGGGATGAGAGGGGGAGAAAGGTTAAATCACTGGCTGGAGAGTAGACAGATGATAACTTGAGTGAAGGAGAAGGTGATAAATAATAAGAGGGACACGGTGGGGGGGCGACTAATACAGGCAGGGGAAGACACTGGGGAGGGTCTAAGAGTTATAGGCAATAAAGGTAAAAACAATTATATATAAGCAATCCTGAAATAATGGTGATCTATGAGTAGATGCCTATTTGTTCTTCATAGCCATTCTACGAAGCCCCATTGAAACCTGTTCACTTTGGGTGACCCTGCTGGCATTTGATATACCGGTGGCATAGCTTCCAGCATCACAGCAACATACAAGCCACCACAGTATGACAAACTGGCAAACTAACAAGACAAGTCGTGGAAGAAGGAATAGGCTGTTCTAAGTAATTAGCCTTTAAAAACCTAATGGAGAGAATCTCTACTTAACTCCTACCTCAGTACAAGAACAGTTTGTTCTAATCGTGGCAATGTATGATACTCACCTTCCCAACACGATCACCGAAGACAAAATGAGTGCAAATAAAGCAAATTTGGTGAAGAAAGCTGATGGTGCTCAGCTATTGGGTCTTAAAGGCTTGAAGTTAAACAAGCAGCCATTTATCAGGGAAGCAACAAAGCCCACATGGAAGAAACATGCCAGCCTGTGAGATCATGTGGCTTTGATGGGAATAAGTATCAGACATTCAAAAGCAAGCAATCAACTTGATGTGAAGGAGCATAGGCCAAGAGGAGACCCAGAAAACACCTTTAAGATAAGTGGACAGTTCCTCACAGAAGGACAACATGGAAGGGACAATATATCCACGGTTCAGTAGAGCACTGATGAACCACATAACAATCCTCCAGTTCTTTAAAATTTCCTCCTCCCACTACTATGGCCTTCGTTTTACCTCACTAATCTTGCTAGGCCTGTGTATGTGCATTGGTACAATTCCAAAATAGATAAATCCCTCAGAAACATCTGACTCAGGGGACAATGGTTAGCACCCCACTGGGCCTGGTTGGGGGATATTCATAAAGGTCAACAGATAGTTCTAGAAATATGTACAGGTTTGAGGGTTTTTTTGTTTTCTTTTTTTGGTGTTTTTTGGTTTTGTTTTGTTATGTCTATCTATGTATATAAGATAGGCATGATAAGCAATCCTGATGAGAAAGAAACAGGACCAACAGTTCTGGGGGGACATGGGAGAGGAGGAGGTGGGGGTGGGAGGGAGCAGTGAGCCAATAATGCCAAGGACAGGGGAACAACAAGGGATCTAAAATCTACGGTGAGGAGAGTGTAGAGTTCCTGGTGGTGTTTGATCAGTTGTAACCTAGCTAAGAGGAAGCACTGAGAGGCAAATGAGGGGTGATAGTGCTAGTGGGGCAGGAGTAATGTAAAAGGAAAGAACTAGGAAGTAAAAACTATGCATATAGGTATAAATATAGACATGTATATATAAATATATGAATACATAAAGACAAGGGTATTGGTTTATGTACATATATTTATATGATAATACATTAAGGTAGCAGATGGACTTTGGGCCTCTACTTAAGACTTCTCTCAACACAAGAACATTTTGTTCTAATAACATGGCACTGGGAGATACCCACCTTCCTGACACAACCGCTGAAGACAAACTGGGTACATAAGCATATGTGGTGAACAAAGCAGATGGTGCCTGGCTATTAAAAGATATAGCATCTGGGGCCTTAAAGGTTTTTAAGTAAAACAAGCAGCCATCTAGCAGGGTAACAACTAAGCCCATATGGAAGCAGCACCCCAGACTGTGTGACCATGAGGTGTCAACAGGAACAGGTATGAGAAGTTCAAAAACAATTACATGGATCTGGAGAGGGGTTAGAGTGGAGACCCAAAGTCCATCTGTTGATAATCAGACATTCCCTCACAGAAGGGTCACACAGAAAGGACAACACATCCAGGGTGCAGTGTAGCGCAGACAAAACACACAGTATTCCTCTAGTTCTTTAATCCTTCCTCCCAAATATTATGACCTCAGCTCTCCCTCACAAATCCTGCTAGACCAGCGTATGTACGTTGGTGCAGATAAGAGCTTTTGGTACATGGAATGCAGGATAGACAAACGCCTTATAAACTGATTACAAGGAACTATATGTGACCTCCTCCCTGGGGGAAGGACAACAGAAAAGTGGGTGAAGGGAGACGTCGGACAGGGCAAGATATGACAAAATAATAATTTATAAATTATCAAGGGCTCATTAGGGAAGGGGGGAGCAGGGAGGGAGGGGAAAAATGAGGACCTGATGCTGGGGGTTTAAGTGGAGAGCAAATGTTTTGAGAATGATGAGGTCAATGAATGTACAAATCTGCTTTACACAATTGATATATGTATGGATTGTGATAAGAGTTGTATGAGCCCCTAATAAAACGATTAAAAAATTAAAAAAATAAAAGAGGAAAAAAAAAGAAACCGTAAGGGAATAATGATTCCATAAGGGTATGGGAAGGTAAGGGGGAGAAAGAGGGAAGGGGGAACTGATAGTAATGATGGCAGTATAACACCCCCCCCCCAAAGGGGATGAATATCAGAATTGTAAGTGATGAAATATATCAGATGGTGTAAATTATGTAAAAATATAATAATATGTTAAGCATTCAGGGGGATGGTAGGGTGGGGGAGGGAAGGGATAAAGCAGAGATGATATCAAGGAGTTCAAGATGAAAGAAAAAGTATTGAAAATTATGATGGCAGCAGTTGTACAACTATGCTTGATCTAATGGAACTATGGGTTGAAATAATGTATGTTAGACTGCTAATGAATTTTTTTTTTAATTGTCATATCCTGAAAACCTCATGAGATGAAGTAGAACATTGTCAGAGACAGTGTCAGAAGATGAGCCCTCCTGGTTAGAAAGCACTCAAATAGAGCTTACTCTGCCAGAAATGACAGATTCAAGAAGAATGACATTGCATTCATTGTCATAAAGGACATTTCAAGATCTCTCTTGACATACAAGACTGTCTGTGATAGGATTATAGCCATACACATTCAAGGAAACCCAGTCAATACAACTGTTATTCAGTTTTATGCACCAACCACCAAAGCTAGTGATGAAGAAGTTGATGAATTCTACCAACATCTGAAATTGATCAAACATGAAATAAAATGCTTTCATAATTATTGGCGATTGGAATTCAAAACTCAGAAACAAAGAGAAACAAACAGCAGTTGAAAAATATGGCCATGGTGATAGAAATGTAGCTGGTGATCACATGATAGAATTTTGGAAGACCAATGACGACTTCATTGAAAATACTTTTTTCTTAACTACACAAAATGCAATTATACCCGTGGACTTTTCCAGATGGAGTGCACAAAAATCAAATTGACTACATCTGTGGGAAGAAACAATAGAGAAGCTCAATATCAGCAGCTAAAACCTAGGCCAGGTGCTAACTATAAGGCAGACCATCAATTTCTCATATTTAAGTTCAGGTGGAAGCTGAAGAAAATTAAAACAAGCCTACTAAAGCCAAAATACAGCCTTGAGCCTATCTCACCTGAATTTCAAAAATGTCTCACAAACAGATTTGATGCATTGAACACTAATGACAGAATAGTTGATGAACTGTGGGAGAACATCAAGAATATCATACATGAAGAAAGCAAAAGGTTGTTAAAAAGACAGTAAAGGAAGAAAAGATCAGAGTGGATGTCAGAAGAGACTCTGAAACTTGCCCTTAATTAATTGTAGAGTAGCTTAGGCAAAGGAAAAAAAAACAATGAAGTGAAAGAGCTAAACAGAAAATTTCAAAGGGCAGCCCGAGAAGACAAGGTAAAATATTATCATGAAATTAGAAAAGATCTAGAGTTAGAACATCAAAAAGGAAGAACACACTAGGTATATCTTAAACTGAAAGAACTCAAGAAAAAAATGTCAAGCCTCAAGTTGAAATACTGAAACAGTCTAGGGATAAAGTAGTGAATGATGCAGGAATCCTCAAGAGAAGATGGAAAGAATACACAGAGTCACTGTACCAAAAAGAACTAGCTGACATTCATCCATTTCAGGAGGTAGCACATGAGCAAGAACCAATGGTACTGGGGGAATACATTCAAGCTGCACTGAAAGCATTAGCCCAAAATAAGGCTCCAGGAATTGATGGACTACCAATTGAAATATTTCGAGAACCTAATGAAGTACTGGAAGCACTCACTCATCTATGCCAGGAAACTTGGAAGATAGCAACTTGACCAACTGACTGGAAGAGATTCATATTTGTACCCATTGTAAAGAAAGGTGGCCCAACAGAATGTGCAAATTCTAGAAATTTTATGTATGTATGTATGTATATGTATATGTGTGTGTGTGTGTGTGTGTATATGTGTGTGTGTGTATATATGTGTGTGTGTATATATGTGTGTGTATGTATGTATATATATATATTTATATACTGGTGGGATTCAAATAATTTAACAACCTATTCACGGCCCTAATAACCATTTTAAGTATATTAAAAATGATATGCCAAAAGCTAGTTTATTATTAGTTAATACTTAAATAAGAACAATAAGAGGTACACAAAACTAGATTATGTTATAAGAAAGTGTTTTAAAATATTAATGAAATTGTTTTAGTTGCCAGTCTCCTGTCTATAAGAGGGCTATCAGAGAAGCAGGAACAGAGAAAAATCCTGGGACCATCAAGAAAGAAGAACCAGGATTCCCTGTGTTTCTAGCTCTTATCTGTACCCGTGTACATGCTCTGGTCTAGCCGAATTTGTATGGTAGAATCAGGACCAATAATGAGAGTGGCATTACCAGGAAGGTAAGGGGAAGGTGGGGGGAGAAAGGAGGGACAGACAACAGAAAAGTGGGTGAAGGGAGACATCAGTTAGTATAAGACTTGAAAAAATAATAATAATTTATAAATTATCAAGGATTCATGAGGGAGGGAGGTTGGGGAAGGAAGGGGGGAAATGAGGAGCCGATACCAAGGGCTCAAATAGAAAGAAAATGTTTTGAGAATGATGAGGGCAACAAATGTACAAATGTGCTTGGCACAATGGATGGATGTATGGATTGTGATAGGAGCTGTATGGGCCCCCAATAAGATGATTAACCAAAGAAAGAAGAACCATTAGTGGAGCACTTTGCTCTATAATGCTTTAAACTGTCTGAAATGCCAGAGGCAGCAAAGGCTGTGCCATGCCCATACCAAAGGCCAAGCCACACCCAGACTAGAGGCCAGGGCAAGAAGACCATTAGACAGAGCAGAAGACCAGTGCCAAGACTCTGAGACTGTGAGGCAGAGCAGCAGGTGGGCTTTCTAGCCCACGGAGGCAGATGCCAAGGGACCACCAGCTAAGAAAATGAGGACCAGAGAGAAAGAGAGACTTGGCTGATGGCTGAGAAGGGGTGCTCCTGTGGACCAATGACTTAATCCTCATGCATGGTAACTTGTTCACTTCCCAAATAAACTCCTGAAATTATGAGCATGCTCTGTGAGTTCTGAAGGGCCATTTCAAATAACTATCAAACCAGGCAGAAAAATAGAGTAGCCTGGGGGACGACATTGGTCTCAGAATGGGGTAAAAACAAAAAAGATAGAGGATTGAGGCCCTGTCTGACCTCTGCCTTGTTGTAATTAGCCTTAAGTGGTTGTCAAGAGGGACTCTCCTTCTCCCATGTGTAGCCAGAAGAGATCAAATATGGTCTCCTCGCAAGTTTTGCCCCTGGTGAAGCAGGGAGTCAGCAAATAAGAGGAGACAGATTGGCACAAGAGCTGCAACAATAGGATCCAACATTATGAAGACGGTGTGAGACCACGCAATGATTCCTTCTGTTATATGTAGCATCGCTATGAGTAGGCACCAACTTGAAAGCATCTACCAACAACACATGGAAAGTAGAATAAGCACCCCGATTGTCTGACAATGTTTAACTGGAAGTAAAAATAGATTGCTTCAAATAATATGATGAAGGACAAGAAGAGGAAGGTAGAAGAAGCTTGCTAGTTAAGTTCAATATTGCTCACAGTAGCGAACTTATAGATACTAGCCAAAAAGAGGCGAAAGGGAAATTATGTAAATGTATCAGTTAAAACTGAACTCATTGCTGTCAAGTCGATTCTAAACCATAGCAACCCTATAGGACAGAGTAGAATTGCTCCATAGGTTTCCCAAGGTTGTACATTTTTTTGGAAGCACGCTGCTACTATTTTTTCCCAATAAAACAGCTGGTAAATACCAACTACTGGCCTTTTGATTAGTAGCTGAGCACTTAACCACTGTGCCACCAGGATTCTTAGTATAAAAATAACCATTAATAAATACAGTCTTCCTAATACTCAAAACGCAAACCCCACTGTCATTGAGTCGATTTTGACGCATAGCAATTCTATATAGGGTTTCTGAGGCTGAGACTCTTTACCAGAGCAGACAGTGTCATCTTTCTGGGGGGTTTGAATAGCCAGCCTTACAGTTAACAGTCCAATGCGAAATACCAAAAGGCATACTAAATAGAAAAGATGGAGAAACCCAATAATAAAGTGTTGTCCACATGCATCAAACCAAAAACAATACCCAATTCACTACCATCGAGTCCATTCCAACTCATCGTGACCCTATAGGACCGATAGACCTGCCCTTGCAGGTTTCTGAGACTGTCACCCTTTACAAGAGTCAAAAGCCTGTCCTTCCTCTGTAGAGCAGACTTGCGTTTAGCAGCCCCACAGTGACCACTCAGCCACCAGGGCTCCATCCACACAGGTACATGCACACAGACCCATTGTAAAATAAGATTTCCAGATGGACTAACAAGGAAAATTGTCATCCTCTGCTATAAGAAAAGAGACACACCTAAAAAGAAGGACATTCAGAAAGGCGAAAGACAAAAGAATAGGTGTACTAGGCAAATACACTTTAAAAAAGTAAGGTCACAGTCTCATTACTTGACTAAGTCAGGTCCAAAGCATTAAAAGAGACAAAGAAGAACAAAGGGCGAAAATACGAAAATAAAGGTGCAGTACAAAATGAAGATCTGAGCGATTAAAATTATGCACCGTAGAACAGGGTAATGTCTTCAACAAAATAATAATAATTCACAAATTATGAAGGGTTCATGAGGGAGGGGAGAGCAGGGAGGGAGGGGGGAAATAAGGAGCTGATATCAAGGGCTCAAGTAGAAAGGAAATGTTTTGAGAATGATGACAAATGCGCTTGACACATGGATGGATGGGTGGATGGATGGATTGTGATAAGAGTCGTTGGAGCCCCCAATAAAATGATTCCGAAATATATAAAAGAAAAGAAAGCCAGGACCCGAGCAGACACATGCACTCCTGTATTGGTCCTAGCACTATTCATAATAGCAAGAAGTTGGAGACGACCCCAGCATCCATCAGAAGACCTTGGATAAACTTTGGTACATGCACACAATGGACAGCTCAGCACCCCTAAAAAACAGACAGGAAACCACAAAGCACCGCACGACATAGAATCTGTGCTGAGTTAAGTGAATCAGTCACCAAAGTGCAAACGTTGCATGAGTCCACTACTAGAAGGATGGAGACCAAGACAAAGCTTACATCCCAATGAGAACAGCCTTTGGATGTTCCCAAGGGAAGGAGGGCAGGCGTGGGAAGGTGAAGCAACATAGGGAAGATAGAGGTCCCTAAGAAGGAGAAGAAAAATCAGGGGTGAGGGGTGCTGAGTGGTTTGATTGGAATGCAAAGTTGAGGGTCCGAAACATAAACCACCCCCCCAGCTAATTTACAAGAAAAAAATTAAAAGACGAACAAAACAGATGACATGGCAATAACTTTCATAAGATAGAAACTATAATGGATAGAAGAATAAACAGAACACAGAAATAATGAGATTATCGCATTTTTATCGAAGATCAAATGAACAGGTTCATAGGCTATTATATAAGCAAATCCATTTTATAACAATATAGATTATATTGTAGGAGGAGCCCTGGTGGTGTAGTGGTCACGTGTTTCATTGGGCCACAACCGGCATGGTCCAAAGTTCGAAAGCACCAGCAGCTCTGAGGGAGAAAGACTGGGCTTTCTACTCTGTTAAAGAGTCACATTCGCAGAAACCCAGAGATTCACTATGAGTCAGCACTGACTCGACGGCAATGAGTTTGGTCTGGAGATTATATTATACGGTGTTATAATATACATGCTATTCGTATTTAATGCTTTACTCCGATAATAGAAAACAAATGGTTTTTTCAAGAGTACATTTGAACATTTATTAAAATTGAGAAAGTTTATACCATTAAAGTGAGAGAGAGATAAATCTGATTACATAAATTTATCACAAATTTCTATGTGTTTTCAAGTCAGCTGGAATAATTTTTCACTGTGTGGTTATGCCGCCAACTGGCAACACAGCTTAATCTATTGTATTTGCTTACATTTTTAAATGGTATCATGAACCATAAAATTCAAAACGAGTAGGTCTATCAGGATAGAGAGAACCTCGGGGAGAGTGCACGGGGGCTAAAGCTGGCCTTCTTTGAATAGACCTTGCTTTCTAGATTTGACTGAGGAATCGGGTAAATATTTAACACACTTATAAAACAAAATGAAAATTTTAAAACTCAATCCCTAAAAACCAAACATACGATTTAAAAATAGCTTAAGCTCCATTGCCAGTTGGCGGCATAAACACACGGAGAGAAATGATTCCAACTGCCTTGAAACCACTGTCATCTGCGCATCCCTATAAGACACACTCAAAGGGTACAAAGAACTACTCGTCCCCCAACCCAAAAAAAAGCATAAGCTATTTATTTGTCACATTTAAGACCATTGTTGGTGCTGTTGCTGCCGTTATTAGGAGCCGTGGAGCTCATTCTGACCTACAGCGACCTTATGGGTGTAAAGTAAACCGCTCCGTGGGGTTCCAAGGCTGTGACACCATGCAGACATGTCACCAGGCTGTCTTTCTGAGGTGCCTCTGGATGGGTTCCAAAGGCCAATCTTTTGGCTAGTAGCCGAGTGTTTAATTTTTTTTTGCACCATTTAGAGTTTCCTTAAAAGTCTTACAATATTTTGGGAAATTATATTATTGAACCCTTGCAGTGTAGAGGTTATGCGTTGGGCTGCGATCCTCATTGTCAGCAGTTCAAAACCACCAGTAACTCCCCAGAAGAAAAATGGGGCTTTCCACTCCTTGAAACAGTTTCAGTCTCAGAAACCGACAGCTGCTCACTCAGAGTCAGCATTGACTTGATTACAATGTGATATTTATTATTGGTGATAATATTGACATTATTTGGAGGAAATTCTTGTTCTTGTATTGAAGGATACAGCTAATGAATGCCATTCATGTTGGTAACCAAGTTTCGGGATGGGGGTGGGGGGTATTGAAAGAAGATACAGATATAAATTCAGCGATGTTCAGAAAATATCCCATACATCTGTGCTTAACTGATTTTCAACAAAGAAGCCATGTCTGTTCAATGGGGAAAGAAAGAATAATCTCCTAAAGAAATGATATGGGACAAATGGATCTCCCTATATAAAGATTTAAAGAGGACCAATATTTCACATTATAAGAAAATTAACCCAAAATGAATGGATAATGTACATATAAGAACTAAAAAA
>NW_022103951.1:1948720-1959375 GCF_000313985.2 Echinops telfairi
GAGGAGTTTATCTGTCCTGTATCCCCTGTGTTTCCAGCTCTTATCTGTACCCATGTACATGCTCTGGTCTAGCCAGATTTGTAAGGTAGAATTAGGGTCATGATAGTGAGGAGAGGAGCATTAAAGAACCAGAGGAAAGCTGTATGTCTCATTGGTGCTATACTGCACTCTGACTGGCCCTTCTTCTCTCCACAACCCTTCTGTAAGGGGATGTCCAATTGCCTACAGATTGGCTTTGGGTCTCCACTTCGTCACACTCCCCCTCTCATTCACATTGTGAGTTTTTGCTATGGGTCTTTGATGCCTGATACCTGAACCCATCGATACCTCCTGATCACACAGACTGGGGTGCTTCTTCCATGTGGACTTTGTTGCTTTTCAGCTAGATGGCCGCTTGTTTATCTTCAAGCCTTTAAGACCCCAGACGCTATATCTTGTGATAGCTGGACACCATCAGCTTTCTTCACCACATTTACTTATGTACCTGCTTTATCTTCAGTGATCGTGTCAGGAAGGTGAGCATCTCAGAGTGTCGAATTATTAGAACAAAATGTTCTTGCATTCGAGCGAGTACTTGAGTAGAGGCCCAATGTCCATCTGCTTCCTTAATACTAAACCTATAAATATATGTACATAGATCTATTTCCCAAGCATCATATATAAATATATTTCCATATGTACATGCTGTATTTAGATCTCTATAAATGCCCTTTGCCTCCTAGTTCTTTCCTCTATTTCCTTTTACTTTCCTCTTGTCCCACTTTCATGTTCAGCCTTCATTTGGGTTTCAGTAATTCCTCTTGGTTGCATTGCCCTTGATCAAGCCCTGCCAGACCTCTCAGGAGTCCTCAAACTTTTTAAACAGGAGGCCAGTTCACTGTCCCTCAGACCCATTGGAGGGCCAGACTATAGTTTAAAAAAAAACTATGAACAAATTCCTATGCACACTGCACATATCTTATTTTGAAGTAAAAAACTAAACGGGGCAAAAACGCCCGGCGGCTTGGATAAATGTCCTCGGTGGGCCGCTTGTGGCTCATGGGCCATAGTTTCAGGGCCCCTCCTCGCCACTTGTTGTTCCCTAGTCTCTGGGTTTGTTAAGAAATAAAACTTTTAAAACTCTTAGAAGAAAACATATAAGTAAAACTTGGAACCTCGTTTTTTACAATGGATTTTTAGATATGACCCCAAAGTACAAGCAACAAAAGATAAAATCAAAAATTTTAAAGTTTTATGCTTCAGATGACTTTATCAAGAAAGTGAATAGACAACCAAAGAATGGAAAGAAATCTTTGTAAACCAAACATCTGATAGGAATTTAAGTCTAGAATATATAAAGAGCTCCTACAACTCAGCAACAAAATGACAAACAGTCCAATCAAAAGATGGGCAAAGGACTTGAGTACGCATTCCTCAAAAGAAGAAATAAAAATAGCAATAAGCCTATAAAAAGATGATCACTTTTATTAGTTATTAGGGAAATGCATAAAAAAACGACACTGTGATACCACTTCACCTCTACTGAAATGACTATCATTTTAAAAAGTGAAAAATGCAAGTGTTGGTGAGGATGTGGATAAATCAGAACACTCGTCCAGTGCTATTGTGAGGTAAAATGAGACAGCCGCTGTGTAAAATAGTTAGGAGGTCTCTCCAAAAGCTCAACATACAATTACCATATAACCCTACTCTTAGTTCTACTCTTCTACAATTCTACGCTTAGTTACATGAGTAGACCTAAAAGAATTGAAAGCGATTATTGTAGGCCAGTGTTTATTGCAGTCTTATTCACAATACCTAAGTATCCATCAAGAAACAGATAAACAAAATATGGTACATAAATACGATGGAATATAACTCAGCCATAAAGAGAAGTGAAATTTCAATACATGCTACAACATCAATGAACCTTGAACAGTACGTTGCATGAAATAAGTCAGGCACAAAAGGACAAAGTGTATGAGATATCTGCAATAGGCAAACGCATAGAAACTGAAATGTGCCAGTAATTGCCAGGGACTAGGAGGAGCTGCAAAATGGGGTGTTATTACTTAAGGGGCACTGAGTTTCTGTTTAGAGTGATGAAACGCATTTGAAGATGGATTGTGGTGATGGTTGCCCAACATGACAAATGTAACTAATGTCACCAAAATATACACTTGAAAATCATTTGAATGGCAGGTGTTTCCTTATGTAGCTTTTACCACAATATATGGTTTTTTTCCAATTTGGAAAAGCTAAGAATATGCTGATAACCAGGCAGCGTGCCCACCATACATTGAAAGGTCTTCTCCGTTCTCATTTTCTAGTACCGACTTGGTGTCCCATCTGCCTCAGGGTCACCATTTATAAACAGAAAATGAATATCACTTCGTAACCACTTGATGATGAAGAAGATTCTGGGTCAAGCATCATCTTTGCACCACACATCAACATTGAAGTAAATAAAATAGACCTCCCTCCACTTCAACTAACAGCCAAGTTCTTGGGAACTATAGGATTCACGTTTTGACCCACCTGGACTAAGGTCCCTCGGAGTTTCTGGAATTATGTACATTCCTTTCCTTAATTTCCCTCTTGAGGTCCCTGTCAAAGGAGCACACTCCCAAGTGTGTGCTGACAAAGATCCTCTTGATTTTGATCCCTTTCATCACCTCTGTCCTTGAAGCACAATCTCAACGACAACACTATAGCGCATGAATGTTGTGTAGGTTTGACAAGTCTTTAAAATGTCACAACCCTGCAGATAAAATAGATGAGCTGACAACCAAATCCATTACCCAAGACAAATCTGCCTGCCACCCAGGACTAAAGTTTAAAGCCTTGGGGATCTTTCGCTTCCTGTTTGATCTGATCCAGGGACCACGCTTGTGTCACAACAGCATATCTGTAAAAACGGAACATGGAAACAGGGCTGAGAATCGCCACCTGAGCTGCTCATCAGCATTGGTGACTTTGTGGTTTTGTCACCAAGCCAGTTCACACCAGCTGTCAATACCAAGTGCCTCTAAGGAAGCTTGCCTCTCGTTCTTTTGTGTTTACCACTGTTAGTTCCTTCCTAGCCTCGCTCCTTCAGTAGCATCAAAATTACACCAAAGATAATTATGAGTGCAGTAGGGTGAGGCAGTGGGTAGGGGGGGAGAGGTTAATATAATGCCAAGAAATCTAAATGAGAAGAAGGCCGTTACTGGCAACTCGTCATGGGCTTTAAAAGTGGACTTTCAGAAGTATCAATGTACCTGCCACCTGGCATCTCTCTGGCATGATCAGTTCCATCCAAGTACTAAGGGCAGCATACTAGGTGGTACTGTGGGTCGAGGGGTGGGTCATCCTCCAGCCGGTCTGAGGCTTCAACCACAGAGAAGCCTGGGGACTCACATCTCAGTACAGCGATGGCAAAGGAGTAGAAAATGATCATGTGTCAGTACACCTAAGTAATACATGGAGGTTTCAGAACGTCTGGCAAAACCAACATGAAGAGAAAGAAGATATTGTCTTCTGCCTTCCAACTAGGATCCCTGGTAGTGTAGCAGGTTCAGCATTGAGTTGCTAACCACAGGTTGGCAGTACACACCCATTACCAGATCCTTAGGGGAAAAGATGAAGCTCCCTTAATGATTTACAGCCTCGGAAATCCACAGGGGCAGTTCTACTCCATCCTACAGAACCACAGTGAGTCAAAATCAACTTCACAGCAATGGGTTGGGCTTGGTTTTGAACCTCCACGTGCTCCCAGTCTGGGAAACATGTGAATGGGAAAATTTGAATAGGGTGCGTATGTTATAGTGTTTGATGACTGTTACATTTCCTGGGATGATCATTGTACTGTGGGTAGGTACGATGATGCCCCTGCTCTTAGGAGAAGCAGGCTAATGTATTTAGGCATAAAAAAACAAGGTGTCTATGCCACCCCTGAAGTAGTTCACTATAAAATAATGTGTGTGTGTGTGTGTGTGTGTGTGTGTGTGTGTGTGTGTGTGTAGAGAGAGAGAGAGAGAGAGAGGCATAGAGAAAAACCAAAGTCCCCAATCAAATCCTAATGTGACTTCTAAAACTCTGCTTTGCCCAGCTATGCTGCTAGCTGTTGAAAGGAAGTAACTTCACATTCTGTTTCACAAAAAGGAAAGAAAGAAAAGAAAAGAAACGATGAGCTTATTTCCAGAGGCATCAAAGGGAGAAGAACTCACAACCAAACTCAAGGAGAGTCGTTTCCCAGCTGTGGACTCTACAAGGAAAATTCCCCAAAGGCCACTCTGCAGATGAAAAGGAATTCTCCGACCAGACGATGGCTGCATCGTGTTCATCTAGGTGGGCTCTACCTTTGGCCTCCTCCACGTCTTGCCTCATCCTTTTAGCAATCAGACATCAAGATTGTAATCAGACAGAGAGCCCAGCACCAAGCTCGCCATAATCACAGAAAGGGAAGCCACGCCAGCTCCTTTCTCTGACCTCACTAGAAGCATCTTAGTGCTGTGGCAGCTCAGTCAGCAGCTATGGGGATGGCTCCACTGATACCAGATATTTCTATAAAGTATGGAGAAGTCCCAAATGTAGAACTGGCCATCCTGCTTAGGAATTCTGCTTAGGAACGACAAGCATACTTTGAACAGCTGTATTGAGCTTTCATTCCCAAGTCATACTATTCACCCATTTCAAGTGTATAATTCCATGGCTTTAGTATTGAGTTAGTTAATTGTGCCAGCCTGGCCAATAATCACATGTGGTGCTGGTTGAAAGGCGGAGGGATAAATGGGTGGTGAAGCCTCGCCTTTCGAGTTCTCGGGTCTCTTGTTTTGTGATGGTTGCATCGGGTGCAGCTGCCTTCGCAGTTCCCTGCTTCAGCTTGCAAGATTGACTTCCTCCAAGACATCCCCAAGGAGAAGCCGCATGGATCTATCCCGATGCAGCCCTGGGTGCTGGAGCAGCCGTGTGGAGACCCTTGCCAGTGCTGAGATGCTTACACGTTCACTGACTCAGCTTTCCTCCTGCAGTCGGCATTATTGCCTCTGTTTTGTGAGGTGGAGGACTTTGTGGACTGGTGTTGGGTTAATGGGTTAATGTTGGATTTGTGGGCTTGGGCAGCATTGGGTTGGGATATTTTCGTGATGCACATTTTCTTTGCATAAAACTCTCTCTTATACGTGAGTTGCTGTGGATTTGTTTCTCCAAAGTACCTAGACTAATACAAGTATATTCACAGGATTCTGTAACCATAATCACAATATTAGGGCATTGTCCTCCCCAAGCAAAGCCCTGTGCCTATTAGCAGTCACACCTTATTCCTCTGCTCAATCGTCACCAATCCTGTTGTGGTGGTTAGGTGCCTTTGAGCCTGTTTGAACTCGTAGTGACCCTCTATACCAGGGGATCTCAACCTTCCTAAGGCCACGACCCTTTAATACAGTTCCTATGTTGTGGTGATCCCCCCAACCATCAAATTATTTTCATTGCTACTTCATAACTATAATTTTGCTACTGTAAAGAATCGGGCGACCCCTGGGAAAGGGTCATTCAACCCCCAAAGGGGCCACAACCCACAGGTTGAGAACCGCTGTTTAACCAGACACCGCCTGGTCCTGCACCGTCCTCACAATTGTTCTTGGGTTTGAGCCTCCGGTGGCAGTCACTGTGCCCCTCCATCTTGCTGAGGGCCCTCCTGTCACTGCCCCTCTCCTTTACCAAGCGTGATACCCTTCTTCAGGCGGTTGTCCAAAGTCTGGGCGACAACGTTTCACCAACCTTGCTTCTAAGAAGCATTCGGGCTGTGCTTCCTCCAAGACAGATGGGTTTGTCCTTTGAGCCATCCCTGGCACCTCCAATATTCTTCTCCAGCGCTACCCTTTAAGTGCATGCATTCTGCTTTGATCTTCCTCAGGCACTGTCCAATTGTCACATGTCTATGAGACCATGGAAAAGGCCAGGGCTTGAGTCAGGCGCATCTTAGTCCTCAAAGCAACATCCTTGCTTTTCAACACTTTAAAGAGGTCTTGTGCAGCAGAGGTACCCAGCGCGATGCGGCGTTTGATCTCTTGACTGCTGCTTCCATGAGCATTGATTGTGGATCCAAGCACCAGTCCTAGGCAACCCCAAATCTATTCTCCGTCCTTCCAGATTTGCCTGCTGTGGGTATTTCATATAAGTGGAATCATATGCAGTAAGTGGTCTTTTGTGACTGACTCTTTTCACTGAACATCATGTTTTCAAGGTTCATCCTGTGGTAGTATGCATCAAGGCCTTATTTCTTTTTAGTGTTGAGTATCCGTTGCATGAATGTAACACGTTTTCTCCATCCATTCATCAGTCGCTGGACATTTTGGTTGTTTTCACTGCTGGGACATCAAGAATCATGATGCTATGAACATTCATGCATGAATTTTTGTGCAAATTCATGCTTTCATTTCTCTATGGGATAGACCTAAGAGCTAAATTTCTGGATCATATGGTAATTCTAGGTTTAACATGTTGAGACATTGCCAAATTGTTCACAAGTGTCTGCATCATTCGATGTTCCCACAGCAATAGGTGAAAGATCCAACATTGCCACAGTTTTGCCCGCACTTACTCATTTCTGCTTTGTTTTATTATTATAGCCACTCAAAAGATAGGAAATGCTTATCGTTAATAGCTTATTGTGGCTTTTATTTGCATTTCTCTAGTAACTGATGAAGGAACCTTGGTGGGGTAGTGTGTTGAGAGTTGGGCTGCTAACATAAATACATTCAGCAGTTCAAACCCACCAAGTACTCTGAGGGAGAAAAACGAGGTTTTCTGCTCCCATAAAGATTTACAGTCTCCGAAACGTAAAGGAGCAATTCTGCTCTGTCCTGTAAAAACGCTATGGGTCAGAATGGACTCAACGGCACCGAGGTGGCAGTTTGAGTGACTTATGATGCTGAACATTTTCTCAGGTGTGTGTGGGCCACTGGTATATCTCCTCTGGAGAAATAGCTTTTCAAATCCTTCACCTATTTTTGTTTGGGTCTCTTTTTGTTTTTTTGAGTGGAAAAATGTCTTTATATATTCCGAATACAAATCCATTCTCAGGTACATAATCATTCTAATTCATGATTTTATTGAAAGCCTGGGTGGCACAAATGGTTAAGCACTCAGCTGCTCACTGAAAAGTTTCGTTAAGCACTCAGCTGCTCACTGAAAAGGTTCCAGGCTACCCAGAGGCACCTTCAAAGAAAGGCCTGAGGATCTACTTCCAAAAGATGAGCCACTGAAAACCCCACGGAACACAGTTCCTCTGTGATCCACACGAAGATGCCATGAGGCGTCATCAACTCAAAAGAAACTGGCTTGGTTTTTGTTTTGTTTTGTTTTTTACTATGTGTCAGGCACTAGGAGAAGTGCTTTGCACTATTTAGTTCACAAAATCCTTACAAGAACCCTGTAAAATTAGGTACTTTAAGCATCATGAAAAATTAATTAAATGATGAGAAATTGAGGCCCAGGCAACCAAGCAAAAACCATCAGTGCGTGGTAAAGCCAGAATGTGATTCTATGCAGTTTGGTGCCAGGACCCATAGCCTACCGACCGCCATGGTCATTCAAGCAGGCAGGCTTCTCTTCTGTGCCAAGAAGAAGCTGACCACTAAAACCTGCTCCCTACTTGTCTCACTGGATATTATGAGATAGTTAGACCCCGGTCCCTGAAGGAGTAGGATTTCATTCGAGAAACAGAAAGCAATTCCCCGACATATGTTATGTATCTCTTCAGCTCTGGGAGTAACTCCTCAAACAATGTATTCGTGGACAAAATAGCCCGGGAAATGGTGTGTGCTCCACCCCTCTCTGGAATACTCACCACCCCTCTTAGTGCATTAGGGTGTAGGAAAATTCCTGCCACCAAAAAAAAAAAAAAGAAACATTACATTTTTGAGTAATCGTCTATTTGCAAAATCGATATACCCACACCAAACTCTCGGAATGCATCCTTGAAAACACCATGTGAAATAAGTGTAGGGTCCACAGGAGGAGGCTAGGCAATCACTCTGTGTTTTCTAAACTATATAATCTCCTCAACGATTTTATGCCCTAAAGCTTCAGGGATTGAACATAGGCACACTCAAACCGAGACCTTGACCTGCTTTCCATGGTTCTGAGCCCTGTTTTAAATGCAGAAGATCGACGCCTCTTAAAAGGTGAACAACAAAGTCTGTCATTGCTCAGGTAGCTATTGTCCACATCTCTATCTAAATTTTACATCTCTGGCCCATTGGTGCAGAACAAACCTCTTCGCGTTGTTAGTTATTTTTATTGCAAATATCCAGTTTTCCATTTCCTTTCCTGTCATTGCCTGCCTAGGGATGGGAACCATTTATGTCATTCAAAATGTTTTCACTTATCCATGTCAGATATTGTTTCACAGTGGCAGGCATGTTCCCTCACTCATAAGTGGATTACATCTCAAAGCTGAGAACCAAGAAATGTATATATAAGCTTGTGAGTTAGACATGAAACAAAACAGACTATCTGTATTCCTTAATTTTTAAACGATGTAGGATACAAGAGCTACGAAGGCATGCCACTTCTCAGGAGACGCCTTCTACAGTAGTATCTATCGTATCCCCCCACAGAGGTAATCACTAGAAATGACGATCACTTCTTGATTTCGTTGTTTTAGAAATGTCACACTAGGAAGAATTCTGAATTGGATGCACTGGTAGTGACTAATAGTGCAGCTGCTTAGAGGAAGACTCCGTAAGCACATCAGTTAACTCTTGCTGTATAACAAACTGCACCAACCTCGGTGATTTAAAGCAACACTCACCTATGCTTAGCAACCCACCTACCTGTGAGTCAGCCAGGTTGACTCTGCTGATCTAAACTGGGCTTCACTGGGCTTTAGCTGTCGGTTGCCTGTAGGTGTGTTTGATATGTCTCTTTCTCCTTGGATATGTGGGCTCAATGGGGTATGTTATCCCCATGGCAATGGCCAGAGTTCAAGAAGACAAGTAATCATATGAACACATTTGGAGTCTTGGTTCGCATCATTTTGGATAGTATCACACTGGTCAAAGCAAGTCCATGGCCAAGGTCAAAGTGAAAGAGTGGAGAAGTGCATTGCATCCACCAAGAAACCGAAGAAAATAGCCAAGTCAACATCAGTGGGCAAGCAAGGATAGCCCTGCCCTGGAGGTATAGATGAGAATATGAGCATTTTTGAAAAACAATAATTCAATCCCCCAAAGACTCCAGTCTTGGTTTTGCTACTTACCTGCTATGTGACCTTGGGAAAATGTCGCAGTCATTCTGCCCCTCCGTTTCATCTTCTATGAAAAGGGGATAAAATAGTTCAGGTGCTGTTGGTTTGTGGTGAGAAGTGAATGATGAAATGCATATAAAACATTAGCAATCATTATTTGTTTATTATCATCACTATTAGCAGCTGAAGGAATAGTCTGAGTATTACAAAGACTTTATTTTTCCTTAAATGAAACAGCGGTGTCCGGATTATCAGATGCATATAAGAAAAACTTTTTACAGTGGCTGAAGGACATAGCCTAACCTCCTTTTTGAAATGCAAAATGTGTACATTAACACAAGAGAAGATCAGAAAGAGAAAACTAAATCCAAGTTGGTAGTGATCTAGAGAAAGCAAATTGGGGGGGGGGAGTATGCCTTAGTAATCTGGATATTTTATATAAAAACCTCATCTACATTTTTTAACCTAAGTTGCGGAAAGCTGAATTACTCAGAGAATTAATTCAATTATCCACATCATTTTGTATAATTTTAAAAAAAGATGAAGAACTGGGGCTACAATTTACCACAGCAAACAAGGATTATAAGGAAAAACATTTTAAGACTATTAAGTGAGCCTTTATATAGGAGTTTTGATAAAAGCAGGAAAACTAGCAATAAAGCATCCTACATATACCGTAACTGTCTTAAAATCCATTAATTCACATTAAATAGAAAGAGACCCATTCAGGTTTGTTTTGTTGTTGCTGTTGTTTTGTTTGGGGAGTTTGGGGGAGGTTGTTTTGTTTTTCAGAGCTAGTTGTAATTCAGCAGCCCAAATACATCCACTTTTTCTGAGAAATTGATTTAAAATAGACTCATCTTTCTGAGTATCCATTCTACCCACTTAATTCCAATCCACACAGCTTTAATTCTGAATTCTGCTTCCTCCAGAAGACATCTAAAGACCCTATTCTCATCCCCACTGGGTTAACATTTCCCTCTAGCTTTGAATTGTGAGAAACCTTTTACTAGATACTATAAGTACGGGGCTCATTACTCAATACAAATGGAATCCAGCTTCTGTCTCTTCAAATGACCCTGAAGATTTAGCACAGTGCCTTGGGCATCAAAGTTATTCCATAAATATTTGACTACTTCAACCAGTTGCCTTCAGTTCACAGAAAACATACAACCAATGTCCACAGAATGTTTGTGAATTACTAGAAAAAAGCAGAGTAAATGCCTAGGTGAAAGTTGTCCATGCCTTCTCTACCTAATATGATTAATATCTGTTCAAGGAAATAGAGAAAAGAATCAGGAGGCAAAGGACATTTATAGAGGTCTAAATATAGGCATGTGCACATGTAAGTAAATATATATATATATAGATATACACATATATAGTGACCAGACATCCCGCTTTTGGCGGGACAGTCCCTATTTTTAACAATTTTTCCCCGCGC
>NW_022103951.1:1960619-1966421 GCF_000313985.2 Echinops telfairi
CTTAGCTACAAATATATAAATGCATCCGTAAACAACCCCAGTTGTTATTAGGTGCTGTCCAGTGGATTTTGATTCAGCCAACTCATGTGACCAGTTAATAGAGTGACCAGACTTCCCGCTTTTGGCGGGACAGTCCCGATTTTTAACAATTTTTCCCGCATCCCGCAGCGTTTTAAAAAAGTCCCGATTTTTTTAAAGAATGCACGACAAGCTAGGGTATACGGTTTTTGGCTGCCATGTGGCTATTTCGCCAGGATATGAGTTTTATCAATGGTGTCCTGCTTTACCAATGTTAAAATCTGGTCACCTTAGACTAGTAGAACTCCCCCCCTCCCACCCCCACCCCCGGGTCTTCTAGGCTGTGATCTTCATGGGAGCGGATCACTAGGTCTTGCTCCCACAAAGCAGCTGGGTGGATTTGACACTGAAATCTTTTGGTTAACAATTCAGCCCTGAACCATTGCTCCACCAGGGCTCCCTAAAGAAAGACAATTATGAATCTAACTCCACTCAGAACCCCAAGCCTAAAACATGAATGGTATCCTTGATTCCAGACCAATCTTCCCACATGCGTGTATGTGCACATGTCCTTAATTGCCAAAGTCTGGTCATTTTTTCTATTAATGTTTCTTGATTTCACAACATCTCTCTAGCTCTATTGCCACCATGCATGTTTGCTCCTCATAGATAATTGCCACTGCAGCTTTACCACTTTCTTCCCGAGGGTTCATCCTGTCGCAGTCCCTGCTGGGTCAGGCTCATCTAATTGTGGTTGACAATATTTGGTAGCCTCTTCCATCAATGGATAGAGTCTATTGCTCCTTGCCATGAATATGAAGTTGGTCACTGTCACTTGCTTCAGCCAATAGGACATTAGCAAACAGGACATAAACTGAGGTTTTAAAAGTGTTTGACATTGGTGCTGGCCCTCTCGCTGCTGGATAGCCTTCTGCCATCATGAGACCTAAAGTGAGAAGCTTTTGCAAGACGACAGACCATCAAGAGAGAAATCCCAGCCAGCTCACCTGAAATCTCATAAGGGGAGCTGGCCTAGACCAGCCAGGCTCAGCTCAGCTGACCTCAACCAGAAGAATAATCCAGCCTATTAGCAGACGCATGATAGGTAATAAAAGGTTATTTGTCTTAAACCACTAAGCTTGGGGGTAGATTGTTATGCAGCTACAGCTAGCTGAAACATTAGTCATTTTTGGTACTCTGTGTAACACCCTGGAATAGGTTCCCATAAGATGAAGTCCAAATACTCTAACTTCCTAATATTTTCACTCACTTGAGCACCAACTAAATTCTACTGTTCTCTTACTAATTCCTTTTCTCGCCTCTCAAATTTTGCCATATAATTAAAATTTTCAAACCTTTAAATCCCACTTAGCAATAAATCAGTTCCATTTATGTCCCTGGCTAAACCCTTATTATTCACTGAGTCCTTCCTGCATCCTGGTAAATAGCCATTTCTTGTTGGTTTTAATTTATTAAACACACACCACTCAATCTTCTGTGCCCTGTAGGAGGTTCTTTCCCTGTATAATAAAAAGTTGCTGCTGTTTATTCATATTTTAATGATACCATGAATACAATGGTGCATATTCTGACTCCTATTCTTAGAGAAGTGGTCTCTGTTGGATTCTCACTGCCATTCATCTTTCTGTTTACTGTTGGACTTTGCTATTATGATAATTCCAGATACATCAAAATAATATCATCGTGGGCCAGTCGCTTTGTTCAAAAAGGAGCCACCTTGTCCATTTGTTTCCTCTCACATTCAATAGCAGAGCTGACTGCCAGATTAATGTTTTAATTGAACCCCACCTGTGTTTGTAGCTCCCTGTAGAAAGTCTGTAACCCTCCAAACGCTGAACTCCTAACAGTTCTCCAGCTGCCGCAAACTAATCTACAATGACTTGGTTCCAAGTCTTGAAAGTCCTTCAAGCTAGGACAGGATAAGGAGATGCTCAGTAAGGTCTGTCTCGGGACCGTGGATCTGATGGTCACCTGGTTATCCTGAACAATAGAAAATTCTGGTAGAAATTCCCACTTGGTGTTAGGGTGGATGAACCTAGGCCATCCACTCCTTCATTTTGCACACCACAATGCTCAGCAGAAAGAAGCAGAGAACACCCTTTACATGCCAGGTACCTGGACAAGTATTTGTTTAGATAATCGAAATGGCAGCCCAGAAATGTCTTCTAGTTTTCTATCTCGCTGCCCACACAGACGCAATGCCCCATTTAGCGAGACTATTACATCTTCCTAGTGATACCGCTGGCAGATTGTCACTGCTCAGGGGACAAGACAAAAATGTGAGCCAAGGACGGGGTCCCTCCAACAAGTTCTTTGTCTGAGTTTGCCTGTCATCCATCCACGGGCATCACTACCCCAGCTCTTAAGGACCCGCCTACATTGACCCGCTAAGGAAATGCACTAAACCAGTGCACTAAACCCGCTAAGGCCGTGCACTAATGGCTGCAAAGGAGATGAGTGGTTTTTCGTAAAAAAAAAAACCAAATAGCCCTTTGGGGTTTATAGCTGTTACAATTCTGCTGTACAACACACTCATATGAACAGCCTTGCTATACTCCTTTATTAGACTAAAATTCATTCAGAGTCATCAAGCATTTATCCAATACCTGCTAAGTGGCAGTCATGCCATAGTTTCAAAGGATTGAATGAAACTCACACCCTGATTTGCATTCATCCCTATTAAGGAGCTTCCTGTTTCACCTAATTCCCTAAAAAAAAAAAATCTTTCTCAACCCATTGTCCTGTTTCAGGCCCCACAGCCAAGTCTTGTCAACATCATCTTCCCCCTCACCACCACCATCTCCTCAAAGGGACAAATAACCTCTCATTTCAAGCTAGTAAGAGCTGGAGACTCCTTTGTATTGGGGAAGACCATTTCAATTTTCTGTGGGAGAAAGGAAAATCAAGTTTCGAGAAGGCGCATACCTGGGTTCAGGGTGCTGGTGCCAGAGGTGCCGCCCAAGCAGACCCGGGCTCTGTTCAAGGCTGCGACCGCCAGGTCGGCGTGCATTTTACCAATTCGCTGGAGCATCATTGCCTTTTTTGCCCATCTGTAAGGAGCCATCATATGTTACAAAACTGTTTCGCTACTTGGAGCGTGTCCATGACAGTGGTATAGATGGATCCTATCCATTTTATCTTCAAACACTGATAAATACTTCCTCTTGAAATCCAAAGTGTCCTGCCATTCTGAGGCCAGCTATAGGGTGAAAAGGAGTCAACACAGCTCCCAAGGGTCCGATCTGTCCCGGAATTGATCTCTCTTGATTTAGCAAGGACAGGTTTCTCAGCAAAACCCCAATGGACCACTAGAATGAGATGATTCCACCTGGGTGGATACTTTGGTGAGGAAGTTGCAGCCAAGAACCCAGCCAGGTTGTGTCCAAGCAAGATCAACTTGGCCAATCCTACGGCACAGCTCCACGCCTCCATGGATTCTACAAACTGATTCTTCCCTGTCAAACCGGGGTCTACTACTTCGTCCAAAGCCCACCAGGTCAAATGCAGAAACAGGCTGATCGGTGCAAGGAGCTTCAAGATGAAGCTCAAATCCTCCGCCAAAGCCAGGCAGGAGGACAAGTGGGGTCTTAGTTGGAATATTATAAAAAGAATTTCCATGTCCCTATTTTATTTACATTAGATATAGAAACAGGTCCTTGTGGGTGAACGTGCAGGAAAAACATGGTAATGTTTTCTCTGCAGCTTCTTTCTGGGGTGATGTGAATGGCGAGCTCCAGGTGGGAAGTCAACCACTGCACCACCTGACCTTTCACCGGGCTCCGCAAAGTCCATTGCCTCCACAGTTGCACAAGTGTCCATCTGCTTCTGGAAGTCGGCTGACAGGTTGACTGGGCCTCTCGGGGCGCTGCCGCCCCTCAACACCGTCTTCTTCTAAGCATGACCTAACTCTACCCTTGCCTTTGCTCTCTATTCTGAGTGCTCTAGCAAAACCAAGCCTGGGACTCCCAGAACCTTCTAGCAGATCTCCATGTCTCTATCTTTCGCCCTGGCATCTCAAAAGCAAACGCAATTGCCTTACTCCCCAACTGAAATTTCCTCAAAGGCCCCCTATGGTGGAAGTCCCCAGCTCCCAGCAGGGCTAAACTGGCCTCATCACGACTCCGCTGCTTCCTTCGCAGGCTGAAGGGGGGAATGAATCATGAACCTGCGGGATTTCAGGGCAGTGTGACCTAAGAAGTGCACCAAGTCCAGACTCCCTCTCCCTACAAATCTGTCCGATCCATCTCCTTCCCAGCTGAGAGGAACTACGCTAGCTGGGGTCCCCGTGGGGAAATGGGAAGGAAGCTGGCTATACAGTTGACTTGACTTCATTTTTGCCCCACTTGGGTCAAAAGCCAGCAATCAGAGATTGACTCATGAAGTCAAGGTCTCATGGACATGCTCAGAGCGGCTTCTGTTTCCCACACCGGTCTAGCAAGTCAATCGCATGCTTCTCTCCTCGGCGCCAGGTGCTCGCACCAAGAAAGATGGTGGTTGGAAGTGACCCAAGCCTGTCCCCAAAGGCCCAAAGGGGCCCATGGGAAGATCGGGACCTTTGTGGTGACATTGCTGGCTTCACTAGGCCCCGTCCGCCTGAGCGGGTCACACCAGGACATCATGGGCGCACCCAAGTTGTATGGTTAAGTCACATTATCCTTTAAGTAATATAAAAGTAACATTATCCTTAGTTAAAAATTAATCTTTAAATAATGGTTAAAGCAACACTATCCTTCAAGCATTATGAAAAATGTGCTTGTTTTATTCAAATTTAGGAAATACTCATATATAAAGCTGAACAGATGACTTAAAAAGTGCCTACAATCTCATTGGTAAGCTTCATGAACATTTTTAAAACTTTTCACTGAAGCATGATATGAGGAGGCTTCAAAAAGTTCATGGAAACCTGGAATTGAAATATAATAAAATTTTCCATGGACGTCTTGAAGCCCCCTCATGTACACACAGCACAGTTTACATAACAGCACCTTTTTCACTTTTGTGGATATGTTTATGGTCTTTTATTTCTATTATGTAGGTAAGCATGTTTTTACCAAAATAAGATTGTATTTCCCATACCTTTCTGGTTTTCATTTGTTATTTATAATGAACAATGACCACTGTTCCGAGTCATTAAATATTCTTCTACAATATCCTTTTAGCCATGACACTTACATTGTTTTCATGTTTCATTATTATCAACAGCACTGCAAGAAACATCTTTTGAGATGAAGTCTTTGCATCATTCTTGAAATACACGTTGAAAATGTAGCAAGTCCATTCATTTTCCTTGAGCATCATTTCCTCTGAGGCTCATATAAGCCACCCAACAGCAGTGGGGAAAATGAATTCTTATTGAATGAAGTTTCACAGAAAGCAGCTCTACCAGTCCACAGAGAGGACCACATGACCGGCCCCACTATGAGACATGAGGTCCCTCACTGACCCATAGCCCTACAGGGGACAACACTGGAAACAAAGTGTGGGAATTGCGCCTGATCTGATTCTGCTACACCAAGGCAAAACACCAAGGGGGTGCAACAGGACAGCAAGGGAATGGAGCAGCAAGATCTCCAGGGAATGCTAAAGGTGGACTTTGGGGCCAGGACGTGGTGCCCCAACAGACTGGATTGGAAAACACTCCTAAAGGCCAGCGATCCTTGAACTAACTACAAGCTTTTCTTTCATGTTGTGTTTTAATTTGTTCTTTGTCAGTAGTTTGTTGTTGTTGCTGTTTTGTTGTATATTGTTGCTTGGTTTTACTCT
>NW_022103951.1:1967960-1986253 GCF_000313985.2 Echinops telfairi
GGAGAGCAAATGTTTTGAGAATGATGAGGGCAATGAATGTACAAATGTGCTTTACACAATTGGTGTATGTATGGATTGTGATGAGTTGTATGAGCCCCTAATAAAATGATTAAAAAAAGAAAGTGGCTGTATTCTTACCTGTAAACATATGCCGCTTGGTCACAATGACGACTCAATGACAGAGAAGTGTAACGTCAAGCATCTTTCACACATGATATAAAAGGATGCGTCATTGGGAGTTTTGACTGAGACACCGGGACACCCAATATCAAAGTGAGTTCAAAGACAGACTACCATGAAGGAATTTCATAGGAGCACCGTTAGAACCAGTAGATAGTTCAACCACATTGAGGAGATCCAGGGAGAGTGTCTGAATGAGAGAGCATTTCTAAGAAGGATGGAGTCCCTAGGTAGCACAAACAGGTAAGTGCTCAACTAGCACCTTAGGATGGTGGTTCAAACTCACCAAGAAGCACCTAGGAAGAAAGGCCTGGTGATCTGCTCCTGGAAGCTTGCAGTCCTGAAACCCCCGTGGAGCAGTTCTACTCTGCATCTGTGGGGTCGCCATGCAGCCAAGAAAGACTGAGGCAGCTGGATTTGGGTTTGCTAAGAACACCAGGAGGAGAAGACTTGACTCTGGGGAGAAAGCTAACATCGGAAGCTCACCATTGTGCCCCCTATGTGACTGGCTGCTTTCAAAAGCTAAAGCCACTGGATTAAAGGGTTGCACATAGGGAGTAACTCCACTCCCTTCGAGGTCAAATATCTATCAATCTCAGGAACCAGAGGGAAACTGCCCGCTAGGAGAGCCTTTGAGCCTTGTAAGGGGCAGGGCAGAGGTTAAGAAGGATGGGGAGCTGCTGGATAAAGGAGGTTGCTCTTGTTGGGTGCCCTCCAGTTGGTACCGACTGCTATTGACCTGATGTGCAAGTGGACGAAGCATAGGTCCGCCCTGTGCCATGCTTGCAACCACGCCCATCGTTGCAACCCCAATGTCAGCCCATTGCGCTGAGGTCTTCCTCTTGCATGCTGACCTTCTACTTTTCCAAGACAATGGCCTTCTCCCGGACCTGGACCCTCCTGATAACATGTCCCACGTGCCTAAGACCCGGTCTCCCCTTCCTCCCTTCTAAGTGCTCTTCTGGCTGTACTTCTTCCAAGACAGGCTTGTTCATCCTGCTGGCAGCCCCTGGCATATCGAATATTCTGCACCCACACCGCAATTCAAAGACATCAATCCTCCCTTGGTCTTCTTTATCCATTGCCCAGCTTCCATATGTATAGGAGGCCATTGAAAATGCCATCGCTTGAGTCGGGTACACCTGAGTCCTCTCAATGACACCTTTCTTTTTTGAACATATTCAAGAGGGTTTGGGCCGACGGAGAAAGACCCTCCAAACCAGGAAAGAGCCAGCGATGAGTCTCTGCAGAGCCCACAAACGGTTCTGAGGGAGAAAGTGATCTTGGATAGCTGACCCGAGAGCCCGAAGTTTCTCCCCAAACAAAGCCAGCAAAGACCAACTTTCTTGTACCCCTTTCCCCGCCTGCCTTCCCATGCTCCAAGTCCACCAGGGTCAGAAGCTTGGGCAGGCCGTTGGGAAAGGAGAGGCGGAGGGGTGGGGGGTGGGGATTCAATGTCAAATCAAGTTTGAAGTATCTGAGGCCAGACAATTTTAATTGAATCAAGACTGCATTTGCAGATTAAAGAAATTATCTCACCTGAGTAGTGCAAACAGTTTGCCCTCAACTAAATGGCAGTTCAAATCTACTCAGCAGTACCAGGAAACAAAAATGCCTGCCGAGCTGCTTCCTCCAGGGTAGAGCCCAGAAAGCCCTAGGAAGAAGTTCTAGCCTGTAACCCAGAGGTGTCAGTTGTTAGAATCAACTCCACAGCAACAGGTTTGGATTGGGGCTATGGCCATAGAGCTATGAGGAGCCAGGAAGTCTGGAAGTTTGACGAAATTTGTATCCAGTACCTAGAGAAGCACTTTTTCCACAAATCACAATGTAAAGGGACAACGAGAGGCCGAAAACAAAGATGCTTTCTGATTTCAGTCCGAAAGTTTAGTCTGTTTGGAGTACCGTCGCTAACATTTTTAGCAGTTACATGGGCCAAGAATTGAACTAAACTCTTTATGCATAATTTAACTAAGTCCCCACAACTCGATGAGTAGATACCATAATTCGCCCCATTTTATAAGGAAAGAAACTAAGGTGCAGAGACATGTAATAGTCTATCAAAGATCGCAACGCTGTCAAGTCCAGAACTCAGTCAAATCCAGGCCTGCTTGGCCTGAAGTCCATGCTTTGTACCATTGAGAAACATTTGGTATAGAAAGGACCACTCTCAACTGATAAGGATTGGAGTAACACACAATTGCTCGGCTGAACATACTGCACATCGAGAACAAATTACCAAAATACAGTGTTTAAAATCAAAATAGCAAGCAAAGTACTCAGTTTTTAATTCCTCAAGACTAAAACGTTTCAGCAATATTAAATTGTATATAAACTGCCAATTAAACGTGTCTGTGGCGTATCTCATTTTGATTGCCATAGTAATTTCTGGCAGAATAACAGCAAAGGTCCGGATTTCTAGTTCTTGGTAAACATGAGTAGCTGGAATCCATTGTTGTAAGGACTTAACACCCCCACACCTGGTCTCAGCCTGAATGGGAGTTGTCCACAGTCTGACATCAATTCTTTGCTATCGATTTCCTTTTTATGAATTGGGATGGCCAAAATGAGCAACCAGCGACCAGTTCCTAGCCAGCGCTTTTATCCACTAAAGCCAATTGGTAGAAGGAGAAAGTTATGCAAGCAGCTCAGTTATGTATATCTCTGTGAACTGTGACTTATCCCACATTATACAAGCACCTGTGTTCCTTGCCGTGGGTTTCACTCCTGCCAACAACACCAAATCATACCACCCTCTGTGGGAATAGTTAACTGATGCATGCCATTGGGTGGAGGGGTGAGGATGGTGTAGGCTCATCTGCGGGCATATCCTGGAGTACCCTTTGAATGTGCCTTTCTAGAAATGAAATTTCTACAATACCATCTATCGCTTCCACCCCATGGCAGTTTTAACTTTTCTTAAAAGACAGACGGGGTTATATTTTCTCCACTGCCTTCTCTGCGATAGTTCATTCTTTCTTCTTCTTTTTTCTGTAAGGGAGTTGGGGTGGCAGAAAGATTATATCGTGCTTTGCGCCTGAAGCACTCTTAACAAATTGTTAGTGGTACAACTTCTTTGGCTTGCCTTTCACTGGCTTGTCAAAATGTAAATCATCTCTCCTCCTCAGGGAAACAGATGACAGGACACTTGAGCATAAAATCGTCTGTCCTTGTGGAGACCCAAAGCCCATCAGTAGGCAACTGGACACCCCCTTACTGAAGGGTCGCGGGGAGGAGACGAGCCAGTCAGGGTACAGGGTAGCAATGATGAAACACACAACTTTCCTCTAGTTCTTACATGCTTCCTCCCCCCACTATCATGATCCCAATTCTACCTTACAAATCTGGCTAGACCAGAGGATGTACATTGGTACAGATAGGAACCGGAAACACAGAGAATCCAGGACAGATGAACCCTTCAGGACCAGTGGTGAGAGTGGTGATACTGGGAGGGTGGAGGGAGGGTGAGGTAGAAAGGGTGAACCGATTACAAGGATCTACATATAACCTCCTCCCTGGAGGACAGACAACGGGAAAGTGGGTGAAGGGAGACATAGGACAATGTATGACATGACAAAATAATAATAATTCATAAATTATCAAGGGTTCACGAGGGGGGAAGGGGATAAATGAGGAGCTGGTATTAAGGGCTCAAGTAGAAAGCAAATATTTTGAGAATAATGACAAATGCGCTTGACACAATGGATAGATGGATGGATGGATTGTGATAAGAATTGTACGAGCCCCCAATAAAATGATTTTTTTAAATCGTCTATCCTTGGTTTCACTGCTCTTGGTAGCTCACATCCTTCCTTCTCCTCCTCTCTCCACTGCCTTCCTTCCAAGCTGAGAGCAATAGCCAAATTCCCTTACGTCCTATTTTCATGTAACCGAGAATTAAAGGCATGTCTACATTAAAAGCATTTCCTAGGGCTACAGAAAGACTTGTCCTGCCTCCCACCGTGGAACAAAGGTTCAGTGAAAAGATATGCCACAGGGCGTGGAGGTGGGGGGGGAGCCAGGGAAACTAGATGCCTGTGAATTCAGCCAAGGAATCTGAATCTGCACATTTCTAGTGTGTCCCCCATCCCCCCACCCCCCAATTTCCCAATTCTTTCACTCTCCTCTGAGGGATGCGAAGCAGAGCTGAGTGAAAAACACACGCTACCATTTAAATCCTGCTTGCCTCATTCTCTGCACAGACAGCATCGGGCGGGCTGATCGAATGCAACTCAAAACATAATGTAGCTGGGGAAAAGACAAGGCCTTTTTCGCAGGAAGGAGGAGGTTAGGGTAAAGGATAAGGACCTGGCTTCGTCCAGCCAGCAGAGGGCGCAGCCTACACATATAAGTATAAACAAGCCTTCATGGGAAACTAAGGGTTCCTGAGATTTTTGTGACAAATTTCTCATGATCAAAAGCCATTTCCGGGCTCCCTGCTCTCTTGGACAAAACTCTAGTAGAGTCACTCTGATTTCTCTTCTAGTCTAAATAAAACGATGTTCTACTGCTCCCAGGTCCAGCCACTTAAACTGCCACTTTTCTGCCCCTGGCTCTGGCATGGGAAGGAAGATAAACTCCTTCTAACGCAGCTTCCCCAAAAGAGTGACCTGTGTTCCCAAGCAGCCTTCATTTGTTTAAGAGACTTGCACCTAGAGTTTCTTGATCAAAGCTCAGGCGCTCTAAATGTCTCCCTTTAACAGACTTGGTCTGTTCAACTCTTGACGCTGGGAATTGGGATTTCCCAGAACTATTAGCACTGCACAGTAGGCGCTCCACGCTGGCCAAGAAGCGGGGATTAACAGGTATTTGTCTCAGCTAATTTCACTCTCTATACCAACTCTATAGAGGCTGGGGCTTCTTGGCCGAGTGTGTGCCACCCTGCTAATTGGCTACGAATGTAACTACTCTGGCATGCCAATGGAGCTTGGGGTACTCCACTGCAGTTGAGCGGTTTGGGGGCTTCTGGGCAATTGTAAGTGACTCATTTGCCAACATCTCCCTCCCATTGGCTATCAGAATCCCATCCCTGTCGCTGTGGTTCATAACAATGTTGATACTCAAAGACATTTATGAATTGCTGTGGTAACAAAGACTTTCCACATGGCACCCTGGCTATTCAAGGACCAGTTGCAGAATCTGAAGGCATACCATTAGCTTCCCTGAAACACACAGTTGCCTGAATCCAAACAAAGTATTCTGTCCATCAGGGTATTCATGAATGTTCCAAAATCATTTCTGGAAAGGAGGTTATACGTGTTAGAGGAGGTAAAAGCGTTAGTACCTTTTCATATGTCATATTCTTCCACTCTTCAGACCCTCTTCATGAGGTATCCTACAACTGAAGCTTCGGATATATAAATTGTAAAGTCACACATTAAACAATATATAAGGGTTGTATGAATAACTTCAAGGTGGGTGGTTCAAACCCACCAGCTACTCCACAGGGGAAAGATGAGGCTGTCTGCTCCTGTAACGATTGACAGTCCAGGAAACCCTATGGAGCAGTTCTATTCTTCTAGGGTCCCTGTGAATCAGAATTGAGATTAGACAGGAGTGGGTATTATTTAGCTCCATAACAAAAAATCTCAAATTTAGTGGCTGAAAGCCAGGACCCTGCATTATCTCATAGTTTAGAGTGGGTTAGAAATCCAGCCAGGAGCAGTGTAACTGGGTAATTGTGACTCATGAGCTTGCAGTCCCCGTGTTGAGGAGGGCTGCAGTTATCGTGGGGATTGCTTCTGAGCTCACTCCCGTTGTTCCCAGCAGGCCTTCGAAGATCTACCTGCAAGTTCACTAGCAGGGGCTTCTCCACAAAGCTGCCTCACAATGTGGCAGGTGGCTTCCCCCAGAACAAGTAGTCTAAAAGAGAGTACCCAAGAGGGAAGCCACGGTCTTTTTTATAACCTAATATCAGAAGGGGCATCCCATCACTTTTGCCATATTCTATTCACTACAACCAAGGTAAGTCTAACCAATCATCAAGGGCAGGAAGTGGCAAAAGGGCATAATACCAGGAGGCAGAGATCTTTTTTGGCGGGTGGGGAGGTGGGGACAACTTAGAGAACATTTGATGTTATATCACAGCCAATTGATTGCGTTCAAACACCTATGCTTCTAGTGGGGGAAGGACAGCATGCTTGGGAAAATAAAGACTCAGTGAACAAGAAGACCCTCATGGAAGAGGGTGGACCCAGTTGCTGCCAAAATGACCGCATGCCTAGCAACAACTGTGAGGATGGCACCGAACTCTCCATGTGAGCGCAAATCAAAAAGTATTGCTACAAAATCAGAGAAACTTTTATGAAACAAAAATATCAACATTTAACCTCTTTCTCTACATAGCCTCTATTGAGGTCTATAGTAAGGTTTCCATCTCTTGAACCTTTCCCCTGAGAATGCTGCACTCTTCCATGTGCACCACGTCAACATGACAGTTTGGCCCTCCTCGGAGGACTCAAATCATGTTCCTTTGTAATGTTATGTGAGGTTGGGGAACAACAAGATATCTGAGCAGCAAGATCAAGGCTGAAGGGTGGATGGGATAAGGTTTCCTACTCCCCTTCTCTTAGAGCAGCCCGCGCTAGCCTTGAAGAATGAGCAGATGTAATGTCGTGATGGAGGAAAAATCCCCCAGTGCCACGGTCCTGGCTTTTATCTTGCAGCTGCAGTTTTAAATTTTCTGAAAACTCACTAATAAACCTCTATGATTAAAAAAAAAAAAAAAACCCTCTATGATTGTCCTGCATCCTGTAAGAACATCTGTCAAGATGGCCTATTTGGAATCCCCCAAAAGAGTTGCCATCACCTCCTGAGCCTTGCATTTAATTGGTTCCGCAGATCCTCTCAGAAACCACTCTTGATTGGACCTAGTGTTTCGGAAGGCCCCCTCAATGTGTCACTTAGAGAACTCACCTGCAGTCATCGCTGATCACAGAGCCATGTCTATCAACCCATAAACCTGTGCGAGAACCCTAGAAGCAACTCTTTTTTTTTTTTTCACTTACACTTGAATGAGAGTACAGCCAGAGCACGTTCCATTAGTACCATTTGTAAAGAAACAACACTGGAGTTCAAATGATAGGTGCCTTTTGAAAGCTGACCCCCAACTTGGTGGCCCACTGCTTCATCATCCTTTATCATGCATGTGCTCTATACTTTTCTCCCCTTTGCCACGCTTTTGCAGAGCTATATTCACTCGTGTAACACTTCCGGTGCCACCAATGTTGCCACTGAGATGTGTGGTTCACCATTCCAAGCTTGTTGTCTGGGCTGCCTGCCACCCAATCGTAAACCTCTTATTACAAATCCCCTCTTTCTATCAAAGGCTTGCAGGCTTGATTGATTAATTGACCCCCCTCTCGACACTGTCATAATGATAATAATAACAATAATACATTTCCAAGTGTGTTTGCGTTACCATGATGAACTGCAGGGGTTTCATTATCATTTAACCACTACATATACCTTCTGGTATGCAATTGTCTAGTGCATTTTTCTTTCTACATCTCTAATACTAAAACAGAAACATCTTCAAAGATGAGCATTGGAAGGATAAAGTAAGGAAATGGAAGGATGAAAATGTTCTATGCCAAATGTATTCTACTTTGAGTGTATTTTAATGTGTAAGCTTCTTGACTCATTTGGTTCCTGAATTTTCTTCATTGTATGCATTGAAACGGTATTAAATCTCTTAAGGTGTATTTAATAATTCCATTGTATCAAACGAATGTAGGTGTCCCATGTGTGTCATATAGAATGCATTTGACAGCATTCATCAAATTTTTAATTTGGCATTGAAGCATAATGCCAACATGATGGAATACTGAAACACAGAATTATTGCTTAAAATGAAGGATGTTGCTTGGGATAATGAGATGGTATATATAAACGTACCTTGTACAGTAAGCAGAGAGCTCAAAATCATCTTCGAAAGAAAAGCTAGATGGAATTCAACTCTGACATAGAATTAAGTGCAAATAAAAATTTAAAAACTACAGAGAAACACCCCCCCCCCAATAAAAGAGGGTGAAGTTGACCCTCCATGGCTCCAGAACTGGAAATAGGAAATAGGTTATACTGACATGCAGTCTTGGGGCCTCCCCATCCCATTAACATACAAATCATTAGCACTATGCAAATCAGAAACACAATCAAGATTCTCAGAGTAATTTCTATTCCCACCTCTGCAGAGAGATCTAGTCTAGTTAGTTGTACAGATCGAGCTTCCGGAAATTTTGATTAATTAGGGAGAAAATGATAGTCACAAGAGAGAACTTGCAGTTAATCCAAGTTCAGTTAGTCAAGGTTACAAAGAGGATAATCAGATAGGCTATTCAACCTGATACTGTGAGAATTCTATTATTAATATGCCTCTGACTGCAGTCAACCAACTCATCAAACTAGGTCAGTGGGTAAGGCAGGCATGACGAGGAGTTACATGGGAACAGTTACAGCATTTATTTCTACAAATGAAGACCCGGAACCAGCTACCAATTCAAACCAATGCTGATCCAGATGGTGGACTTTTATTCAGGAAAGAAAATCCCTGTTTCGATTTGCTTCTGCCATTCAAGATAACCCATTTTGTAAAAAATAGCTATTAAATGTAAACTAAAATAAAAAGGAAATACTCTCACCAATCAAATATGCGAATTTGCCCCTCTTTTTAGTTCTTAACTTGTGAATAATTAACAGATGTTTCTGGATATTGAAAAGACAGTAGAGAGAGGTTCCATATATCCTTCACCCACTTTCTTCCAATGGTTACATCTTACATAACTAGTGGTCAATATTAAAGCCAAGAAATGTCTGTTGGTTCCACATGTGTTTCTACATCTAGGCCATTTTTTCACGAATGTACATTCAGGTAAGCACCTGCAATCGAGCTGTTGGTAGGCACCCTCGAGTCGGTTCTGTCTGACTCATAACCTCCCTATCTACAAGAGAAAGAAACACGCACAGCCAGTACTACACCAGCCTCACCGCCGATCTGTTTGAGCCCTTTATTGCAGCCACTGTGTTGTCAAGGACCTTCCTATTTCTCCCTCCCCCTCTGCTTTACCAAGCACGATGTCCTTCTCCAGGAACTGGTCTCTCCTGAAATACATGGCCAAAGTACATGAGATGAAGTCTCACCATCTTTGCCTCTCAGGAGTATTCTGGCTGAACTTCCTCCTGGACAGATTGGGTTGTTCTGTGGACCGTCCATGCTGTTGTCACTATTCTTCTCCACAATTCAAATGCGTTCATTCTTCTTTTGAGTCCATCTTTCACAAGAATATGGAGCAATTGAAAAGACCCTGGTTTGGTGCACCTGAGTCCTCAAAGGAACCTCCTTGCTTTTCAGCACTTTAATGAGGTTGTGTGCAGCAGATGTACCCAAAGCAACACGTCATTTGATCCCTTCCCTCCTGCTTCCCTGAGCATTGATTGTGCATCCAAACAAGGCAAGCAAAACCCTTGACAGCCTCAACCTTTTCTCCATTGATCATGGTGCTACCTATTGGTCTAGTTGTGAGGAATTGGATCTTCTTTACACTGAGTTGTAATCCATACTAAAAGCTGCAATCCTTCATCATCATGAGCAAGTGCTTCAAGTCTTCCTCACTTTGAGCAAGCAAGGTTGTGCCATCTGTATATCACAAATTATTATAAGCCCTCCCCCAATCCTGATGCCACATTCTTCTTCATATAATCCACTTTCCCTCCTTATTTGCTCAGCATACCGATTGAATAAGTATGGTGAGAGGATACAACCCTGACACACACCTTTCCTGCTTGAAACCGTGCCGCATGCCCATCTTCTGTTCCCACGAGTGCCTCTTCATCCATGTACAAGTTCCAAATGAGCACAATGAGTGTATTGGAATTATCATTCTTCTCAAAGCTATCCATACTTTGTTATGGTCCATAGTTGAATGCCTTTGCATAGCCAATAAAACACAAGTAAACATCTTTCTGATATTCTCTTTCAGCCAAGATCCATCTGACATCAGCAATGATATCCCTTGTTACACAGCCTCTTCTGGATCTGGCCTGAACCTCTGGCAGCTCCCTGTCAATCCCTGTTGAAAGAGTTGTTGGAAGATCTTCAGCAAAATTTTACTTGCTTGTAACATTAATGATATTGCTCTATAATGTGATCATTCTGTTGGGTCACCTCTCGTTGGAATAGGTACAAATATGAATCTCTTCCAGTCAGTTGGCCAAGTAGCTGTCTTCCAAAATTCCTGGCATAGAAGAGTGAGTGCTTTCAGTGCTTCATCAGCTTGTTGAAATATTTTTATTGTTATTCTATCAATTCCCGAAGCCTTGTTTTTGGCTATTGCCCTTGGGGCAGCTTAAACTTCTTTCTTCCATACCAATGGTTCCTGTTCATATGCTACCTCTTGAAATGTTTAAATGTAGACTAGTTCTTTATGGTACAGTGACTCTGTATATTCTTTCCATCTTCTTTTGATAGTTCCTGCATCATTCAATATCTTCAATAAAGATGAAGAACTATGTCATCACCACAAAGTTCTTTACCATGCTAGTCTTTTAGAGCCATACCACCATCCCTAATCCTTTGGCAGCCACTAATTTGTTTTCCAATTCTATGAATTTGCTATTCAATGATGTTAAATAAATAGACCCATACAATAGTATGTGACCATTTGAGGTTTTTTTTCATTTAGCATGTCCTTGAAAATATATGTGGTTACTCCAGGTATTACATTGTGAATACACAATTTAACAGCAATTGGTATTGAAATTATACTAGATCAAGTAAAGTGTGAATTTTTTTTACCTTCCCCTGCTTATAATACAATTGTCTTAAGTATTTCCTCTGCATACATTGAGAACCACATTAGAAAATGCTATACTTTTTGTTTCAAATGTCACACATAATTTAGAAACTAAGGAGGAAAAGGAAAATCTGTTGTTGTATGTATCCATATTTTTGTTTATTTCTTTGTTCTTTCTTCTTTCCTAATGCTCAAGATTCCTTTGTTACCTTTATATTTCAAGAATTTCCTTTAGTCAGTGTTTAAGAGTAGCCCTGCTAACTACAAATTATTTTGTTTTCCTTGGGCTGTGAATGTCTTTATTTCCCTTTCATGCTAAAGGATAGTTTTGCTGAGTATAGAATTTATATTTGACACTTCTTTTCTTTCTGCACTTGATGATGAATCTGCTGACCTTTATTTTTTCCTATAGATAATACATAATTTTTTTGACTACTTTCAAGATATTTTCTTGGTCTTTATTTTTCTAAACACATCACTTGATTACGTGTCTAGGAATGAGTTTGTGTGTATATGTTTATCACTCCTGTTATTCTCTCAGCTTCTTAAATCTGTAGATTTTTGCCCTTTGCCAAACTTGGGAAATATTTAGCTATTTGTTCCTTTGAATACTTTTTCAGTCCCTCTCTCTTTCTTCTCTTTTTCTGAGATTCCACTCACACAAAGACAAGCTTTCATTGATACCCTAGAACTCTGGTGCTCTGTAACTTTTTAATATTTATTTTCTGTCTGTTGTTCAGATTGGATAATAGCACATTCACAAATTATCCTCTTTCCTCTCCATTCTGGTGGTGAGCCTATTTATTGACTTTTTATTTTAAATGTTTTATTCTTCAATTCTACAATTTCCATTTTCTCCATCTTTATAGTAGTGGATCTGTACACCTTGGTCATGAAGAAACCATAACATTCCTTTGATTTTGTAAGCAAAGGCTTCTATGTAATTATTTACTGGTAAGTCCAAGCATCAGATGGTTCTCCAGTTGCCCCAAAGAGAAGAGGCTAGCACTAGGACTTAAACCATATAGGAAAGTCTGTTTTCACTGTTAGCACTGCAATTTCAGTTGATAACACAAGCAGACATTGAAACAAACAGTGTGATTGAAAGCAATATATCATCTGAGAAACTGGGAGAAAATAACTTCGGTGTCTTGTTGTTATGCTTAGACATCTTCCCATAATTTCTTATGAACCACAAAAATGAATTGAAAAATGTTCCCACTATTTCTATTCTCTAGAATGATTTTTATAAGATAGAAGTTATGTGTTCCTCTAAATTTTTTCTGGACTCATTTGTAAATACATCCAGACCTAGTGTTTATGCTTTGTTTGGTAGAATGTATAGGCTGTTTGGTTGGGGAAGGGTTTGGGGCTATTGAGTAAATTTCTTTAATGAGCATGGGCTTATTCATGTTTGGTATTTCCTTAAGAGAAAATATTAGTAATGTGCATTTTTTAAAGAAAAAAATCCATTCTTCATAAGTTTTTTAACACAATACCCTCCAATGAATGTATCTTTAATATATAAAAAGCTGCTAAAAATACAGAAGAAAAGTCCTACAACACTAAAGAAAAATGGACTATAGAGAAGAACAGATGGCTCATAGAAAAAGAAATGCAAATGTCTCTTAATCATATGAAAAGATGATCAACCTCACTCATAATATAAGAAATGCAAATTAAAACTAATTTGAGATCTCATTTCTTCCTACCAAATTGGCAAAAAATCTCTGCTGGTAAGTCTGTAGGTAATAGATTCATTCATATGTTGCTAGCAGGAATGCAAAATGTTATAGATAATTGACACCATATAGCAAAATTTACTCTTGGACTCAGCAATACCACTTCTAAGAATCAACAACTAGGATAAATAAAAATATAAAAATATTTATTCCAAGTCTACTCATTGCAAAACTGTACAAAATAACAGAAGACAAGAAGCAATCCAAATTGAAGATAGCGAAAAATACAAAAGCTAGGCTTCTTTAATTGTACTTCATTCTCTAAATTTTACTTTGGAATTGTAACTATAAAATAAAATTTTAATTTAAAAGCACTGTGTGAAACAGTTGTTGGTACAAATGCCAGAAACTGAAACTATTCCAAGTGACAGTAAAATACAATAAACTAACATTATATTAGCGATATTTACTTTAAGGGCAAAATAAATCTAATATTGTTTTCAGTGACTAAATCATTGAGGTACTGTGGGTATTGCTGTTCAGACACTGCTGTGTTTGTATTGTGAAATAAAAAAAGAAATTTAAAAAAAGATTTTGTGTGTGTGAAAGAAAGGAAAAACTGATGAGTTTAAGCAAAAAAAAAAAATACCAATCTCATTGTCTTGCATTTGACTTGAAAGTATCAATAGAAACTTGTGATGTATTTCACGTTTTTAAAAAGATGACCACTGGAAAGACTGAGCAGCCCAGAATCAATGGGCACCCTTAACACCCAGATTATAGTCTCTAAATGTTATCTAGATGATTCTTGGCTAAGAGAGGAAATTATCTCTTTCTATCACAAAGTAAGGAAAATGCCAAAGGTTACCAGGTGTGGTATTTAGATATTATGTCAACTAGACACTCCTGGCTAGGGGCAGAGTTCAAACTGTCATTCAAGGGGCAGTTTGATGACATCTCCTTAGGGAGGGGAGCACATTTGTTTAAGAGCGAGATGGAACAGAGATCATATCTCTCTGTCACTTTGCCTTTCTCTTTGCTGGGACTTCACTAGGACTCTGTCTGCCTCAAGGGGTGGCTCCATGTGGGACATTCATCTCTGAGAGCTGTCAGGGCCCTGCCATGCTTCCACCAACCTTGGTTTCACATGACTCTGTACTCACCAGCCTATGATCTCCTTGCTTCCCACTTTGCCTTTCAGCTAGCACTGGACCTACGGATTTGAGTTGGACTGGGCTGGGGAGACTTCTTGGTGTCTGCCATATTGCCTACCAATCCTGAGATTTGTCAGCAATTTGCCGTCTTACTTTTCAACCTTGGATTCATTTGCTTTTGCTGCCACAAACCTATCATCTTCCTGCCAATCTTGGCTTCATCATGAGTCAGGAGTAGTTTCCAGCCTGACATCTGATTGACAGACTTGGAACTTGCCAATTTCAACAACTATGTGAGCCACTTTCTTGATAGAAACATATAACTTATTGTTATTTTTGTTGTTTTCCATTTTTAACAATCAATACAATCTTATTTACTTATTTCTTGCATGCACCTTTCACCCAAGTTAATATGTGTCTATCCTCTAGTTAGTAATTTACCCTCCTTTGCACCTGGTAAACATCAAAGAATATTTCTTTAGTGTGGAAAAAAATTTTTTATTATAATGGTCTCATAAAATGTTTGTGGCTGACTTATTTCACTCAGTATAATGCTATTCAGGCTCATTTGTGTTATAAGGTGTTTTTCAGAGTTATTATTCTTTAATGTTGCATAATATTTCACTATGTGCATATACCATAGAGTTTTTATTCATATTTCCATCTGTTTGCTATTGTAAATAGTGCTGCAATGTACATGGGAGTGCACATTTATTATTGCCATGGTCTGGCTTCTCTAAGACATAGAGTATTAAAATTACTGGACCATGTGGTATTTCTATTTCCTATTTTTTGAGGAAGTGCCATACTTTTTTTCCACAATTATTGTACCCCTTTCTGGTCCAGCAGCACTGAACACGAGTTATAGTACAGCCACACCCTCACCAGTATTTGTTGTCTTTTGTTTATTTGAACTTTGCTATTGATGCTGGGATGAGATGATATTTCATTGTTGATTTAGTTTGCATCTCTCTAATGGCTAATGAAACTTGAGTTGCAATACTTAAGGATTCCATGGCAATATATTGAACAATGCAGAAAGCATCAAAAGAAGATAAACGGAATGTGAAACACAGAGTCACTGTACCAAAAAAGAACTGGCCAATATTCAACCATTTCAAGAGGTAGCATATGATCAAGAACCAATGGCATTGAAGCAAGAAGTCCAACCTGCACTGGAGACATTAGTAAAAAACAATATTCTGGCAATTGATGGAATTGCTAATTGAAATGTTTCAACTCATCTATGCCAATAAATTTAGAAAACAGCTACCTAGCCAACCAAATGGAAGAGATCCATATATGGGCCCATTCCAAAGAAAGGTGATCCAATAGAATGCAGAAATTATTGAATAGTATCACTAATGTCATATGCAAGTAAAATTCTACAGAAGATCATTCAAAAATGGTTGTGGCAGTACATGAACTGGGAGCTGCCAAATTTCAAGCCAGATTCAGAAGGGGACATAGAATAAAGGATATCATTGCTAACATTAGATGGATCTTGACTGAAATCAGAGAATATCAGAAAGATGTTTACTCATGTTTTATTCACTATTTAAATGCATTTGACTATGTGAATCATAAGAAACTATGGATAATATTGAAAAATGAAAATTCTATAACACTTCATTGTGCCCATATATCACCACCACCACCAATGGTTAGTGATTGTGAAAGTTTCTGCATACTTATGTTGACTGCCTGAATATCCTCTTTTGTAAAGTATTTGTTCTTGTTCTCTGTTCATTATTTAGTTGGATTACTTGTCCTTGGGGTGTTGAGGTGTTGAAGTCTTCTATAAATGTTAGAGATCAATGCCTTACCTGATATATCATTGCACACCAAAAAAACCAGTATATGGGTTCTCTTTTACTCTTTGGATGAAGTCTTTTGATGCATGTCAGTGTATATAGTCATTTCATTTCTCTTCTGTTATGTTTTCACTTGTTTGATAATATATTTATGCCACGTATTAGAACCCCGAAGTCTGTCCATGTTTTTTCATTTAGGTTTTACATTTAGGTCTTTGATTCATCTTGAGTTCTCTAGTGTATATGGTATGAGATATGAGTCTTATTTCAGTTTTTTCCTGCAAAGAGATGCCCAGTTTTCCCGGCACTATTTGTCAGAGGCGCTCTCTTCCCTGTTCAATGAGTTTCAGTCCTTTGTCAAAGATCAGCTGTCCATAGGGGGATGAATTTACTTCTGGGCTCCTAATTCTGTTCCGTTGGTATATATGGGTGAGCCCTGGTGGTATAGTGGCTAAACTGGACAATCAGTAGTTCGAAACCACCAGCTGCTCCACTGGAGAAAAAATGGGGCTTTCTACTCCCCAAAGAGTTATAGTATCAGAAACTCAAAGAGAAGTTCCACCCTAGGGTCACTATTGAGTTTGGTTTGGATCAATATGTCTGTTGTACACATATGAGGTTGTTTTCATTACTGTGAACGTGTAGCAGGTTTTAAGGTCGAGCATTATGAGGCCTTCTATTTTGTTCTTCTTCTTTACTAGTGCTTTCCTTATTTAGGATCTTGTTCTAGAAGGAGCCTTCTCTAGTAGCACGGTAGGTTAGGCACCAGGCTACTAACTGCAAGTTTGGTAGTTCAAACTCACCAGCCCACTCCACAGGAGGAAAATGAGACTGCTCCTGTAAAGATTTACAATCTCTGAAACCCTACATAGGGGTCTCTATGAGTCAGAATCAACTCAACAGCAGTGGGTTTGGTTTGGGTTATTTCTTTTCCATATAAAGTTGATGATTAGCTTTTCCATCTTGATTGGAAGTACTTTATAACTGTAGATCTCTTGGGTAATACTGACATTTTCACAAGGTTGAGCACGGTTTAATTCTTCCATGTATATAGGTCTCCTTTGGTCTCTTGCAGTAGTGTTTTGTAATTTCCTCTGTACAAGTCTTTTGTGTCTCTGACTAGATTTATTCCAATGGACTTCATTTTGGGCTGCTGTAAATGGTCTTGTTTTCTTGATTCCCTTGTCAGCGTTCTCCTGGTTAGTACAAGGAGTTCAACTGATTTGTGTAGGCTCACTTCATATCATGCAACTTTGCTGAATCTTTCTATTAGTTCTAGTAATTTTCCTGCTGAGTCTTTGAGATTTGCTATGTATATGATCATGCCACCTGCAAATATCGTTTTACTTCTTCTTTGCCAATTTGAATGCCTTTTATTCCCCCTTCTGGCCTTAGGAGAGCTGTGTTAGTCTGGGTTGACTAGAGAAACAATTTCACAGGTGTATTAGAAAGGACTTTATATAAAAGAGCAATTGTATATTGAGAAAACTTCCCAGCCCAGTCCAGTTCAAGCCCATAAGTCTGATATTAGCCCATATGTCCAATACCAGTCTATAAATTCCTCTTCAGACTCATACAACATATGCAATGACGTTGAATGCAGGAAGATCACATGCCAGTGGGTGGAAAGTCTTGTGGATCCAGTGGTGGTGGAAGCATCTCGGTGCTGGCATGGGTCTCCACATGGCTCCTCCAGCTCCAGGGCTCTGATTCCATTAGCCTCACTCCATGTGGTTTGTCAACAGGACAATGAGGCAGAGAGCATGTGTGTCCTGCCTCCAGGAAGAAAGACAGAAGTTCCCAGAATCCTCAGCAGAAGGCCATGCCCACACAGAGGCCTCATTGGCTATGACCTGATTGACAGGCTAGACTCCACCCCTTCGCTCAAGTCGAAAATAGATTATGTAACTGCCACATGAGCTCTGGTGGTATTGTGGTTATGCATTGGGCTGCTGATCATAAGATAAGCAGTTCAAAACCACAGACAACTCCGGGGGAGGAAAAACAAAGCTTCTTACTACCATAAAGAGTTAGTCTCAAAAACGCACAGAGGCAGTTCTACCCTGTAATGTAAGGTCACTATGAATCATAATCGACTCGGGCAGTGAGTTTGAGTTTTTCTTCACTTATATCTCTGATGAAGACTTCAAACACAGTATTGAATAGAAGTGGTGGTAAAGAGCATCCCTGTCTGGTTTCCATTCCCAAGGGAAATGATTTCAGTATTTAGGTATGTTGAACTTCCCTTCGGTTCTCCTGGTACTTGGTATGCAGCTATTGATCTGGCCAATGCCTTCATCTCAATACCAGTCTCGAAGGACCACCAGAAGCAGTTTGACTTCAGCTGGCAGGGGCAGCAATACACTTTCACAACTCTCCCCCAGGGGTACATCAACTCTTCTTCACTGTGCCATAATTTAGTCTGAAGGGACTTTGATCACCTGTCTACTCTGCAAAATGTCACACTAGTCCTTTATATTTATGACATTATGCTGATTGGACTCACTAAGGAGGATGTATCAAAGACTCTAGATACATTGGTGCAACATCTACGTGCAAGAGGTTGGGAAATCAACCCAACAAGATTCATGCACCCTCCACCTCAGTAAAATTTCTAGGGGTCCAGTGGTGTGGGGCATGTCGAGATATTCCTACTAAAGTGAAGAATAAGCTATT
>NW_022103951.1:1988183-1990719 GCF_000313985.2 Echinops telfairi
TAGCCGGGCACCATCAGCTTTCTTCACCACATTTGCTTATTCACCCACTTTGTCTTCAGCGGTTGTGTCGGGAAGGTGAGTATTCTGATGGATCCATTCCAACATACCAATTTCCCTAAGCTTTTGGATGCCTTCTTCTACAGTGTACTAAGGTAGGTCAGGTCAATCAAGTTGGTCTAATCTAGGCCATCTGGCAGCCCATGCTTCAGCGAACCAACCAAATAAGCAAGTGGATCCTCTCTTAACCTCTCCTGCTGAGACATTGAAGGAAGATTCTGTGCTTAGGGACCCCATATTGAGAAACTCATACTGGTCTAATGTTACATTCCTTACACCAGTATCTCACACCCTTAGTAACCATTCCCAGGAATATTCTCCAGGCTTCTGCTTATATATATTAGAAAACTTGAGCAGATCTTTGTGAGTACAGCGCACTTCTTCCTGAGTCATCATCTGAACCTCACCTTTAGGACTTTTCTGAGACTTAATTCTAGTTACAGGTCTAGAGGAAATATAGGTGGTGGGGATGTTTCCTGGGTGCTCTCAGCAGTATCTTGTAAGTCATCTGCCCCAGGCAATGCTACAGATGCAGCCCCACCTGGCATTTCAGTTTAAACAGTTTGGCTAATCTGCTCAAGTGTGGGTTGTTTTACTGATAGTGGATTAATCCCCTCAGGTGGGAGGGGTAGATCTATTGACTGGGGTGACTCTCTAGGGGCTCTACATCCTCCTCTTCTGGATCATCAGCCCATATGTTCCCATCCCATGTTTCAGGGTCCCAATTCTTTCAGATTAATGCCCTTACTTTAATATCAAATGCTGTTCAAGACCTGCAATTCAGCTGATGCTGTAATTCAGCTACTTTTATGATGAGACTCTGGATTTGGTTTTCGGCAATGTCAGCTCTATTACTAGAGGAGACTCACATTTTCTATTGTAAGGAGGACCAGCTAACCAGCTTCCCTATACTTCTCATCCTGACAAAACTACGGGAAAGTATCAAGCACACGATCACCCAGGGACTCTCCTCTCGCCAGCACTTCATCTATTGGTGGTGATACTGTGGATATTAGCTTTGCAACTTCACACCATGAATTAACACCACCCCCTCTAGTAAGAGTGGCAGACTTACCAATACCTTTAGGTGTAGAGATAACATTACTAGTGCTGTTAAGCCTAATCAGGCTGGAGAGCCAATTTGAGAAACCCATATTTGTGATCTTGTTTCTCTAGAACCACTCCCATACCAATTGTGTTAGGAAGTCTTCTGTAAAGAAACAACATCAAGACACTTATGATTATAAAAGAGAGAGAGAAACAGCATGAAAGAATATAACAGCTTATTAGTCCACACAGCAGTACAGAGGGCTCAGTTCAACTCACTTTCGTGGAACAGCTAATATACTGGAAGTCCTTCAACTCACTCACGAGGGCTACTGGGTTCAAAGTCAAGGAAGCAGACAGCTAAGTCTTCCATAGAGCAATACAGGCAGTCTGGCCACAGGCAGCAAACGGCAGGGTGGGTCTCCAACAATCAGCCAGATGACAGGATCCAACAGTCCCAAGCTCAAGTGAGGTATACACCAATAGTGTGGCAAAGTAGGTCTTGAATGAACCTCAAGCTCTAGCGACACGATCCACGGGTTACGTGTCCATGGGTAGTGTAGCTCGCAAGTTAAGGCAGAGAACTAGCTAAGGCAACTGCAGGCGAATCCAGTCACCAGAGAGCAAGGGAGGGAGAGGTGAAGCTCAGCCATTTATCTCTTTGCCCTCCAATCAAACTGCAACCTTATTAATCCCACATGTTCTTATTGGCCAGGTTGGCACAATAAGCCTACCTATTACACTGAACAAGTTGAAATTGGAGGACTCTCTTGTACTATTGTCCTGAGGTACTCTTTAAACCTGGAACTGAAACTAACCACTGAGATATCCTTTGAGCTAAATAATAGATTTGTTCACAGATTAATGAATCTCACTATTGAGTACTGTGATGCTTTAAAAAATATCTTTATGAGATGATATGTCAACAATCACTTTAAAACAAAAATGGGAAACTAGATTGATTGAAACAGAACAACCAGAATGGAAATATTGAGAATGTTTACACATAGTGAAGAATATGATGAATGTCTTTGAACAATTTGTGTAGAAATTGTTGAGTGGGAACCTAAACTGTGGTATAAAATTTTCATCAAAAATATAGCAAAAAGAATTTTTAGAAATTTATGAACCTGTAAAAAGCATATGGGTGATTTTTGTACTATGGAGGAGAAATGAAATGATTAGGATAGTGTATCTTTATGGTAGTCCTGTTGAAAAAAATTCAGACCTGTATCTAACCAAAAGTATGCGTCACTACAAATTCACAATTTATAGGAATGATAAGACTGCAGTAGTGCTATTTTGTAATCCTTAACAAGAAAAATATCTAAGAAATGATTGGGGCTACTAGCATCACAAAAAGAGGTATACTGAGTAGCAATAATGAAACATACAACTTTCCTCTAGTTCCTAAATGCTTTCTCCCCACCCC
>NW_022103951.1:1991272-1993114 GCF_000313985.2 Echinops telfairi
GACACACAAAGATGAAGCATTGTTCTAAAATAAATAATATACTATGTTCAATAATCTTAGAGCAACCACTCAGAAAACTATGCAAAAAACTATACAAAAAACACTATAAACAAATCAAGATGGAATCATTAAAAATGTACAAGTCATGTACAAGAAGATAAGGGGAAAAAGAGAGAGAGAGAGAGAAAATAATTCAATGGCAGACTTAAACCCTAGTCTATAAATAATTACCTTAAATGAAAATGGTTTTCATATCAACCATTTAAATGGTTTAAATGCCAAGTTAAAGGGAAGAGATTGAAGAGTGAGGGCAGAAAACTGACTCCAACTATATGCTATTTTCAGGAAACTCTTTCAAATTTGAAAATATATGTAGATCGAACCTAAAAGAATGGGAAATGATACCATCGGTTGTTAAAAGACCAAATAAGTCTGTCTTTGAAGAAATACAGCCGGAAGGCTCCTTAGAAGTAAGGATGGAAAGATTCCATCTCACGTACTATGGACATGTCAGGAGAGAGACCGCACCCTGGAAAAGGACATCCTGTTTGGTCACTAGGAGTCAGAATTGACTCGAGGGTACCTAACAACAACATCACCATACAAACAATGACTCTTTAAAAGCAGGATTGACTATATTAATAATAGATAAAAGAGGCTTCGTAACAAAGAAAATAACTACAATAACCAAGAGACACATTGCCTAATGATAAATGATTTAAAAATAAACCTGCAGAAAGCATACAACATAGCCGAATCTGTGAGACACAGCTAAAGCAATGCTGAGAGGAGAGATTTTAGCACTAACGCTTACAGTACAAAGGAAGGACGTTCTCAAATGAATAATCTAAGTTCTTATTTCAAGAAACAAGTAAAACAAGAGCAAAATAAACCCAAAGTAAACAGAGATGGGGATAATAAAGACAAGATCAGAAATTGCTAAAATCGCAAAAAAACAATAAAGAAAACCAGTGAAACAAAAGATTGGTTTTGACAAATTCAAAAACATTAATAAACTTCTAGTAAGATTGACAAAAATGAAAACCAAGAACACACAGATGACCAATGTCAAGAGTGAAAGAGTGATGCTTGTTTCATGGCTGACATTGGTCATGGCCTAAGGGAACACTATCAACCACTTTTGGGGTTCCTGGATGGGGCAAATGCTTAATTTCCCATCCCAGACCTACACTTTTCCATAAGAAAAGTGAAAAAATTCACACTAAGATGTTCTTAAGTAAGGTCTTGTCTTTAGGGAGAAAAGTTTAAAATCAAGAAAGGTTCATACTAGTCCAGACTGACTGATGACGTTTCGCAAAATGGAAGCTATTCTTACTAGGGTTCCACTTCATAGATATAAAAAACAACAACATTCTAGGATCAAGCATTTCTTGCTTGATCTGCGACAAAAATTTCTTCCCTGGCTTTTTAAATATTGATGGTGGTCCTTTCTTTTCTTTTCTGGTTTTTTTTTACGTTTTAAAAACTGTTTTATTATTAATTAGGACATTTACAGAGCAATCAGTTCTCCATTCAAAAATTCATACACACTTTATTTTGTGTCATTAATTGCAATCCCCGCAATGTAACACCACTGACCCAACTTCCTCCCTGTTTCCTGTTGCCATCCTTCTTTCCTAACCCTTCTGAACTTTGTCCTTGAGTGAGTGTTGCCCTTTTGATCCCAAATGGTTTATTTTATGGAATTTGTACCTTACTAATGTTAGTGTTTCCCTTACAGATTTTACCCTTACTTACTTACAGTGTTACACTTACTAATGGTAGTGTTACCCTTACAACTGTCTGTTGTTTGACTAAAAATTGAACCAAAAAGCTGAGTTC
>NW_022103951.1:1995386-2005411 GCF_000313985.2 Echinops telfairi
CGCCGTTTGTCTCCAGTGCTGTCCCCAGTGGTGTGATGGGTCAACGAGGAACATTGTGTCCCGTGGTGGGGCCGGCCCCTTGGTCATCTCCGTGCATCGCTGTTCCAAACAGGCACATTGTCCCCCCGGGCTCAGCGAGCCAGGATGTGCTCCACTCTTTCCTTTTCTTCCCCTTCCCCCCTCACTGGCTCACAGGTGCTCAGACCAGACCAGTTCCCCTTCCCCTCTTCCCGAGCTGCAGCTTCAGTGCTGTCCTCTGAAGTGAATTCCCCCTGGGGGAGGGTGGTGCTGTGCACCCAGTTGGTAATGGGGCCGGCCTTTTCTTTCATACTCTTTATTTGTATTTTTATCTATATATTATTATTCTTGCCATTTTATTTTTTTAATAATTAAATCATTTTATTGGGGGCTTGTTCAACTCTTATCACAATCCACACTTACATCCATTGTGTCCAGCACTTTTGTACATTTGTCTCCCTCATCATTCTCAAAACATTTGCTTTCTACTTGAGCCCTTTTATTGTCTCTGTTGAGTTTCCTAGTTCGTGAAGCATAGAAGAAATAAATGCAAAGAAATAATAACTGATGTAATGGTTTATCAGGGATGTGGAATGGGGGTGGCAGGTGGGGAGGGTGAGGGGATTTGGGAAGCAAACAATGAATGCAGGAGGTAGGAAGGAGCACTAGAAGTGATTGTGATGATGTGCATACAACTCATTTTAAAAGTGATTTAACCATAGAAGTATAGGATATGTGAATTCTATATGAAGAAAACTACTTAAAAGAAGAAGAAGAAAGAAAAAGAAGAAACCAAACTGTACCAGTGGTTACCATGGTGAAGGGGAAAGAGTCTTTGCTCAGGGAGCATTGAATTTATGCTAATGGTGATGGAATGATTTGGAAAAGGATACCAAGAATGGTTGTACAACACCAAGAGTATACTCAATGACACTGCATTATACAAGTAGACGTTGTGGAATTGGAGAATGTTTTGTTGTGTATATTTCTACAACAATGAGACAAAATATAATTATATGAATAACAATGAGTACAGGAAGAAGAAAATGTTCTGGAATTGAATATGGTGACAATTTGTACAACTCTTCTTGATATGATTGAATTATTGAATTGTACAACATGTAGATGAAGTGCTAATAAAACTGTTAAAAAATTTTTAAAAACCTAAACAAACAAAAAAACTTACTTCCAGATAGCCACAGACAAATTCTCTCAGTAATATGCTTGTCTTAGTCTCCTTAGGATGCTTAAAACAAATAAAATCTCCAATCAAAACAGTGGTTTCAAAAGGAATCTGCTGGGCCAGTCAAATTCAAGGCAGAGGTTAGTTCAGAAGGTTATGCCAACTGTTTGGGGATGCCAAAAAGGTATTCTTGGAGAAGGTCTCAAAGAACATCAGGACTGTCACAAGGGCTTATAAGGAAGAAGTTTTCAGAAAACTGCACTGATGGGGGGAAAGCTGGAAAAGTTGCACCCAAATAATTTTTTCCCATCAAGATAATGCATCTGCTCATTCTTCAAGGGTAGCAAGGGCTGGCTTCTGAGAATTTAATTAATAACTTATTACCCTATCCCCTACAGCCCTACTATTGCCCTTTCAGACTTCTTTTTGTTCTCCAAACTCAAAGAACATTGAAAGGGAACATGATTTGAGTCTTTTGAAGATGCCTAAACTGCCATTCTGATGTAGTGTAAATGGAAGAGCTCCGAATTCTTCAGGAAAGGATTAGATAGATAGAAACATTGCCTTCAGTAATGTGTAGAGGTTCTGTCAAGAAATAACAGCTTCACATTTTCATATTTTATTTAACTTTGGTTTTTAATTTTTTAAAAACTTTGTTTTACAATGCTATGCTATTGTAGCATTATTTTATAACCTACCTGCAAACTTCTTTGTCCCAAATGGAATTACCTCCTGTATCGAAGACATTCTTGATCTAAATTGTCCTTTTTATTTCTACTTTCATTTATTCTCTTACTGAATATTCCCAGAAAGACTTGAACACTAAAGACACTCAAAATAAATTGTTGCTGCACATGCACATGCCCATGAATGTACACTCAAGCTCTCGCAACTTCAATATAGAAAATCAAGTACATTAGAGACCCTTGCAAAAGCACACCCACCCTAGGAACAGAGGCCACAATCTCAAATCTTGGTAATGGAAGAGTTCCTTCCAAGTACCCTGCTAAAAATGTCCCAGGCTCCAAAGCAATTTATATATTCACATACAATTATCTAATAAACATCATCTTAGAAAATCAAGGACAAAAAGTAGAGAAGTATCCCCCTCTCTATTTTATTCACTTGGGTCCGACTCAGGACACTTTTTGTTAACTTCTCTTTTCAACCAGCAGTGTCCTTTACTATTTTAACTAGGGCTCATTTGGATTAAAGAGTAGCAGAGAAGGTTCATGGGCTGAACATCCAGCTCAGGAAAATCCCTGTGCTGCATGTTTCTGCTCACAGAAATACAAGTATATCTTGTTTTAATGTGCTTCCTTTATTGACTTTCAAAGATATAATGATTTTTATAAATTAAAGGTTTGTGACAACCCTGTCTCCAGCAAGTCAAGTATATTGGCATCATTTTTCCACCAGCATGTGCTCACATCATGCCTCTCACATTTTGATAATTTTCACATTTCAATTTTTTTCATAATGCTATTGCACATTTAATAGAAAACAGTATAGTATAAACTTAATTTTTATATTCACTGAAAAACAAAAAAACCATGTGACTCACATTATTGCAATATTCACTTACCTGCTTCATGCTGCAACCCTTTCATACAGTTCCTCATGTGGTGGCGACCCCCCCAACCATAACATTACTTTTATTGCTACTTCATCACTGTTATCACTGTCATTTTGCTACTGGTATGAATCGGGCGACCCCTGTGAAAGGGTCATTTGACCCTTAAAGGGGTCGTGACCCACAGGTTGAGAATCGCTGGTCTAGAACCAAACCCACTATTCACATAGCCAGCATTTCATCTTACGGTGTCCATATATAGACTAGCTATAGAATTAACACAATCACTAAATCTCAAGCTGAAAGCAGGGAAGAAAAATGTCAAGCCTCGATTTGCAATATTGAATGATTCCTTGGGAAAATATCGAACAATGCAGGAAGCTCAAACATAGATGGAAGGAGTATAGGAAAAGAAAATTTGATTGACATTCAACATTTCACGAGGTAGTATACGGTCAAGAACCAGTCATGTTGGGAGAGGAAGTCGAGTTGCACTGAAGACATAGCAACGAACAAGAACCCCAGGACTTGGTGGAATACCAATTGAAATGCTTCCCCCAAACTGATAGAGCACTGAAAGCACTCGCTCATCTGTATCATGAAATTTGGAAGACAGTAACCTGACAGACTGGAAAATATCCATAGGTGTGCTCATTCCAAAGAAAGGTGACCACACTGAATATGGAAATTATCCTTTTAATTAATACCTCATGCAAGTAAATATTTGCTGAAGATAATTCAGAAATAATTGCAGCAGTAAGTCCATTGACAAGCAGCTTCCAGAAAGTCAAGCTGTATTCAGAAGAGGACTTGGAATCAGGGATATCACTACTGACATTAGATGGATCTTGGCTGAAGGCAGAGACCACTCAAAAGACATTTACTTGTGTTTTATTGACTATTTAAGGCATGAGATTGTATGGATCTTACCAACCTATGGATCACATTGACAAGAATGGTAATCATGAAGCATTTCGTTTTGTCCAAATGGAATCTCTACCAAGAGACAGTCATTTGAACAGAACAAGAGGATACCACATGGGTTAAAATCGGGAACGGTGTGCATCAGGGTTGTATCCTTTCACCATCCTATTCAATCTGGATGCTGAGCAAAGAATCCAAGAAGCTGGACAATATGAAAAAGAATGTGGCATCAGGATTGGAGAAAGACTCAAGATACCAAGAGAGACCAGTCTCTGGCAAAGGACATCATGCTTGGTAAAGGAGAAGGGTGAAGAAGAAGAGGAAGACCCTCGATGCGCTACATTGACCGAGTGGCTGCAACCATGGGCTCAAACGTAAAGAGCGTGAGGATGCCATGGGACCCGGCAGTGTGTCATTCTATTGTACATTATTGTATTGTAGTCTATTGAGGGTCAGAATGGACCCAACAGCCCTTAACAATAACAAATCATTCTTCCGTCTTGTTTCACAGAAGAAGAAGAAGAAATGAAGTAAATGGTGGTGAATTCATCAGCTGTCTACATTTCTTCTCCAAAAATATTTATAGCCACATCCATGCTTACAACTCTGCCCTCCCAGCCTCCTCTCCTTAAGGAGGTGAACCTGCTGCCCATATTGGTATCTTCCTTCAGCTAGATCGCCCTTTCTTGGGCTTTAAATCTCTGCCTTTCTACTGGCTCCTCCCTTTATGGTTATAAACCTGTTCAAATCTCTTCAGTAGTTCTCAAAGTGTGTTCCAAGGAACCCCGAGGGCCTCTGAGATCCTTTTCAGGGAGTTCACAAAAGCCTTCCCTTTAACAACTGCCTACTTGTGTGTGAAACCCAATTTTTCATCCTTCCTTCAACCAAGACAATATATTGCAGCAGATGAGCTGTAGAAGCAGATAGGAGAATCCAGCTGTGTGCTACTAAGTTACATTTTTAAAGTATATGAAAACCTGAAGAATAATATCACTCTTCACTATTTTTTAAAATATAGCTCTTTTCATAAAAGATATTGTTTGTTCAGAAGCAATGGATTTTTGATCAGTGTTCTTTTAAAACCGACTTCATAGATGAATATTTTTACATGTCTGTGCTAATCTCCAACAGAGCTATTTCTAAATATTCTAATATAGGGACTTTTATAGATATAAGTGGCATAAGTCAAAGCTCTTTGGGGTCCTAAATCCTTTTTAAGACTAGAAAAGGGTCCCAAGAGCAAACAATTAGAGAACTGCTGATATAAATACATTTTATTTTCTATTCAGCTCCTCACTCCATTCGGTTCTTTCTCATTCCTTGCTTTTGCTTGCACCAGAGAGTCCCCCTCTCCCTGGTCCTGTGTTCTCCTCTCCACTCATCTCCTCATGCCACTGGAATCCAACTTCTGCTTCCCTTTACGCGACTCAAACTGCTCTCACCCAGAGCTGGACCCACTTTCTTACGTAAGCATTTTTATTGCATTCTTTTACGATAAAAACGATGCAGAATCATCAGAGGACATTGAGAAAGTGTATGTAAGCAAAAAAATAAACCACAAAAGAGCAATAAGAATCACCCCTAATCCCACCACCAAGATAATTACTGTTACGAATCTGTTCCTTCTGCTTTCAAAGCACTCTGCTATAAAGACGGTATTAGAATGCATACTGATAGGTTATACATGTTTTACACATTGTTCTAAAACCATCTTTTTAACTTATTTGGTCACTGGTGACTTGCTAAGTGCTATAGTCTAAGGTTTCTTTCTTTTTCATGGAAAAAGCTGATTTATTGTGAGAGGCATATGGGAAAATGAGTATTCATTTTTAATTTTATTTTATTAAATACTATTACTGGGTGCTCTTACATCTCTTATCACAATCCATACATTCATCCTTTGTGTCAAGCACATTTGTACATATGCTGCCATCATCATTTTCAAAGCGTTTTCTTTCTGCTTGAGCCCTTGACATCAGCTCCTCATTTTCCCCCTCTCCTCTGCCCTCCCTCCCTCATGAACCCTTGATAAACTTTAGATTATTATTTTCATATCTTACATCTTCCTCTGTCACCCTTTACCCACTTTTCTGTTGTTTGTCCCCCTGGGAGGGAGTTATATGTCAGTCCTTGTGACTGACTCCCCCTCTCTACCCCCACCCTCCCCTAATCCTCCTGGTAGCTCTACTCTCCTTGTTGGCCCTGAGGGGTTGATCTATCCTGGATTCCCTGCATTGCAGGCTCTTATCTGTAGCAGTGTACATGCTCTGGTCTAATCTGATTTGTAAAGTAGAATTGAGGTCATGATAGTCTAAGGTTTCTTTTCCATCTTTCAGATCCCTGTGTCGTTGGCATTGCCAACCAGGAAGGCCTTTTGGATTCCTTTCCCCTCCCTGCCATGGCAGCATTCGTTCTTGCTTTCCCATCGGATTTCTCTGTCTAGTCCTTCGCTGTCCCCTTCACTCTCACTACAAGACCCCATTGGTTTCAAACACTTCAAGTGCCCCCCTCCTATGCAGATGATCCCAAATCTGTCTTTCGATTCCCTTCAGAGCTCCCCCCCAACATTTTCAATGCTCTACTGGTAAATTCCACCTACATTTCACAGATTCTCCTAACCCAACGTTAAAAAAACAATTTCTTCATATCCCTCTCCTAATCGAGGTCTTATTCGGGAATTTCCTAGCTTGTAGATGACCTCACTTAACTTTGACCAGAAACCTGAAATGCAAGGTTCACTCAACAGTCTCCTTCAGCCGTATTATACAAGTCATTGTCTAATATAATAAGCATTATTTTTCGTGTTGGCAGGGGAAAGTTAAAGGGTCAGGGATGGCCAGAAGGACAAAGAAATCTGTTTGGGAAGAAGTACAGCCAGAATTCTCCTTAGAAGGGAGGATGGTGAGACTTGTCCCATTGTGTTTTGGTCGTGTTGTCAAGAGAGATTAGTCCCTGGCAAAGGACATCATGCTGAATAAAGTAGAAGGGCTGTGAAAAAGAGGAAGGTGCTTGACAAGACAGAGTGATGCCGTGGCTGCCAACAGCGGGCTCAGGTCCAAAGATTGTGAGGATGGCGCAAGACTGGTCAGGATTGTGTCCTGAGGTACATCGGGTCAGAACCAATTCAACAGCATCTGACAAGAACACCCTCTCCCAAATGTCTCTGGTGCTTCCTCCTCCCCATTCACCGGTACTTGTCTCATCAGTACTCGCCTCCTAAATACCCTCTTTTGTCCAATTCCCTCTTCAACAAACCCAACTAGAATGCTGCGTTAACTGTCTGCAATATAAACTGGATTACATTCATACTATTCCAGCCTTCTATGGTTTCTCATTGCTTAGAAGTCTCCTTCACTCTGGCTTCTAATGACCTCTTCAGGCTCTTTTACCCCAAGTCCCTTATAACATGTACATAATCAGTGTTCCAACTACACCAAGCCACTCATAGTTCTCCAAACACTCTGAGCTCTATGTTTTAAAAATAAAGCATTTTATCGGGGTTTCTTATAGCTTTTATAACAATCCATACATCAATTGTATCAAGCACATCTGTACATATGTTGCCATTATCATTTCCAAAACATTTTCTTTCTACTTGGGCCCTTGGTATCAGCTGCTCTTTTTCCCCTCCCCCTCCCACCCTTGTGAACCATTTATAAATTTTTTTAATTTTCATGTTTTCTCTATCCACTGTCTCCCTTCACCCACATTTCTGTTGTTCACCCCCCTGTGGTGAGGGGGGCTACGTCGATCATTGGGATCGATTTCCCTTCCTCCTCCTTCTACTCTCAGCTCTTTAATGTGCTCTGTCTTGTCTTTGTGTATGCCGTTCCCAGTGCCTCTTCCCCCTTCACCCAATAAACGTGTCACCTTTAAAGGCCCAATTCAAATGCCATCATGCTTGTGAAGTCTTCCAGCAATCTCCTAAGAGTTAGCTAGTCTTCTGTCTCTCTGCATGGATTGTGTCATCTTTGCCATAGCTCTTATCACCCCATATTGGAATGAGCCCTTTACCTGACTATGATCATTTTCAAGAGCTGTGTTATTGTGCAAATCACCCTCATTCTTCACCCTCACTTATTCACAGACTCAATCCTGTTGAAGTGACAAATTAGTACAAATGAACTCACTGCCAGTGCGTCAATTCCGACTCATGTCGACCCTACAGGACAGACTAGAACTGCCCCCTGTGAGTTTCCAAGACGTTAACTTTTTACGGGAGTAGAAAGCCTCCCTCATCTTTCTTCCCCGACATGGCTGGTGGTTTTGAACTGCTAGCCTTACTGTTAGTAGCATAGCTCATAACCCACTATGCCACCTGGGCTCCTACAAATGAATATACGCTGGAGTCTTACAACTTGGTACACCATTCTATAAAGAAGTTATGAATCAATTAGCTCTATGAGTGTGTATCAAGCATAAGAATTCATTCACTTGGGGTCACCAAGGTAACATCTGTAGAGAAAATCAGTCCTGCAGCAAACTAACACAGTTAAATGCACCACAAACAGCCCAGACAATAGTAAGACTTTATACCCAGAATCTTCTTTCTATTCAACAATATGGAAATTGAGTCATTTCGACCACACAAAATATATATATTGCACTGTTTATGGATGGGGGGAAGGATTGGTCTTTGTGTGCTTTGTGACCATAGACAAGTTATTATATCTCTGTGTGCCTCAGTAAAATGAAGATAAATCAGCATCTACAAGATTTATTTGAGATTTAGAGAGAATGTATATAAAGAATAGAGCACCATGCATATAACAATTTCTTGGTTGTTTAAGAAAACCGGGCATATGAAAATGTCTACATTAGGGAGTGAAGAGCCCTCGTGGTGCTGTTGGGTAGGCATTGAACTGCCAACCACAAGGATGGAAGTTCAAACCCACCAGTCACTCCTTAGAAGAAAGAAGAGGCTGTCTTCCCCTTGTATATATTTACTGCCTCAGAAACCCTCTATAGGGTGGCTATGAATCAGATTCGACTCAATGACAGTGGTGTTTTTAGGTAGCATAAGTAATTGACCTGTTTTAATAAAGGTCATTTATTTCTGACTTCTTTATCAAAGAATAAATTTAGTATGGGATTGAATCAAAGAGAGCAACCACAAAGCAAAACAAACAAACCAAACAGTAGAATGTTGCCCGAAAACCAAGACTGACTTGTTATGTAGACTTCAACTTTTACTAAGTCATGAATGCCATCCCTTACACACATACACACACACAAACACACACACACACACACACACACACACTGATCATTTAACCTACTCTTACATCCAAACCATATTACCCAAGCACCAGAAACGTCCAAACATTATTCTGGGTCATGTAGGAACGTTGCATAAATCTGTCTGTTTAAAGAGCGTTGCTCACAGCTGTGGGCTGAGAAATGATCCCCAAGCCTTTGGGTTCGTTTAGCATTTCTGGAATCCTCTGAAGTCTATTTCAGGTTCACACCCAGACAAGAAAAGTATACAGAGTCCATCCTCAGGTCTCTGTGGGTTGTGCAACAGCCTCCTGGGTCAATTTAGCTCATTTCCCTCAGTCCCCAGGGCTGCCTATGGGTAATTAAGAGGTTAACATAACAAAAGTGAAGAATGCACACTTGTGGTGGGAACCTGTACACAGGGTGACCTTTGTGCCTTCCACCTGTTGCTGCCCATTCTGCCCACACACCAGTGTGCTTTGTGAATCACAAAAACAAAGCAAAAAGTGTTCCAGGACCTCCACCAAGGGGGCCAGCTGTCCTGAAACCCTAAAATCTTCCGACAGCGAAGTGAGGTACAACTCTGGTGGGAGTCCGTGACTAAACATCAACTACTGTAAACTGTACCCACATATAAGTTGAAGTCCCCTCAAAAGGCATTTAGAAAATGAGATTGCCGAAGAGAGACTGGATTACATTTGTCTATGGAAACTTTCCTTTGTTATTTCTATAGGAACAATAAATTTTGACACACAAGGGCAAGCACGAACACACACACACACACACACCACTCTACTGAAATGAACAGTTACAATTTTAACAAAAGATGCCTTTTATTTAAAAGGAGTTTGCTATCAATAAATGTACTATTAACTTTAGACAAAACTCAAGTTGCCTGGAGGCAGAGGTCAAACAATGCAACAAAATCAAACAAACCCCCTCTCCTCCAGTTGGTTCCGACTCATAGTGATCCTATATAATGGGTCTCTGAGACCGTACATTTTTAGCAACCAACACCTAACCTGCAGGGCCACCCGGGGCAGAGATTAAAAAACAGACCAAATTCACTACCATCATTGATGCCGACTCATAGCAACCCTATAGGACAAG
>NW_022103951.1:2005559-2008378 GCF_000313985.2 Echinops telfairi
TAATCTGACTTCTCCAATGATTATCTATAGAGGAAAGGCCATGTATTTTTGACTTCTGGACCCAAGCCCTAATATGAACATATTTAGATAATTTATAAAGAGAATAGTATGTGATAGCAGCAAATTCACACACCTGCTGATTTTCTTCTGTGTGAAAGGAAGAAAGTAAAAGTCAATCAGATTATTTTCTTTTATGTAGTAGAAATAGCCACATGCAGTCGAAATTCTAGTACCCCCATTTACTATCTAGCTGTGTGATCCTGCCAAGTTATTTAAGTGGGTCTTTGTTTTCTCATATAAAGATGATGATGTTAAAAAAAAAACTTCTCCCATGGCTTTGTTATCATATGAAGCAGTACACAACATACACTTAGAAATGGGCCAGACACAGAGAAAATTATTATGGTCCTTATTGTCATTTTATTATTTAAGCTTTAAAATATTGTGTAGCTTGTGAAGGAACTAGCACATATTTGAACTTATCTGACAGGGTTTAAAATGTCCTACCAATTCACCAAGCTCTCACTTGACAGAAGTAAACAAAGAGTGGCAATAACAAATAAGTAAAGGAATCGCCAACCCCCAGCCCTCATCCCAGATCACATTTCTGTTCTTAAAGTCCTCTGAGGGGAAAAAATAGTATCTACATCCTGTTCCATCTGTAAGTTGATTCTGACTCACCATAACCCATGTGTACAGAATAGAAGTCCTCCCTAGCATTCTCAAGGTCTATCAGGCCTGTCTTCCAGGGTACCTCTAGGTGAGTTCAAGCAACCAATTTTTTGGCTAGTAGTAGAGTGCTTAACCATTTGTGCCACCCAGGGATTATGTAGATTAAAGATGACTGAAATATGGTTGCCAATTCTCTGCCACTTTTCTCATGGTGAGGGGGTTTCTATATTTCTACCTTTGAATCAGTCAAGGCTCTATACCTGCTTTGACTATTGAATACAATGGATGGCGTATCAATTTCCTGAACCAGGCATTCATAACCTGGTGGCTTCCACTTCCTGCTTTTTGGAACCCTTACCCTTGGAATGCTACCTCTAGGAACACAGGTACCGTGCTGTGAGAAATCCAAGTCTTATAGAGAGACCATGTACAGTCACTTCAGACAACAGCTCCGACTCAACTCCCAAGCTGACAGTCAGTATCAACTGCCTACCAAGCTAACCCCAGAGCCCTACACGTAAAGCAAAGCAGCCAAGTTGGAAGTGGTTCCTCTCACAAGCAGATGAGCCTGTGAAAAATTGTGAGCAAGTGAAATGATTGTTTCAAGTCATTGTGTTTGAGGGTAACTTGTTATTCAGCAATAGATAACCACCACAGCATCCTTACTGTGGCATCAAATTGGATAAACAGAGTTATCATGGGAACTTTGCACTGAGTTCCTTCCCTTTGTTTTCCTTCCAATCCACACTTGATCAGGGATGAGTGTTCTCCATAAGTAAGAACGTATCCCAAGATACAAAATTAATATAAAAAGGTTCCTATCACAAAATCATTATCAAATTGATGCCTCGGCTATGGCTCAGAAGAAAAGTGGCTTGAAGTCTGGTGATAGAAGGGGCAAGGAGAGGAATGGTCTGAGTGTGTAAGAACCCAGCTATGATGGCTGCAGAGCCAGTGAACAGTTATCCTGCTAAAGTTAGAAATTGAAGGACATCTCATAAGGAACAAGAATGAAAGAAGGAAGAGAGTGGCTGTGCAGGGGATGAGATCCTCTAGTGGCCATGAATTTATTGCAAAAACCAGGATATGTTTGACAACAGCAGCTTGTACAATTAGCTAAAAAGCTTAAGGTACAGTGAATTGATGTTACTGATGGAGAAACATTACGAAAAGGGAGTTAAGAATGGATGGACAACTCAAAAGTCATCAATGGCACTGAACTATATATGCAGAAACTGTTGGATTGATGTGTATATTCTCAACAACAAAAAATATAATTTAAAAATAATTTTTAAAACATATATTAAAATAATCTAAAAAATCAGGTTGTAACTGGGAATGGAATTCTCATGATCCAGCAATACCACTATTGGGCATATACCTCAAAGACATAAGAGACAACACACAAGTAGATGTATGCTCTCCCATGTTTATTGCAGCACACTATAGCAAGAAACTGGAAGCAGCCCAAATGCCCAACAATGGGAAAATGGATACAGACACTATGGTACATGCACACAATGCAGTGCTATGCAGCACTAAAAAGCAGTGATGAAAGCATGGAACACCACATGACATGGAGGGACCAGGAAACCATTATGCTGAGTGAAGTTAGTCAATTACAAAAGGACAAAAGCCCACTACTCTAAGAAAAAACACCAATTAAACAAATCTTAGAGACCAACTCAAACAAAGGGTACAGAACCTGCCTACCACCCATGAATGATACATCACCCCCCTCATAAGCACATCTTAAGAAATACCTCGAAAAGAGAGACATCACATCAGGTGGGGTCACTCCTCAAGAAGTGAGGAAAAGGGAGATCATCCACTTGATGCCATACAACATTGAGACAAGGTCAAGACAAATCTTAGTACAAGAGGAAAGTAAAAGGAAATAGAGGAAAGAACTAGGAGGCAAATGACATTTACAGAGGCATAAGTACAGGCAAGTACATATTTGTTTAATATATATATGTTTATATATAATGATAGGGACATAGATCTATGTACATGTCTTTATATGATAAGTATTAAGGTAGCAAATAGGCATTGGACTTCCACTCAAGTACTCTCTCAGTGCAAGAACACTTTGTTCTGATAACCTGGCATTCTGTGATGCTCACCTTCTCGACATGATCACTGAA
>NW_022103951.1:2008510-2015535 GCF_000313985.2 Echinops telfairi
AGAAGCACACCAGCCTGTGTGATCATGAGGCATTGACAGGATCAGGTAACTGGCATGAAAAGACCAGAAACAAACAATCATATCAATGGGAATGGGGTGGGGGTGGGTGACAGAGTAGAGACCCAAAGCCCTTCTGTAGACAATTGGACATCCCCTCACAGAAGCGTCACAAGGAAGAGAAGAGCCAGTCAGGGTGCAGTATAGCACCTATGAAACATTCTCTAGTTCTTTACTGCTTCCTCCCCACCCATGCCCCACTAGCATGACCCCAGTTCTACCTTACAAATCCGGCTTGACAAGAGCATGTAAACTGGTACAGAAAAAGAGCTCTCAACACATGGAATCCAGGACAGATAAACCATAGCAATACCATGAGGGTAGAGGGAAGGTAGGGGAAGAAAGGGGGAACTGATCACAATGATCGACATATCACACACACACACACACACACACACACACACACGGTGACAAACAACAGAAACATGGGTGAAGGGAGACAGCAGACAATGTAAGATATGAAAATATAATATTTTATAATTTATCAAGGGTTCATGAAGGTAGGACGGTGGGAGAGGGAGGGAAAAAATGAGGAGCTGATACCAAGAACTCAAGTAGAAAGAAAATGTTTTGAAAAGGATGATGGCAACATATCTAACATGTGCTTGACACAATGGATGTATGTAGATTGCTATAAGAGCTGTGAGAGTCCCCAATAAAGCGATTTGTTTAAAAAGGCAAGACAAATCAACAGACACTCAACAGGAATGCAAAGGGAACCTTAATGGAAAGTTAGGTCAATATCAGGGGAGAGAAACATCCAGATTTCAGAGGAGGCAGTTATGCTTCTGTTGGTGGCTACATGAGGAGGAGCAACCTTACATCAGAAAAGGATGCTCAACAAAAATCATAGAAAACACAAAAGGAAACTAAGTCTGGTGTTATGTTCCTAGTTAAGACATTCTCGATTTGTTTCTACCCAACATGATGAACCACACCATGGGCTATGCACTACAATGACCTTAGACTCTGGCCTTTCAGGGAATATGGCACCTCCTATAGGCCACACCAGAAGGACTCGACATGTAACTCTCACTGAATGAACTGGGCTTTACCTGAAAATTACCTGTCGCCCTTGGATTTAAGATTGAAAGTCCCTGGTGAGAGAAGAAACAAATGACGACCACTCCAAGACCGTGTGATTGGCAGTTGTTAGACCTTGAATAGGATCCCTGGCTTAGCAGGTATCCAATGAAAGATGGCCTGGAACCACCATATATTTACTATCTTAATGCCCTCCTTGCTTTACTATGACATGTGTTAATCTTATGGTTCTGCCCTTGTAAAGGAATGTTACTGGAAATTTTCTCCTAGTACCAACCCATGGCCAATGTAAACAGAGCTCAATCATTTCAGATTGAATCTGTACAAAGGAACACCTCATGGATTGAGGGCCACAGGCAAGTTATACTTCATAACCTCCTTTTCCCAAAAGTATCTCACATTTTATGCCATTGGGTAAATAATAGATGCTATGTGATGGAATTGTCTTATGTTCCAGGGGGATGATTGACAATGGGGTTTTTTTAAAAGAAAATGATAATGTGACCACTAAAGTAAACTAGAGTCATACATCATTGATAGACAAGTGAATAGATTCTGGCCTCCCACTTAATTCTAGCTCCAATCCAAGAACACTTGGTTCTTATGACATGGCCCTGCTCAGTACTCGCCTTCATCAAGAGATCACTGAAGCTATGGGTGCTACAGCAAAGTGTGATGAAGAAAGCAGAGAGTGCCTGGCTACCAATAAGAATAGCATCTGGGATATTAAAGGCCTTTATTCAAACAACCAGCCATCTAATTGAGGCGTCAACTAAGTTCACGTGGATGAAGCACACCAGCCTGTGTGATCCAAAGATGACAGAATAAAATCCAAATACAATGGAGGGAAAGGTATCCGAGCTCAGATTGTGAGCACCCAATTTGTAGAAGGCTATGGAGGACAGTAGGAGCCAAAAAAAAACAACATCTGGAGAGTACCTATGCGTATTAAACCTCTGGCAGATCCCCTCTGACCACAAACAAGGGATATAAATAGTCTTACTATCTACTATCAGACAGAGGTTATTGTAAACATGGTTATGGTAAATAGAACTACAGCATAATAAGGTACCTGGTCAGCTCATCTCCCTCTTGACACATTCAGGATTTGTTCTAGGTTTAAATATTTCTCACTTGTTTCTCAACAGTTTTCTCTCTGGCTTAATTTAATATTGTTGGTGGTCTTTTGTCTTTGATATTTTTCCAGGATATGAGGGGGTACCTAAAAAAATCGGAATTTTTTTTCAAAACTGTCTTTAAATTTTTTTGCAAAACAACCTTATCACCTTTAAAGTACTCTCCATCACACTTAATACATTAGTCAAATCTGAAATTCTATTCTTGGAAAGTTTTCAAACTCATCTGTTTGGATGGCTGACAGCACCTCTCTCTTTTATTCCTTTACCTTTTCTATGTCCTCAGATCCCTGCCCTTTCATATCCCTCTTCATCTTCAGAAACAAAAGGAAGTCGCACATGGTGAGGTCAGGTGAGTGAGGTTCGTGGGCAAGAGAGACCTGATGTTTTTTCCTAGAAAAACTGGGGCACTGAGATGGCTGCATAAGCTGGTGCATTGTCAGGGTGGCAAAACCAGTTCCCTGTCTGCCACAAATCAGGCCTTATTTGTCCCACACTGTTACGCAATCTTTTCAGAACCTCTAAATAGAAAGCTTGATTAAAAATCTGACCTGGTGGAATGAAATACAAATGCACTATGAGTTGATGTTTTAAGCCATTCGGGAAGTTGATGGACATCCAGCAAAAACAAGGTTTGTCATCAATCGACATTTCACATCTTTTGAAATGAAAAACCACTCATACACTTGAGTTTTTTTCCAAAACGCTGTCCTTGTAAGCTGACATCAACATCACAACAGTTTCTGCAGCATTTTTCCTGAACAGGAAACAAAATTCCACAGCTGAACTCTCTTCTTTTAAATTGGTCATCATAAAAAAACAAAGTTCGAGCAAAACTGCTTTCATGAAAATATTCACTGTGACCAAAGAGAACCTTCCCAGGTGACGCCACTGGCTGCACTAACTCAGAGCAAGTTGCTTGATGCTCACCTAGCAGGAAAAATGTGGACTATGAAAGCTCACCCAGCAGAGCTTTTTGCTGCTTTGGGTGGGGGTGCCCCCTCCTACAATGCACAGAAGGGGCAGATGTATAGAGACAATAATCGATGTAATGGTTTGTCATGGATATGGGGTAGGGAAAGGCTGAGGGGATTTTGGGAGCAAATGGTGAATATTGGAGGAGCAGCTGGTTGTGGTAAATGTATATTAAATATGACTGAACTACAGAAGTAAGTGAATTTTGTCGCAATAAAACTATTGGGGGGAAATGAGGTCGACTGACTAAAAATGGCAATTTCAGAGAGATCCCTTTAAGTCAGTGGTTCTCAACCTTCCTAATGCCACGACCCTTTAATACAGTTCCTTATGTTGTGCTGACTCCCCTCAAGCATAAAATTATTTTCGTTGCTACTTCATAACTGTAATTTTGCTACTATTATGAATTGGAAGACCCCTGTGAAAGGGTTGTTTGACTCCCAAAGGGGTCGCGACCCACAAGTTGAGAACTGCTACTTTAAGTCATTACCTCAAAGCACAGACCTTCTTTTTCTATGTGTTCATTGGATTTCTACTGCAAGGCTGCATAACCAGCAACACAAAATTTCAGTGGCTTTCAACGATACAGATTGCTCTTGTTCATGTGCAGTGGGCCCACTGGGGTTGAATTATCACTCCTATGGTCATTTCCAGCATCAGCTTTCCAATAGTAGAGAGAGATAGTGTCAAATCATTGGCCATGCCAGAGACCAAAAATTGGTGAGCCTTCGGCTGCGAAGAGGAGACACAGAGAAAGGGAAAACTCAGTGTGCCCTGGCACCGCATTCTCTCCAGCAGCCCTGCAGTGTATCCCAATGGACTGGATGGATATCTGGCTTGCAGGGTCTGGAGAATCCTGAAATGCTCATTAGGACCATTTTATGCGGAAAATTATATTCTCCTGATTCCCTGTTTCTTTCGCTGATAGGGAATCGGACTTAACAAAGAACTCAATGCTCATTTTACCAGAGAGGAAAGGCCCTTCTGAAGAGGTTATACCTGAGCTGAGACTGTAAGATGAGAAGACAGAAGCCATGCAACACTTCAGAGGAAACACATCCCGACAAAGGAATAGATGCTAAAAAGAGAAGGAGCTGGAATCTTAGGGAGACAAAAATAAAGGCAAAGTCATAGGGTGTGGTGAACGAGAGCAATAGGCTGGGCCACTGCGAGTTGTCTAGAGTTTATTATAATTGCAACTGAAATTTATAGAAAGGTTTGAAGCAGGGGGATTATGCCATCTGATATGCACTCGTTTTTTCAAAATGTCATTCTGGGAAAAGGTATATATAACAAAGCAGTTGCCATTTTAACGGGCACAACTCTGTGACACTGATTATATTCTCTTTGTTGTCCAATCATCGCCACTTTTCCCAACAGTTCATCATCGTCCCAGAAACCCGGTACCTGTCCCCCCACCCCCAAAACCTGGTAATCACTACAAACTTTTGTCTCGATTCAATTGTCTGATGTAGATATTTCACATAACTGGACTCCTATAAAACAAAGAGGCTTCAAAAAGTTCGTGGGGAATTTTCATGATCTTTTCATGGCATTATCTGTTCATTCGACTTTTCCACAAAATTATTGACACCCCCTTCAAGTTGGTCCTTTTGTGACTGACCTCTTTCACTCGGCATACTTGCAAGGTTCAGCCTCACGTGTCAGAACACATAACAGGATTTCATGTCTCTCTTCCGTTCCCTGTATGTACCATCCTAAGCGCAGTGTAGAGCATGAGCCGTGGGCAGAAAGAGGGGAGCAGGTAGACAAGTGGAAGCAACTGCTATTACATTCCTCTCTTTTCTCTTTCTTCATTATAATAATCATTTTACAAAAGCCTTCCTACCCACCCACATCCAGACGTTTCCAGGGACATTTTAAGCGGTTGAAGTGGCAAGTCTTAGGAAGTTTGAAAGCAGTCCCCTGACTTCTGACAAAGACTGGATCAACACTGAAACAGTGTCAAATTCCTAAGACTCCAGAGAAAGAAAGTCCGCAGCTGCCTTCGGGAACCCACGCACAGTCTGATCGCCTTTACTGCGAGGAAACATGCTCAATATATCCGAACTAAATCGCTCTGATTGCACTTTCAGTCCAGGTCCTCTTATTCCAGGCTCGTTGAGCTGAAGGACAGCTGGTTTCCGTCCTCTGCAAACTAAGGCTCTCTAGACTTGGAGATTTCTGTTAACTCCTCTTCTTCAGGCTAAACGCTCTCAATTAATTTAAGCTTGTCTTTAGAGCAAAGCTCTATAAATGCTCCATGCTCCCAGTGAAAAATGTCCAGAGCTAGACACAGTCCTGTCGGAAGAAGAGGAACGACAAAAGCCTCTAAGACTGGGGTAAAGGAAATATAATTTAAAGAATCAGCTTGAACATCACATTTTAAAAAATCATTTTATTGGGGGCTCATGCAACTCTTATCACAATCCATCCATCCATCCATTGTGTCAAGCACCTTTGTACAGTTGTTGCCCTCATCATTCACAAAACATTTGCTTTCTACTTGAGCCCTTGGTATCGGTGCCTCATTTTTCCCCTCCCTCCCCACTCCCACCTCCCTCCTGAACCTTTGATAATTTATAAAGTATTATTATTTTGTCATTTCTTACACTGTCCGACATCTCCTTTCACCCACTTTTCTGTTTTCCATCCCCCAGGGAGGAGGTTATATGTAGATCCTTATAATCGGTTCCCCCTTTCCACCCCACCTTCCCTCCACTCTCCCGGTATCGCCACTCTCAGCACTGGTCCTGAAGGGATCATCTGTCCTGGATTCCCTGTGTTTCCGGTTCCTATCTGTACGAGTGTACATCCTCTGGTCTAGCCAGATTTGTAAGGTGGAATTGGGATCATGATAGTGGGGGGAGAGGAAGCATATAGGAACTAGAGGAAAGTTGTATGTTTCATCGTTGCTGCACTGCACCCTGACTGGCTCATCTCCTCCCCGAGACCCTTCTGTAAGGGGTTGTTCAGTTGCCTACAGATGGGCTTTGGATCTCCACTCCACACTGGCCCTCATGAACATCACATTTTCAGTTTCATCAAGACCATTAACAGTGGGTTTGTTTTCTTTTGGGGTTTTGTTGTTGCTGTTCTGAAGCTAATCCTTTTTAAATTAATTTACAAGGAGACAGTAGTTCTGACTTTTAAATGCTCACAGATCATTGCACTACACTATTCACCAAATCCTGTGTATCTTCCAGAACCAACAAGATGTGAGAGACATAGAGCAAACCGTAAATACAACCGACTTCCTCTGTTGACAGTGGCCAGATGAAGAAACGCTTCCTCATGTAACAGTGATCAAATTACAAAGAGTAAGTGGCAAATTGGCCCTGAGTTTCTACCTTTGAGCAGCGTCATCTCACAGAGAATGTGCACTCTCAGATTGATGAATCTTGGAAAAGCATTGCTATATTGTGAGAGTGAAAAAAATCGTTAAATCCCATATTAATTGATTTTATAAATATTTTAGAGTCTGCTTCTCATCTGTTTTCTGCACGAACCACATGTATCAGCTAAAGCAGGGGTGTTAAACTGCTGCCCCCCCCCCAGGTAATTTTTTGTGGCCCACGATGCTCTGAAATAAAATGAAAATATAAAAATCGTTAAATCCCATATTAATTGATTTTCTAAATATTTTAGAGTCTGCTTCTCATCTGTTTTCTGCACGAACCACATGTATCAGCTAAAGCAGGGGTGTTAAACTGCTGCCCCCCCCCAGGTAATTTTTTGTGGCCCACGATGCTCTGAAATAAAATGAAAATATAAAAATTGTTATGAAGAAAATAGCACTTAGGGGAGATTGAG
>NW_022103951.1:2016834-2020222 GCF_000313985.2 Echinops telfairi
TCTACTCCTACTCACAAACTAAGGCAACTGTATGACTCTGAGGAAATATTTTATCCATTGCTGATTGAATACACCCAAAAAATGTGTCAAATAAAAAATAATTTTATTGACCCAATCTAGAAACTCAATGTCCGTGAACAAGTCCATATTCTTGGTAGAGGGATGGAAGAATAATTTCCACGAAATTAAACTGGAATATATGCTTACATACATACCTTTCACCCTCTGTAACACTGAAAAGAGAACACAAGTTGACTCTATCTTATAACTCTACATGTATTATAACGAAACATGATTTATAAATACAAAAGCAACAAATGTGTTTTTAAATAATAATAATAAAAGGAGCCCTGGGGCGTCGCCTTTGGTTAAGATATCACTGGGGACATTTTTTTTTAATTCAGTAAAATACTCAAATAGCAAGTGTCAAGGTATTGTATATCCACCCAGTTGGTAAAATAAGTCAGTTAATTTGGCAGGTAAGTATTAAGTAATCATGCTGTCAGAATCGGTTGAGTATCTAAGGGAGAAAGACAAAGACTGAACAAAAGAGGAAAACCAAAATAAGTAGCAGATTATCAAATAAGTAAATAAAAATGAGAAATTCTCAGTGTTCTATTGTATCCCTGATAAACCAGCTCAACCCTGCAGATTTTTCTTCTCTTGCTCAGGAGTCAGGAAAGCAATGTGGGTGTGAGGCAACTATGGAAGATTGCCTGCAAACTAGTGTTGCCATGTGTTTCAGAGAAGAGAGGCCTGGGCCCTTTAAGAATTAAAAAGCTGATCTCTGGCAAGCACGGCGTTGCAGAATGGCAAAGAAGCTTGGTTCTCAGACAGTCTATTTTCTCCAGAAGGAGGGAGCTGAATTAGAAGCTTAGCTGCCTGAATAGAGACCATTTAAACAGATTGTATTCAGGGCCAGGGAAACTCGCAGAACATGATCTTTTCCCACTTCTTAGAACAGAAAATATATGTGTAATTGCACTGAAACCTCCCCCACTCTCAGAGGCAAAGAGGGGGCCTTATCTCTGAACCACCACACTTTACCACAGGGTCCGACACATAGTAGGCCCTTGATACAAATTTGTGGAGTTAAAAGGCAAGATAATGTCTCTAAACAGTATGCACTTTTAGTTTTTACCATTCTTTTTTGTTCTTCCAGAAACAGTGATTTCAGGCCTTTTCTTAAGATTAAAGCCAATTTCCTTTTCCTAAAAAAAGACTATAAAGAGTCAAAATAGAATTGTAGAATTATAAGGTAGGACTGGAATGGATAGTTGAGGTTAATGTACAATAAGCCTTTGTATAGATGAGGAAACTGAGGCCCAACAACATTAGTGGTTTTGCCTAAAGTAGCCCAGCTAGATAATGGCAGGGTCGAGCGTGGCCCAGACCACTTCCCTTCCCAGGCTGTGTCAAGTATAGCTGGTGTAATGAACTTGGAACCATGGGTGCTCTTTTTTAAAGTCCAAAATTCTTTCCAAAAATGTGTGTATGGATTCCATGTGCATTGTGGCTATAGGAGAGAAGGTTCAAATTGTCACTTGGTTTTCAAAGAAATAGGAGGATAACTCCAAAAGTAGTGCTACATTATCACAGCAACCTTTATGAAACAAAAATCTAAGACTGTGAAGCTACTGTTTCTCAGGATATCCTCCATCTAGGTCAGTGTTTCCCAAAGTAGGCGATACTTCCCACTGCAGGATGCTAGAACAATCTGGGGAAAGGGGCTGCAAAAGCAGATACCTACACTTTATCCTGAATTATGGGTTACAGTACAAATGCTTTTGAATTGCCATGGGGGATGCTGAGTCATTTTTTTTTCACCTGAAAAGTGGGTGGTGGGCCAAATAAGTCTGGGAGCCTACAATCTAGGTCCATATATTTGTGAAGGCTGTGTTTCCATCTCTTTAATCCTTCCCCCAAAGAATTCTGTGTTCTTCCACTCGTGCCACATCAAAACAGTAGTTTTAGCATCCTTCAGGAATGCAACTCATACACCATTTCAATATGCTTTGTGTTTTGGAAACAAAAAGGAGTCTGAAGGGGCAAAATCAGGGCTGAAGGGTAGCTGGAGTAAAAGCCTAATGAAATGTCATTCTCATAGGACTGCCCTTGCTACCCTTGAAGAAGGAACAAGTGCATTGTCATGATGGGAAACAATTCGGCCACACATCCTTCCTGGCCTTGCTCTCACCAATGCAGTTTTCAATTTTCTGAAAACTTCTTCCTGAGAAGCCCCTGTGATCCTCCTATGTCCCTTCGAGAAAAACTTATCAGGATGACTTGAACTGTCTCAGCAGATACCCTCAGATGGGACCTTGAAGGCACTCTAAGGAGATTAAGACGAGTGCATGATTAAGGGAACTGGTCTGCGGCCATCCACTGATCACAAAGATATGTTTAAACGTGTTTTGTTTGGAGGAAACCTGTGCATGTGTGGACTAAAACCCTAAGTGCAGTGAAGTCCTTCACAACTCCACTCTTGTCGCCATTAATCACAATATTGACCACTGGTCCAGTTGTGTGGATTTTGGCTTTCTTGACAGTGAGTTGTAAGCCACACTGAAGGTTGTCCTCTTTCAGTACGTGCCTCAAGTCCTCCTTGCATTCAGCAAAACACAAAATAAAAGAAAGTTGTTTCATTTGACTATCACAGGTGGGTAATGCGTCTTCCTCTCATTCTGATGCCATTTTCTTAAAGGGCCCAGGCCTCTCTTCTCTGAAACACATGGCAACACTAGTTTGCAGGCAATCTTCCATATTTGCCTCACACCCACATTGCTTTCCTGACTCCTGAGCAACTTGTGTTCTCTTTTCAGCTCCTCCAATTGTTTGTTCCGTTTACAGATTGATGAAGTCTGCTAAAACGGTATCACCCTGACCCAGACCCAGACCTTTCGTGATTTGAAGCCATTATCCCCTTGTTCTAGTTGAAGGACTACATGTTCCACACAAGCACAATTGCGTGCAGAATACCACATGCCATGCTTTTACAACCTCAGCTACAAAGGATTAGGTTAATATTAAATAGTCAGTTGAGGGTTTGTTTGCTAAAATGGAAAAGTATATATTTGAGTGCTTATTTTACCCTTTTCTATCCTTCATCCCTTCATCCTAATCTATTAGGAGAAATGCATGTAGATAGCATCTTCGATGTGTATGGCATATGAATTTCTAAAAAGACAGAAAAACAGTATCAATTCTACTCCTACTCACAAACTAAGGCAACTGTATGACTCTGAGGAAATATTTTATCCATTGCTGATTGAATACACCCAAAAAATGTGTCAAATAAATAATAATTTTATTGACCCAATCTAGAAACTCAATGTCTGTGAACAAGTCCATATTCTTGGTAGAGGGATGGAAGAATAATTTCCACGAA
>NW_022103951.1:2021882-2030348 GCF_000313985.2 Echinops telfairi
TGGCACAATAAACTAACTAACTCAGTTGGCTAGTTCACAAAACAAATTAGGTAAAGCAGAAAGTTATAAAAATGATGCTTGTTTATCTTAAGGCCTTTAAGACCTGAGATGCTATATCTTTTGATAGCTGGGCACCATCAGCTTTCTTCACCACATTTGATTGTGCACCCATTGTGTTCAGCAATCATGTCAGGAAGGTGAGCATCTCAGACTGCCGAATTGTTAGAACAAAGTGTTCTTGTGTTGATGGAGTACTTGAATAGGGTCACACTGTCCATCTGTTTCCTTAATACTAAACCTATAAATATATGTACATAAATCTATTTCCACCTGTATATAAATATATTTACATCTGTATATGCCTGTATTTAGATCTCTATAACTGCCCTTTGCCTCCTAGTTCTTTCCTCTATTTATTTGTACTTTCCTCTTATCCCACTATCATGTTCAGCCTTCATTTGGGTTTCAGGAATTCCTCTCAGTTACATTGTCCTTGATCAGCCTTGCCAGACCTCCTACACCCTCCTTGCCACTGATTTGGATCACTTGTTGTTCCCTTGTCCTTGGGTTTGTTAACACCCACAGATGGCCATCTAGCTGAGAAACAACAAAACCCACATGGAAGAAGCACAGCAGCCTGTCCCGACTCGATTGCTGAAGCCAAAGCAGGTGCATAAGTGAATGTCGTGAAGAAAGCTGATGGTGCCCAGCTTTCAAAAGATATAGTGTCTGGTGTCTTAAAGGCTTGAAGATAAACAGGTGGCCATCCAACTGAGAAACAACAAAGCCCACATGGAAGAAGCACACCAACCTGTGAGATCACAAGGCATCGTAGGGATCAGGTATCAAGCATCAAAGACCCAAAAAAGGCATAGCATTGTAAATGCGGGGGAGTGCAGATTGAGGACTCAGGGCCCATCTGTGGGAAATTGGACATCCCCTTGCAGAGGGGTTGAGGGGAGGAGACGAGGCAGTCAGGGTGCAGTGTAGCAACATTGAATCATGCAATTTTCCTCTAGTTCTTGAATGATTCCTCCCCCTGACTATCATGATCCCAATTCTACCTTACAAATCTGGCTGGACCGGAGGATGTACACTGGGCTCATGGGGGAGTGGGGAGCGGGGAGGGAGAGGGGAAAATGAAGAGCTGATACCAAGGGCTCAAGTAGAAAGCAAATGTTTTGAGAATGGTGAGGGAAACAAATGTACAAAAGTGCTTGACACAATGGATGGATGGATGGATTGTGATAAGAGTTGTATGAGTCCCCAATAAAATGATTTTTTTAATGATGTAGCCAACCACTAGCTATTTGATATGGTTTAAAACATATAAATGTACATAGATTTGTTAATATTTGGGCAATGATTCAAAAATTTTGAAGCTGGGTCTGACAACTGGAGTTAGGCATATTCTTTCTTGAGTAAAACAGAACCATAGTTGATCATCTATGACTTCCCGTCTCTGTTCTGTTAGGGCACATTTAAACCATATGAAACAATCTGAGTGGAGAACACCCTAAAAATGCAATGATTTTTTCCCCTCTTTTACAGTTGCATCCCTACACTTAGTTTGTCAATAATGATTTTAAACAACTCATATTTATTGAGTCTTTGAATGCATTCAACCTAATTTTTCCTGGAAATAACAACACGGCATCCCTTAATTGAATATTAATTGAGTTATAAACTTTATACAAATACGTACAATGCACATTCACAAGCTTGGGAACAAGCACAGCTGTCTCTGTTAAGCATACAGTTCAATTGACAGGAGCAGATGTGTTTGGGCACCGTGCAGAACAGCCCAACTAGCTGCAAATATAGTATTCAGGATGCTATGGGATTGGGCTCCTAACCATAATATCAAGAGTTCAAAACCACCACCCACTCCTAGTGAGCAAGACAGGACTTTCTACTCCTGAAAGGAGTCACAGTCACAGAAATTCACAGGGGCAGTTCTACCCTGTCCTATAGAGTCACTATGAGTTGACATTGACTCAAAGGGATTAAGTTTTTTTGTTTTCGGGCTTCAGGAAATAAGGGTTATAGGTAAAAATGGAGCATATCAGTTCCTCTAACAATGTAATTCAGTATAAGTCAAGAGAATTTTTATTGTTCATTGTCAGTTACAGGTCCTGAACCTCAGCTCTAGGGGGGTTGCCATCAAGGTGCTTCTGACTCAACCAACCCATGTACAACAGGATAAAACCCCACCTGGTCTTGTGCCAGCCTCACAGTCATTGTTATTCTTGAGCCCATTGCGGCAGCCGTTGTGTCTATCCATCTTACTGAGGGTCTTCCTCCTTCTTGCTGTCCCTCTACTTTACCAAGCACGTTGACCTTTGCCAGGAACTGGTCTCACCTGATAACTTATCCAAAGGACATGAGATAAAGGCTCACCATCCTCACTTCCAAGGAATATTCTGGCTGTACTTCTAAGACAGTCCATGATGGTTTCAATATTCTTCACCAACACCATAGTTCAAATGCATCCATTCTTCTTTGGTCTTCCTTATTTAATGTCCAACTCTCACATGCATATGAGGCAATTAAAATACTATGGCCTGGATCAGGCACCACCTTAGTCCTCAAAATGATACCCTTGCTTTTTAATATTTTAAAGAGAGCTTACAAAATCTATTTGATACATCATTTACTCTCTTGACTGCTGCTTCCATCAGCATTGATTGTGGATGCAAGCAAGATAAAATTCTTGACAACCTCAATCATTACTCTATTTGGCATGATGTTACATACTGGTCCAATTGTGGGGATTTTTGTTGTTTTTACATTGAGTTGTAGTCCATCCTGAAGGATGCAATCCTTGATGTTCATCAGAAAGTGATTCAAATCCTCTTCACTTTCAGCAAGCAAAGTTGTGTCTTCTACATATTGCAGATTATGAATAAGTCTTCCTCCAATCCCAATACTATACTGAGTTCTTCCTCATTTGGTCTGACTTCTCGAATTATTTGCTCAGCATACAGATTGAATAAGAATAGTGAAAAGATACAGCACTGATACACACCTTTCTTGATTTTAAAGCACTCACCTTGCTTTGTCTCTTGATCCACATATAGGTTCTGCATGAGCACAATGATACTCAACTGTAGTATCTCAAAATACATAGTTTTCTAAATTGAGGAGCTGGTTGACATCCATCAAAATTAAAGAAACTGAGTAATAAATTGGAATTCAAATATGTTCTCCTATGGCATGTTGATGGGAGCCCTGGTGGTGTAGTGGTTATGCGTTGGGCTACTAACCACAAGGTCATCAGTTCGAAGCCACCAGCCACTCCAAGGGAGAAAGATGACACCTTCTACTCCTGTAAAGAGTTACAGCCTCGGAGACCCACAGAGGGCAGTTCTACCCTGTCCTTTAGGGTCACTATGAGTCAGCATCGACTCAATGGCAGTAGGAGTGATGGCATGTTGAACATTGATGCCCAAGACTGCAAATTCATCCCATACTTTTTCTCTGACTTCCAGATAACCTGATATTCTAACATTTCAGCTCATAGAGATATGGGGTGGGGGTGGGGGAATGTCTGCTTTTTGAGGTACTCTGTTTTGTTTGTTTGTTTGCTTGCTTGCTTTTTGGAGAGACGATATTTGGAGTGAGTGAGGGGGCCTTGTAGCATTATGAGTACAGGCTTCAGAGTCCCAGATCTGAAACTTCCCAGCTCAAGTATGTCACTCTAAGTCTCTAAGCCTAGGTTTTCACATCCTTGAAACTGAAGGTATGATACCAACAGCTCCTTAACAGTACTGTCCTGAAGGTTAAATAAAATGAAGAATGTAAAACATCCAGCCATTCAGTCCCCATCACATATTAAAGGCTGGCTTTATAGTGGCTATTTTTATTATTAATAAGAATGCAGACTGAATCCTAGCAAGAAACGATGTGACTCAACCTTTCAAATCTGGCTTCATGGACCTTTACAGATTTTTAGTGACCAACACATAATAGTTTTCCCCTGGGGCTCTGAGAATGTGCACAACACACACATGCACGTTGATGCCATTCTTAAGAGAAATCTGGCAAACTTTAACCACAGTATTCATGATATAGAAAGGAGCCTTGGTGATGCAAAGATTAATTGCTTGGCTTCTATCTGAAAGGTTGGCAGTTTGAATCCACCCAGCCACTCAATGGGAGAAAGGACTGAAGATCTGTTTCCATAAAGATTATAGCCTAGACTACCCATAAAGCACTTCTCCTCTGCCATGTGAGGTCATTAAGAGTCAGAATCTACTCAGCCCACAACATGATCATCTAGAAATCCCATGGCTTGGAATATATCCCAGAGAACTTTGTATTAGTCCTGGTAGACTAGAGAAACAAATTCATAGATACTCATATGTGTACTAGAAAGAACTTTATATAAAAGAGCAGTTGTATATTGAGAAAACATCCCAACCCAGTCCAGATCAAGTCCCTAAGTTTGATATTAGCCCATATGTCCGATACCAGTCTATAAATTCCTCTTCAGACTCACAAACACATGCAATGATCCTGGATGCAGGAAGATCACCCACAGGCTAGTGGGTGGAGTGTCTTGTGGATCCAGTGGTGGTGGAAGCATCTCAGCACTGGCGTGGGTCTCCACATGACTCCTCCAGCTCCACGACTCTGGCTCCATCAGCAGAGCTCCATGTGGCTTGTCAACAGGAATGTCTCATAGGGAGAGCATGTATTTGGCCTCCAGTGAGCTATTTATTTCCTTTGTGCCTCCCAATGATGTCATCAAGCTGTGACCTGATTGACAGGCTAGACTCCACCCCTTCACAAGTTGACAGGAGATTATGTAACTTCCACAAACTTTATACACAGACATTTATAAAGTGTATTACACATGGTAAAGGAAATGGGCACAACCTGAAGTCTGCCACTGAGGATTGACAGATAACTGAAATATGATGGATGTATGTGCTAGAGCATCATGAAGCAGTAAGAAGCAACAAAGCCTATGGACACACAGCATCATAAATAAATATTAAGGACATGGTCCCAAACGAAAATAAATTAAGAAACCAATTTGAGTTTATTAAGTTAAAAAATGTGTGTAAATTTAAGAAACATAAACACAAAATACCTCTTGACATTCTGCAAGGATACAGACAGATTTAAATAGACATAGCGAACCCATTAGAATCATTGCTAGTGGAAGGAAGGGAGAGACAGCCAGGAGAGTAAAGAGAGAATAATGGAAGGAAGGAAAAAAGGAATCAAGGGTGGGGGAGAAGGAAGATTCTTGCATGTTTCAATGTTATAAATAAACAAACAGCATGTAATATTTGATTGAAGCAATAACCTTAGAGATTATTTCAAAATTCAATGTCTGGGACCTATATAACTATAGTTTATCTTCAAATAACTGGACTACTTTGTAATTAATGTTGCTCATTTGACTAAATGTCCTTTCCTCTTTTCCTTGTAAACATTGCAACCCAGAGAAATAGAGTCTTGAAAGTAAAGAGGAATTGCAAAGACTTACTAATTTTACTAATAACCTATTAACCTTTACTGAACTATAATCAAACAGTGAGAGACATAATATATACTGTGATGCATGGTTTAATACAAAACAGGCCAATTACTAATATGTGAATGCTTGTACCATTATTTATTCATCATGGACATACAAAAAAATTCAGTAAAATACTCAAATAGCAAGTGTCAAGGTATTGTATATCCACCCAGTTGGTAAAATAAGTCAGTTAATTTGGCAGGTAAGTATTAAGTAATCAGGCTGTCAAACTTGGGTGAGTATCTAAGGGAGAAAGACAAAGACTGAACAAAGGAGGGGGGAAATTATAGAAAAGAAATAAGAAAAGGGCCAAAAATAGGCATAAGGAGAAAATAAATACAGTGTGACAGGTTCAACAGTGGGATGGATGTCTCAGCTCCATCGCAGTGAGATTATCCTAGAAATAAGGATAGCTGCTTCAAAGTGACGCCGATGAAGTCATCTTTTCTGTTTCGTTTCGTTTGGTTTTTGCCTGGCCATCAGATAGTGGTTAAAAAAGACGAAGTATGGATTAAAATGCTCTTTCCATCTTCTACTTCAGAGATGTTGTATATATTTACAGTTGCCCGACAACATGTCAGGCAGCACACATGTATACATAACACACTGGCATATGGACACTAGCCTGTGTTCTGACCTTCTAACTGCCTATCAACAAGGGTTAGCAAATGTCTTCTGTGAAGAGTCATATTGTCTTTTTTTTTCCAGTCCGTAATGATACCATGAGGCATAAGAAGTTCCCTCTCTCTTTGACTGCTCCTGCATTCTCAGCCCACACCTTCCTCTCAATACGCCCTTTGGCTCTGTGAAAGGACACTCAATGCAGCCACAGATAAAGAATGAACCTGGTCTTCTGACCACCAACGTCAGTGATCTCTCTATCCTCAGTCTGTTGGGTCTGCAGTCCCCAGACCTTCTTTCCCATCCCTGGACTGACAGGTGCCATCTTCCTAGAGTCAGTCTTGATTTTTGTTTTGTTTTTTAAGTAAGGAGCCCTGGTGGGTTAGGCATTGGACTGCTGACCTCAAGATCAGTGGTTTAAACCCACCATCCACCCACTCCACAGGAGAAACAGGAAGCTGTCTGCTCCCATAAAAAAGCCAGTCTCTGAACCCTGTAGAGGGTCACTAGGAGTCACAATGGACTCGATGTGGCATTGGTTTGGATTTGAATGCTTACGAAAGGGGGTGAGGGGCGCTCAATATGACCTAAGCTCCTCTCTTCCTCTTACTTTCTACAACCAAACCCATCAACAAAGCCAAATACAACCACAATCGCATCTTTCACCCCTCTACTGCAACCACCCTGTTGCAAACCACCATCTCCTGCCTCCCCTGTTGTAGTAAACTGCCTGCCAATGGGTTCCTGCTTCACTCCGTGCCCTACATACACCTACATACACACTTTAAATTCTACATATTCTCATCAAATTTTGTTTCATTTTGGAATAGTTTTAGATTTGCTGAGATATTGCCAAAAGTTGTCATATCTGCCTCAACTCTGCAAATGTGTGACAGTCCTCAGCCTTTCGGGGGCTTTCACATCCTTGACACTTTTGAAGAGCTCTGGTTATGTATTTTGTAGTAGGCCCCTCAAGGTGAGTTTGTTTGATAGTTTCTCGTGATCAGACAGTGGTTAAGCGTTTTGAGCAGAAATACTGTAAAACTGATGTGTACTTCCCAGTGCACTGTTTCAGGGGTAACAGAGATCAATAAATCTCATTAGTAATCATGCTAACTTTAACTTTAATCACCTAATTAAAGTGTTGTAGGATAGGTCTCTCCAGTTTCATATTACCATTTGTAATCAAGAAACACCTTATGAAGAGACACTTTGAAACCATGCAAATATCCTATTTCCTCAGGCTCTGTCCACTGGCTTTAACAGCCACCAATGATCCGTGCCTCTAACGATTACTACTGTGAGCTTTGCCCAAAGTTGACACTCTAATCGCCTTCATTCTTTTACATTTATTGATTGAAACTTCACTGAAAGGAAATCTGTCCTTTTCTTCCACTTACTTATTTATATTGCTATGGATTCATAGATGTTTATTTTATCTTATAGATTATAATTATTGTTATCATTACTTATTTTATTCGTGTGTCCTCAATCTACCAATGTGAAATTCGTTCTTTCTTTTTTTTTGAGACTCAGAATTGGTTTATGGACAATGCCCCTCTGCTCTCAGTATCAAAAGAACCCAACCCAAGTCCCTAAGGTTGGCATCTTAGCATGGCTCCCCTCCCTGCCAGAGGGTAGACCAAGGACCCCCGCCAGCTCCCATCAGGCCGCATTTAGGATGGGGAGATGCCTGAGCATCACACAGCACCACCCTCTCCGCAGCCGAGACTGCAGGGGTCACCTTTACTGGAGTGCAGAGATGGTGTGCCCCCTGTCTATCCTGGGGCCACTCTAGAACAGTCACCCCAGGGAGGAAAGTAACCACACCCAGACACACACTTTTACTCCCCCTGCTTCAAACTGTCCCCACCACTCACTGAGATCCAGGCCATGGCAAAGGGGCTGGCAAGGAGGGAATGAGAAGAGGTGAAATTCTTTCAAGTTGGATCTTTTTTTTTTTTTTAAGTTGGATCTTATATCCTTTTTGCATGGTCCAATTATCTTATGAACACTTTCCATTCTTTCAAGAAATATCAAGCTCACCCACATCCTCAAAGAACTCTGATTCATTTCACTGGAGAATGACATATAGAAGCCAATGTCAGAGTCTTCTACAACCTATTTCAGTGAGTAGCAGCTTGAATTTTAAGCTCATGAGCAGCCATCTAAGGTGAAATCATTGGTCTCTACCCATCCAAAGGAAAGAAGAATGATGAAAATTCAAAGACATATGGAAACAATCTAATAGACTAATTGACCATGTCTCCACAATCCTGGACTGGAAGAACTAGATGGTGCCCAGCTACGAC
>NW_022103951.1:2030448-2033990 GCF_000313985.2 Echinops telfairi
ACCAACTATTCGAATAAGTATCACATTAGCGGGTCCTAGACAAAGTGGGAGAAAAATATGGAACAGAATTCAAAATCATAAAAGAGACTAGACTTACTAGTTGTATTAAGACAAGTAGGAGCCCCAAGACTATAGCCTTTAGTCATCCTTCAAGTCTGAAATTGAATTTACTGCTGTGGTGGAATAATCAACTATTTACTATCAAAGGGTCAGCATTTACCCAATGACAAACTTCAGAGGGTTAGGAAAGAAGGAAGAACAGAAACAGAAACCAAAGGGAGACATCAGAATAAGTGATGAAGAGTACAGTGGCTACGTTGAAACAAAGTGTGTATGAAATGGTGAATTCAAGACTGATGATCTTCTCTGGAAACCTTTACCTAATTGACAAAAAAGGTTGGGGGGTGATTTTTGGTCTTTTAAAATAATTTTATTTGGAGCTCTTACTGATATCATACCATTCCATAGTTCAATCACATCAAGCATTATTGTACAATTGCTACCACAATCAGTTGGAAAACATGACAAAAAGTTCTTTAAAAGCCAATGTCTGCCCTACTCAATATTAGCCCTCAAGAAGAGATCACTGAAGATATGAGTGTTATAGGAAAGTGTGGCAAAGAAACTAGATGGCGTCCTGCTATCAGAAAAAATAGCATCTGGGATCTCAAAGGCTCTTAAAACAAGCAGCCATCTAAGTAAGATGTCAGTTACGTCCACGGTGGAAGAGGCACACCAACCTGCACGATCCAAAGGATGTAAAATAATACAATAAAAAACCTAAGGATGGAACAGTATTAGCTTAAATTCTGAGCAGCCAGTTTGCAGAAGGCTATAGATGACAGAGAAAGCCCAAAAATTCATTTGCAGCATCCCCACATGGATTAAGCTCCTGGAGAAGCCCCCTGACCACTGACCAGAGATGTGAATAGCTTTACTATCAGACAGAGTATATTGGAAAGGAGATTAATGCAGATGTAGTTAGGTTAAAATGTAACATCCTATTGTTTGTTCGCTCTTTTGACCCGTTTTAAATTTGTTCTAGGTTTTAATATTTTCTGCTTTCTTTTCGATTGAGGGGTTTGGTTTTTTTTTCATTTTATTTTTTTATTGTTGGGTTGTTTTTGTTGTTGCGGGGAGGTGTATATTTTTCTGTACATGAAATCCAGGATAGATAAGTCTATGGAGAGAGTAACTAGATTAATAGTTTCTTAGGGTTATAGCACGAGAGCTTGAGGGGAAATAGGGAGCTAACACTATTTAGTACAAGAAAGAAGAAAATATCCTAAAATTTCAGTGATGGTTGCACAACTCTCTTTAATATGACTAACATTTAATTGTCTGAAATATGGAGAAAGCCAATGTTTGGATGCAGAGCTACTCATAGGTCCGTGGAATGGAGGGGGGACATTTGTAGAAAATGCAAAGAGTTCGAATATTGCCCCTTGCCCTGCACCCATAGCTTTCTATAATATCAACATCTTACATTAGTGTGGTACATTCATAGCAGTAGATGAACTAATACTGATACATCATTAATAACTAACGTAGGTTTACATTAAGGTTCACTCTTTATGCTGTACAATTCTACAGATTTTGAGCTATGCTTGATGTTGTGTGGTATTATGCAGAATAGTCTTACCTATGCTCCACCTGTTCACCTCTCCCTTTGAAATCTTGGCAACCACTGATCGTTATCTTGTCTTTATCATGGGACCTCTCCCAGAATGTCACATCATTGGAATCGTACACTGTGTGGCCTTCACAGACTGACTTCTTTCTCTTAGCAGATTGCATTTTAGGTCCCCCTATGTCTTGTTGTGGCTTGATCACTCAACAGTAATAAAGAAATCAGTAATAATGGTGATAATAACACTAATGATACTTGTTAATTTTTATTGAACATCTATCCTGTGCCAGGCACTTAGTTTTAGTACATTGTTTAGAGCAGTGGTTCTCAACCTTCCTAATGCCAGGACCCTTTAATACAGTTCCGCCTGTGGTGGTAACCCCCCAACCATAAAATGATTTTCATTGCTACTTCATCACTGTCAGCTTGCTACTGTTATGAATCGGGCGACCCCCGTGAAAGGGTCGTTCAACCCCCAAAGGGGTCGAGACCCACAGGTTGAGAACCACTGCTTTAGAGGCTAGTGGAGAAAGGTATCAACAGTCATATAAAAATGTAAGTGCTCTGAGTGCCTCACGAGAAAGCAGTAACCTTACCATCATTTGACAGAGTTCTTCCTAGGGGCTTGTGAGGCGCTGTGAGATATTTGGGTGTAATTTGCATTCATTGGGTCTGTAACATAATAGTAATGATGTCAATAGATCAATAACAGTAACAATAATCACTGCCATTTTCTTGGACATTCACTCAAATGCCTGGGAAATGGTTTCATTTTATCTTCACAACAACCTTGAAAGAGTGTACAATGTTTCCCATTTTACAAATGCAGAAACTCAGGCTCTACCAGGTCCTGTTGTTGTTGTTGGGTGCCACTGAGTCGATTCAGACCCACAGCGACCCAATATATGCACAACAGAACAAAACACTGCATGGTCCTGTGCCAGCCTTACAATTATTCCTAGGTTTGAGCTCACTGCTGCAGCCGTGATGTCAATCCAGCTCCTTGAAGGCCTTCCTCTGTTTCACGGCCCTTCTACTTGACTAAACATGACGTCCTTCTCCAGGGACTGGTCTCTCCTGACAACATGACCAAAGTCTGTAAGACGAAGTCTTGCCATCCTTGCCTCTAAGGAGCACTCTGACCGTACATCTTCCAAGACAGATGGTACTGTCAATGTTCTTCACCAGCAGCACCATTCAAAGGCATCAATTCTTCTTCGGTCTTCTTTATTCACTGTCCAACTTCACATGCCTGTGAGGCCACGGAAAATACTATGGCTTGGGCCAGGTGGCACCTTAGTGCTCTCAAAGTAACCCCTTGGCTTTCAATCCTCTACCGAGGTATGGGGCAACAGATGTACCCAATGCAACACACGTCTTTTGATCTCTTGACTGCTATTTCCTTGAGCATTGATTGTGGATCCAGGCAAGACGAAATCCTTGACAACTTCAACCTTTACTCCATTTATCATGATGTGACCTATTGGTCCAGTGGTGAGAATCTTAGTCTTCTTTACGGAAAGCTTTACTTCCATACCAAAAGCTGCCATCTTTGATCTTCATCAGCAAGCGCTTCAAGTTCTCGCTTTGAGCAAGCAAGGTTGTGCCATCTTCACAGCAGAGGTTGTTAATAAGACTTCCTCCGACCCTGATGCCATATTCTTCTTCAAATAACCCAGGCTCCGCAAGGTCCTGGGACCAGTAAATAATATCATCATTGTGGAAGCCCAACTGCCCTCCTGGTGTCCCTTCATAGACATCAAATAGCTTAAAGTGAACATTCCAAATTAGAAAACTCTAACGCAGGAATTCTTTTCTTTTTAATCATTTGATCGGGGGCTCTTACTGATCTTATAACATCCCGTGCATCAACTGTATCAGGCATATTTGCACATATGTTGCCATCATCATT
>NW_022103951.1:2034090-2051033 GCF_000313985.2 Echinops telfairi
GAGAAAGCCCAAAAATTCATTTGCAGCATCCCCACATGGATTAAGCTCCTGGAGAAGCCCCCTGACCACTGACCAGAGATGTGAATAGCTTTACTATCAGACAGAGTATATTGGAAAGGAGATTAATGCAGATGTAGTTAGGTTAAAATGTAACATCCTATTGTTTGTTCGCTCTTTTGACCCGTTTTAAATTTGTTCTAGGTTTTAATATTTTCTGCTTTCTTTTCGATTGAGGGGTTTGGTTTTTTTTTCATTTTATTTTTTTATTGTTGGGTTGTTTTTGTTGTTGCGGGGAGGTGTATATTTTTCTGTACATGAAATCCAGGATAGATAAGTCTATGGAGAGAGTAACTAGATTAATAGTTTCTTAGGGTTATAGCACGAGAGCTTGAGGGGAAATAGGGAGCTAACACTATTTAGTACAAGAAATCATTGGTCTCTACCCATCCAAAGGAAAGAAGAATGATGAAAATTCAAAGACATATGGAAACAATCTAATAGACTAATTGACCATGTCTCCACAATCCTGGACTGGAAGAACTAGATGGTGCCCAGCTACGACTACCAACTATTCGAATAAGCTCCTCTTTTTCCCCCTCCCTCTCTCACTCTCCCACCCTTGTGAATCCTTGATCAATTACATATTGTTACTATTATTTCATATCTTACACTGTCCATTATCTCCCTTCACCCACATTTCTGTTATTCATCCCCTTCAGGAGGGGCTATATACCCAATCTTGTGATGGGTTAGCCCTTTCTCACCCTTTCCCCTCCCTGACCATCCCCCTACCCTCATGATATTGCTACTCCCATTACTGTTCCTGAGGGGGTTATCTGTCCTGAATTCCATGTGTCGAGAGCTCTTATTTGTACCAATGTGTACTCTCTGGCCTAGGCAGATTTGTAAGTTAGAACTGGGTCATGGTGGTGGGGGGCAGGAAGCATTCAGGAACTAGAGAGATGATGTGTGATTCATCAGTTCTTTAGTATGCCTTGGTTGAATCATCCCTCCCTTATACCACTTCTGTGGGGTCATATCCAATTATCTACAGATGGGCTTTGGGTCTCCACTCCAATCTCTCTCTCTCTCTCTCTCTCTCTCTCTCTCTCTCTCTCGCATCGATATAGTTGTTTTAAAGCAGGCATTCTGAATCTAGGGCCATAACTTCAGGGATTCTGCGAACACACTGAAATTAAATGTCTGAAGTGTGCATTTGAAAGGGGTGAACGCCTATCACTTTCACTGGTCTTAAAGGAGTCCGGGATTTCAAATAGAGGTTCCTAGGGAACCCAAAAGGAGGCCTGATGGCACAATACTATAATGGTTAACTAGCGAGTGGGCAGCAGTCTGGACCCATCAACAGTAGAAGACACCTGGCGATCTGCTCCTGCAAGGACCAGAGCCCAGGAAACGGTGGAGCCGCTCGGCTCATAGCACCTGTGAATCAGAATGAACTCAATAAAAATGAACGCAATAAAACAGCTGTTGCAAATGGTTTGCGCTTGACCACTAACCTCAAGGTTGACATTTGGAACCTGCCCAGAAGCTCCATGTCAGAAAAGCCTAGCAAACTGCTTCTGTAAAGATTACAGGCCAGAACCCCTCTGGGAGTAGGTCTACTCTGTGACACATGGAGTTGCCATGAATCACAATTAACTTTACAGCAACGAAGCTGGTTGTGCTTGTTCTTGTTGTGTTGTCACTATGACATTAAAAGGAAGGCCCCTCGCCAACAGAACCCCAGGAAAGAGACACCTCAACATGTGTAATGATGTTGGGCACCTGCACCTGCCTCTAATCTTCAGTGCAGCCAAGAAAGAGCCCATTTCTTTATCCACATAGTATCCTCACACAAAGAACAATCAGGTTTCTGAGAGGAGAGTTAAATGTGCTATTCAGCAGTTGTAGGACAAATGAAACAGGGCCTTGTCCGACAGAACATGTGGGTCATCCCAGAGAGGCTCATGCCCAGAACAATCAGGATGAACCCAGGAAGTCTCAGTGCCTGGCTATTTGCAAGGCATCCTGTTGACAACTAGAAGTGGGACCTGCTGGATAACGGCTGTACCTTCTAGGATCATGTTGCTACAGACAGGGATTGGATTCTGATGCTGGTCCAAATAGAAATTAGGTCATTTATTCCATTTCTGAAAACCTGGCAGGCATGCCTTTCTTTAATGCCTTCATTAGACCAACTGAATATTTTCCAAAAAGGAATTAGGGGACTATTTCCAAGTCTCATTCAAGCCCTCGGCTTGATCTTGCTTTTCAATCTCATTGCAGAATGGTCCTTGGGTCACCCACGGGGAGTATTTTCTCTTGTCCACACTACTGGAAGTAGTTTGCTCATAAGTTTGCAAGAGGAACTCAATTTCTTGTTGGGACTCAATCATCTTAATGGAAAAGAAAAAACACTATCTTTTCCTGGCTTAAAAAATAATTTTTAAAAAGCTTGCTGTGCATTTATTTGGGCACAAGTAAGGAGGAAAGGGCCCAATCTCCTCAACAAATACCAGTTCTCTATCTCTTGCCAAGTATTGTGCCAGTGTGAGTTGCAAGATACAACTTGTGAGTGTTCATTGCCAACAAGTTGGGAGTTCAAGCCCACCATGGAAAAGGGGTCTGGCTATCTGCCTCTGTAAAGATGGCAACCATTGAAAACCCTGAGAAGCTCCATTCTCGGCTGTAACACATGGGAGCACCATGAATTGGAAGGGACTCATTGGCAGTAGGTTTGGTGTTTGGGTTTGGGGTTTGTGGGTTACTGTTCCTGACTCTTCACATCCTCCTTGGAATAAGATGATAAATCCACAGGCTTTATCGTTTGACACTATAATACAGTGGAGTTTGCAAAGTAAACATCTCTACACAGCTGACTTTAAAATCACTTCCACCCATGGGCAATACATAGGCTATCGGAAATAGGGAAGGACACAAACACAGAGGAGGCACAAATAGACAAATGGGATATACTGAAGATAAAACATCTGTGTCCATCAAAAGAATTCACCAAGAGAGTAAGAAGAGGGCCCACGGCTGGGAAAACATCTGTAGCAATGACACATCAGACAAAGACCTTATTACTAAAATCTACAGTACTCTGCTAGATGATAAAAATTAAAAAAACGAATTGCCCACTGAGGAGGTGGGCAAATACCTGAACAAAAGTTTCACAAGGGCAGAAATCCGAATGGCCAATAAACATGAGAAAATGTTCCTGATCATTACCCATAAGAGAAATGCAAATCAAAACAACAATGAGGTTCCACCTAACACCCTCAAAGATAGCCCAATACAAAAAATCAGAAAGCAACAATTGTTGGAGGGGCTGTGGTGAAATAGGAACTCTCATCCACTGCTGGTGAACCTGTAGGTATGTACAGCCACTATGGAAATTGATCTGGTGATATCTAAAACAGACAGAAATTGAGCTACCATACGACCCAGCAGTCCCCCTACTGGGCATATACCCAGAAGAGGCAAGAAACAAACCACGGCCAGACATCTGTGCTCCAGTGTTCATTGCGGCACAGTTCACAATTGCAAGGAGTTGGAAGCAACCCAAATTTCCATCAACACGTGAATGGATCAAAAACCTGTGGTACATACATACAAGGGAGTAGTATGCATCACTAAAAAGCAGTGATGAACACATGAAGCACATCGCAGCATGGGAAGAACTGGAGGAAATAATGCTAAGTGAAGTAAGCCAAGCACAAAAGGACAAGTACAACATGAGTCCGCTGAGGTAAGCTTGAAAAAATGCAAATGGGGAATAGGGAAAAAGCTACTATATACAAACATTCCTAGAGTGAGGTCCAGGTAGTATGGCAGGAGTCAGACCAAATCCAGGGATACATATGGTAGCCAACAAAAAAGGAGGGGGAAAAGAAAGAAAGAGAGAGAGAGAGAGAGAGAGAGAGAGAGAGAGAGAGAGAGAACCGAAGAAGACATGGGTAGCGGGGAAACAGGGCACTAACCCACCCAAGAGGAGGGTGTTCTTTATATCGCCACAGGAGAGGGAGAGAGGGACCAGACTTCAACCTGGTGCACCAAAACGTGAATGCAACATACTGGCATGAAGCAAGGAACCAATAGAGAGGTCTGCGGAGCCAGCTCCAATCCCAACTACATGGACAACCTCCCTGTCCTCCCAGAAAAATTAACTTCAGAGGTCAACACTGGAGCTACAGCTCAGGGAGAGGGGGCACGTCTGATCAGAGCACACAGGAGCAAGCGAAGAGGGAAGGAGAGAGAATGGAACACATCTTGGTCCACCAAGCCCCCAGGATGATATTCCTGCTGAGAGCACCAAATGCAGAGAGTACCATAGGGCCGGCCCAATCATGAAACATGCCGTCTCTCACTGACCCATCGTGCTACAAGGGACAACACTGGAGACACAGTGCGGGAATTGTGCCCCATCTGACCCTGCCACAACTGGGTGAAATGCTAAGGGTGTGCAACAGAGCAGGAAGGGAAGCAAAGCAATGAAGTCCTGAGGGAATACCAAAAATAGACTTTGGGGCCAGGGCATAGCACCCTATCAGACTCAACCAGAAAACACTCCTAAAGGTCAACAAACAGACCAGGAACTATTTATAGGCTTTTCTTATTTGTCATTGATTTTTTGTTGTTGTTGTTTTGTTTTCTTTTGTTGCTTTGTTTTGCTCTGTCTCATTTTTGTGCTTATTATTGTCTCAGTATGTCTATCTAGATAAGATAGACTGGATAAACAATCAGGAGGAGAAAACTGACGGTTCTGGGGGAGACGCAGGTCAGAAGGGGAGGCAGGGGAAAGGAAGGAAGGTGTCAACCACAAGTGATCTAAATTCGGTGGTGAGGAGGGTATAGGATGCCTGGTGGGGCTTGATCAAGGGCAATGTAGCCAAGAAGAATTACTGAAACCTGAATGAAAGCCGAATCTGATAGTGTGACAAGAGGAAAGTAAAAGAAAATAGAGGAAAGAACTAGGAGACAAATGACATGTATAGAGCTCTAAATACAGGAATGTACATATGTAAATATATTTATATATAAGGATAGGGAAATCGATCTATGTACATATATATATATATATGTTAAGTATTAAGGTAGCAGACAAACATTGGGCCTCTACTCAAATACTCACTCAATGCAAGAACACTTTGTTCTAATAACCTGGCATTCTGTGATGCTCACCTTCCCAACACGAACTCTGAAAACAAAACGGGTGCATAAGCAAATGTGATGAAGAAAGCTGATGGTGCCTGGCTATCAAAGATATAGGGTCTGGGGTCTTAAAGGCTTGAAGATAAACAAGCGGTCATTTAGCTGAGAAGCAACAAAGTCCACATGGAAGAAGCACACCAGCCTATGTGATCATGAGGTGTCGATGGGATCAGGTATCAGGCATCAAAGACCCAGAAAAAAAAATCCTACCAATGTGAATGAGGGGGAGTGCGGAGTGGAGACCCAAAGACCATCTGTAGACAATCAGACATCCCCTTACAGAAGGGTCACAAGGTGGAGATGAGCCAGTTAGGGTGCAGTATAGCACCGATGAAACATACTATTTTCCTCTAGTTCTTTAATGCTTCCTCATGATAGCCCCACCCTATCATGACCCCAATTCTACCTTACAAATCCGGCTACACCAGAGCATATACACTGCTACAGATAAGAGCTGGAAATACAGGGAATGCAGCACCGATAACCCCCTCAGGACCAATAATGAGAGTAGCGACACCAGGAGGGTAAGGGAAGGTGTGGGGAGAAAGGGGGAACCAATCACAATGAGCTACGTATAACCCCCTCCCAAGGGGAAGGACAACAGAAAAGTGGGTGAAGGGAGACATCCGTCAGTGTAAGACATGAAAAAAAATTTATACATTACCAAGGGTTCATGAAGGAGGGAGGGTGGGGGAGGGAGTGAAAAAATGAGGAGCTGATACCAAGGGCTCAAGTTGAAAGATAATGTTTTGAAAATGGTGGTGGCAACAAATGTACAAATGTGCTTGACACAATGGATGGATGGATTGTGACAAGAGTTGTATGAGCCCCCAATAAAATGATTTTTTTAAATCACTGCCACCAAGTGAACTGTGATACATAGAAACCCTGTGGCACAGAATAGAATTGCTCCATGGGATTCCTGAGGCTGTAGATATTTCCAGAAGCAGACTGCCACAGCTTTCGGCCTCAGAGTGGCTGACGGATTTGATCGTCCAACTTTTCAGTGAGCAGCCCAGCACTCAGCCTGATGACTTGTTTGGATGAGTAACGTGTGGACGGTGTGTCTCTGGAAGGGGAGAGTGCCCACCACTTTCACTGATCTTAAAGGAGTCCTTCACTCCAAACAGTTTCCTCCAAACTCAAAAGCTTACTTCCATCCAGTCGAAGCCAACTCATAGCAACCCTATGAAAGGAGCCCTGACAAGCATTGGTGAGATACTGGGCTGCTAACTGAAGTGACAATGTGACTCTTTTGAGCCGATGGAAAGCTTCCACCAGCAGGTCTGTGAACAATAAATACAGGGGCATTTCTGGCCACTACGAAAATACGAGGGCTGCTTATTATTGCAGCTAAAGCTGGCTAATTCACTTTCCAAATCCAATACATTAATAGAGTATTCTGTATCTTCCAAACCACAAGACTTCACAAAGGTTGCAGCAATTGTCCATTTTGCAGTGTCCAAAGAACTAAAATGAGGTTCTGTTGTTAAAATACAGTTACTATGCCCAGCTGCTAACCTAAAGTTTGGGTCTTCTAGTCCACAGAGGTGCTATGGAAGAAAGGCCTGGTGATCTACTTCCAAGAAATCAGTCGTTGAAAACCCTCCAGAGCAGAGTTGTATTCTGTTGCACGTGGGGGTTGGAATCCACCCATCGGCCACTGTGTTGTCAGTTCATTGGAAGATGGCCTTCTCATTCATCACCTTGTATAACTGTCGGGGCCATAACTCAGTCCTTTCTGAGTTGCTAGTCTTGACTTCTCTCCTTTCAGTCTACATGTACAGGAAAGATGACAACAGTTGGAGCCCTTGAAATCTTTTGACATGCTCCAGTGTTTGGAGTGGTTTAGAATCCCAGACACTGGGGGTTACAGTCTTGTGTTCACCTCCCACTAGAAATGTCAACTAGTTACAGCTGCTGTAGTCAGTCTTGAAATAAGGCGATAGTGTCAGGGTACTGGATGTTCCCGGTGGATCAGAGGAAGACAACTAAATGAATAAAAAAATGAGAACAACCTGAAACCGCTGCAAGAAAACAGACAATTTTGTGACACTAAGAATAAAGAGAGAAAAACTGGCAGATACTGACGCCAGTGTTTCAGAGGTTTCTCAAGTCCCTCCATTCCTCATAAGATCAACTTGTCACCACATTTCTCCATCTCTGACTCCCCCCACCCCACTTCCCCCTCTTTTGTTTCTATATTTCTTTTATACAAGATGGAATAATGTTGAGCCGCTTTCACCCTAAGAGACTGAATTGCTGGGTTCTGTTTAGTTCCTGGTATAATTGGAAACAATTGGATTTGAATAGCAATTTGGATTTCACATCTTTTATTTATTAACGTTCTTCAAAATATATAAAGTAAAACGGTAAAAACAGTTTTACATAACATAGAGAATGTCAAGGGAAAAAATGAGGACAAAGGGAAAAATAGAAATGGAATAAAAATATGAGTTCAGTTTTAACCAGAGAGTTTCCGGGTTTACATTTGTTTATGACTAATGTATATTTCCCATCTGAGGCAATGTTAATCCATAAATATTACCGCTGGAGGATTTGTTCGCTTACTAAATCGATCCAGTGGTTAGTTAAGGAATGGATGTTCAGAAAACGATCATCTTTTTTTCTTTGCTCTCCTCCTGAAATGGAAGGGTGGCTAGAAAGTATATATTATGACTCCCCAAAGTCTATATGTAAATGGTTGGATGTCAGATATTTGAATCTAATATTGACTCTCTTCCTGGCTCTTAAGTAAGCTAGTTGTTTAATGATTGCAGCCTTCCAAGGCACAAGTTACTGGTGGTAAGGAGCAGGGTTAGCGTGGAAATCCAGACGGGCCTGACTCCAAAGGAAAATTCTTTCTACTGAAAGGAATCCACAGGTGTCTCAGAACCTTTTATACCCCAGGGAGCTTTTGAAAATACAGACGCCTGAGCATCATCCTGGGTCTATTGATTCTGAACCTGAGCTGGTGGCAGAAGGGAAAAACCTCAAAAATGATTCTGATTTGTTCAAAGAAAAGATAGAATCATACCGCTGTTGTAGTTGTTGTAGGTCCCGACGCATACAGACCCTCTGTACAGCAGAATGAAACCCCACCCAGTCCTGTACTGTCGTCACAATGATTATGTTTGAGCCCATCGTCACAGCCACGCTGTCAAGCCATCTTTTGCAGGATCCACCTCTCATGCAAACATAACATGAACACACAAAAACGTCTTATTTAACCTATTAATGAATGAAGAAACCAGTATCGTGTTATAAGCAGCAAAACCAAATGCACTGCCATGGAGTTCATGCTGATTCATAGCGACCGCCTGTGGGTTTCTGAGACTGGTCATTGTTTACCGGAGTACAAAGCCCAACAACCTTTCTCCCGCCGAGCAGCTGGGTGGTTTCGAACTGCGTAGCCATTACCCACCAAGGCACGGTCAGAAATCGCACCTGAGTCTTCTTATTTGATGCAAAACTAGCTTCTTCCACTGGCGGGAAGGGAAATCGAGGGCGCCTCCACGGGACAAAAGCATGCCTATGGAGCAGAATCATTGGCAATCCTTTCGGTGATCGACATTTAGAGTCATAAAGATCGTGGAAAGCATAAAAATGGAGCCACACTGGTTGCGCAGAGCAGACACGGGCTGGGGGTGCCTCCGAGTGCAGCTGTCCTCCGCCATAGCGTTGTCATGGCTGCGACTTCTGAGGCATCTTGCCAGGCCCTTCCCAGATGGCTCTGGGGAGGCTCTAGCTGCCCAATATTTAGTCATGCATGCTGCCCAGGGCTTTCTAGTGAAAGGCAAACCCCCAAAGGGTGGCACCAGGCAGAATGCCTGGCCATCTTTGTTACCCATTTCAACTGTATTCACACTTCTTGCCGACATGCTTCAACGGTGAAGAACCACGGACCACTTCCAGAGGTCTGCCTTATTTGAAGCCTTGCACGTGTGAAATCTTAGAGGGATTGTATTTTGCTCGGTCTCTGGTGCAGTAAGTATTTCAGACTTTCTTGAGTTTCAACTGGCCAGTCTGTAACTGGTTCCAATTGTACCAATTCAGGTTTGTTTTGTTTTGAATATTTTACTGAGAGATCACTCCCCAACCAGCTTAGTCCTGAGTGACACTATAAATTCCACAGCCTGCCCCATGAACCTGAGGTTGTAAGAGATGTTGTCACAGGATGTCAAAAGATAGAAAGACCTCATGGTGACAGTGGAGTCCTGTCGCTTAGTGGTCACATGTTGCGTTGCTGCCACAAATTTGAACTGCCAGCAGTTCAAATCGACCAGCAGTTCCTCAGGAGAAAGTTGGGAAAGATAGGATTTTCTACTCTCTTCATGAGTTACAGTCTCATAAAGTCATATAGGGCAGTTCTAGCTTGTCATATATCTTGTCCCTATGAGTCTGCATTGACTGGATGGCAGTGAGTTTGTTGCTGATGTTGTTGTTTGAGGGGCAGGTGTTGTTTTGTTGGTGGTTGTGGTAGTTACCTAATCTGGTGTCAATTTGAAGATTAAGAGTGTAGAGGTGGAGTCTAGCCTGTCAATCCAGAGATAGCCAACGAGACCTCTGTGTGGGCATGGCCTTCTGAGAATTCTGGGAACTGCTGATTTTCCTGCTTGGAGGTGAGAGTCTCTCTGTCTGTCTCTCTCTCTCTCTCTCTCTCTCTCTCTCTCTCTCTCTCTCTCCTCATACCCTGTGAGACATTGAAGCTACCTAGACACATGGAACTACCTAATGCCCAGAGCTGGAGAAGCCACGTGGACCTACCCTGATGCAACCAGACCTATGAAGCCAGGAAAGTCATGTAGAGACCCCTGCCCGTGCTGAGTTGCTTACAAAGTCACAAGATCCAAGATTTTCTACCCACTGGCCTGTGATTGTCCTTCATTTGGCATCATTGCATGTGTTTCATGAGTTTGAAGAGGACTTTATAGATTGGTATTGGACATATGGGATAATATCAGACTTATGGGCTTGGAATTGACTGGGTTGGGATGCTTTCTTAATGTACAATTACCCTTTATATAAAACTCTCTCTTATATACATATGAGTTATTCTATGTATTTGTTTCTCTAGTCTACCCAGACTAACACAGGGGTTTTGTTTTGTTTTGGGTTTGGGATTTTGATTCCTTCCTGGTAACCTATCTCTTTTGAGCTCTTCTCTCTCAAGAAAGTATCCCAACCTCAGTAAGCAAGTATCGGTTATAACTGGGTCGGGCCTGCTGAACATGCACAGAAAAGATAGTCACACCCTACAGCTCACCCCAGAACAGAAGAACTTTGGTCAAGGAACAAAAGACCACTACAAACATGTCACCAGACTAACCCACATCATATTTACAAGAGAGATACCCAACAAACCATTTCTTGGCCAAGAATCATAACCCTGCCCCAATGCATATTCATGGCCATTCCTCAGAAATGTATTACATATTCATAATCTCCTCAGTTTACTTCCTGGTATACATGGCTAACACTGCAACACACACACACCCTTTTGGAGGTGGGGGAGGACCTTGGCAACTCTGGTCCAGGCTTGTTCCTTATTTGATCAACCAAAGTAAAACCTTTTTTCTGTTTTCACTCAGTCTGCTTCTGTACTGCATACTGCCATTGTAGCCCCCATTTCTAAAGATGTGTCGAGTGAATCTGTATTTGAGTAGATTCTTCCACCAGGAAGGAGCTCTAGTGGCAGAGTGCTCGGTTGTTAAATATAAGGTTAGTCGTTTGAATTCACCACTCACTCTGTGGGAGAAAGGCTGGATCATTTGCTTCCTTAGAGATTTACAGCCTTGGGAATGCTTTGGGGAAAGGTCTACTCTGTCCTGTTAAGTCTCTAGGAGTCAGAATCAACTTGATAGTAATGGGTTTGGCTTTGGATTTTAAGGCCTTGGCTAAAGCACAACACCCACAGCGGATGATTGTGGGCCCCCAAAGGCAAAGGTTCGCTCTGACATCGCTCCTTTTCCCTGTCTCCTCTTCATATGGCCTGAATTCTTTCATATTGACTTTTCGATGCATTTTATCTATGCCTAAAATTCTCTCTCTCTCTGGTCTCAAAACGTTGCGAGGATATGTATTAGCTCCCAATAAAATGGTTTGAGGGGAAATAAAGAGAGAGAGAGAGAAATGAGGAGCTGATACCAAGGGCTCAAGCAGGGATGATTGTGGGCCTGTGTAACGGAGAAGGGGCCCTGGTTAGAAGTTGGCTGAGTTTAAACCAGCAGTTTCTCCAAGGGGAAAAATGAGGTTCTCTGCTCCTGTAAAGATCTGAAGTCTCATAAACCCAAAAGGGTACTTCTGCTCTGTCCTATAGAGTCACTATGAGTCAGAACTACTGGAGAGAAGTAGGTTTCCTTTGAGGTTTGGTGCAGCAGAGATTATTACAAATGATTTCCCAATCTGCATGCATGTTTCATAAAAGAGCGTCAGAGCTTTTAGCTGGACATATGGCCACTCAGGTAAGGCCTGCATTCCCAGGCCTCCCTTTCATAATGGCATGGTCATGTTTCTTCCTGTGGGATGTAAACAGAGTCAATGAATACAGTATCCAGATCCTACCCCTGAAAAGAAGAGCTTATGCCTTCAAGTTCCTTTTCCCTCTCTACCTCTGGCTGGAACGTTGACATAGTAGAACATGAAATGATGATAGATAGATGATAGATAAATAGATAGATAGATAGATAGATGATAGATAGATACATAGATAGATTGAAATGAATGAATGAATGAATGAAGCAGGATTCAGAGCAGCTATCCTATAAGATGGAAACTGTATGACTATCTGAGGCTCTCAGAGGAACAATCCACAAAGAGCCTGGGTCTCCAATGCCATTAGCCCTGGAACAATTAGACCCTGACTGTTGAGAAAGGAGCCCCAGAGGTGTACTGGTTAGATGCTCAGCTGCTAACAGAAAGGTTGGTGGTTTAAACCTAACCAACAGCTCTGCGGGAGGAAGGGTCTGGTGATTAACTTCTGTAAAGTCTAGAACACCCCAGAGGGAAGTCGTACTCTGTCCTGCAGAGTTGACATCACCTAACAACAGCAACAACAACAGAGAGAGAAGTAAACTTTGCCTCGTGTAAGACACCATTGTGTTGTCCTTTGTTGGATCGGCCAAACTGGTCCCCTACCTTAGACAAGCTGCCACGGAGAATAAGCTCTACTGTCTTTGAAAGTTTACAAGGTATATTGTCAAGTGAGCAAAGCAAGTTGTAGAAATACTATTATCATAATCTAGATCATAATTTTAACCACCATGACCCTCACCACTAATATAGGCATAAATATTATCAGGTCTCTATTATTTTCCTCATCAGTTATCCAAGCCCACAAATGCTTGAGTCCAATACCTCCTTTTGAGACACCTCTCTCCCTTTAGATTATCTAAGAAATCAGAGGATTATGCAGTCTCTACCTGACACCTCTATCAATCTGAGTCCAGCCAGGAAAATAAAAGCCACACTGAAGAATTCCATACTAAGAATAATTCATTTAATCACAAAAGTGTTTAGAAGAACTAAAAGATTCCTGTAATCTTATCAAGGGAACTCTCTAACGTTTCTCTTGGAAATAAGCATCAAGAGTGGGGAAAGGGTGGTGTTTTAATAAAGAATGCTTCATCAGCTGCATAGCTGTATGGGGCAAATATCTCAAACTCTGTTTCACACCACACTCAAAAATCAACTTCAGGTGATTGAAGATCTAAATATCAGAGGGAAAACAATAGAAACTTTTAAAGGAAGCAGCGAAGGACACATTCACAACCTTAACCAAGATTTGTAAAACCTGCACCAGAAAGAAAATGTTCATGAAGATATTCTGTCCCCCTCACGAGTAGGCTTCTGCGTAAGTTGCTTTTAAAAATGGGTGTTCAATTTTATCAGTTCCAACTAGGTTCAGTTTAACTTTACATTGGCATAATATCTTCATTTCCATTCCCAGCTCTCCTTCTACCACTGGGCAGGAAATACTATGTCTCTTTTGGGGTGGTTTCCTCCTTTCCATCGGGCTGAGTTGCAAGGCGGGGCAGTGACTGGGTGGCGGGTTTAGACAGTGCTAGCCTATTGGAAGGGGGCCGCGGTGGTGCCGTGGTTCACTGAATGGTCTGTGGTCAGAACCCACCAGCCACTCTGAGGCGGAAATACGTGGCAGTCTGTTCCTGTATAAACGATTCCTTGGAAACCCTTTGGGACACTTCTACTTTGGCCTGTAGGGTCGACAGAAATTGGAATCAGCTTTCCAAGATGCAACAACAAAAGTATTAGAGAGGAGAGGGAACTTGGTGCCTCAAGTTCTCAGTCCAGGCCGCTTCCTGTGAGCCTCAGGTGAAGTGGTTCTTACATCTATCCCCGGGCCACCCGGGAGAACATGGAAATCCCAGAACAGCTTCTGGGCTATCATCAATCACCAAAACCTCCAAGCAGCTAACTTTGCCTCCACTTCTCGCTGCGGTTTTCTGCCTCCCCAGAGCTTGGCCCCCAAAGGCAAAGGTTCGCTCTGACATCGCTCCTTTTCCCTGTCTCCTCTTCATATGGCCTGAATTCTTTCATATTGACTTTTCGATGCATTTTATCTATGCCTAAAATTCTCTCTCTCTCTGGTCTCAAAACGTTGCGAGGATATGTATTAGCTCCCAATAAAATGGTTTGAGGGGAAATAAAGAGAGAGAGAGAGAAATGAGGAGCTGATACCAAGGGCTCAAGCAGAAAGCAAATGTGTTGAGAATGATGAGGGTAACAATGGATGGATGGATGGATTGTGATAAAAGTTGTACAAGCCCCCAATAAAACGATTTTTTTTAAAAAACAAGGCAAAAACACTGTGAGGATTTGATTCCGCTTCCCTTGACCAGTGAGCAAGAGGCAACTTGCTCCTCGAGTGTGGGGTGTGGAGGAGAGGGAAGAAAAAAACAAATATACTCCAAAAAATAAGAACAGAGGTTAATAGAGTCAAACAAATCACATGTTCAGGATCTATAAAGAACTGTCGAAATGCACCAACAGGTGGGAACCACACAGGAGTCCGTCAACTGATAAAGCATAAAAAGAAAATGTATCTATCCATTCCATGCGACAGTACTCCTCTACCATGGATTGGATTTCAACCCCTGGCAAGCCTAGAGAACAAGATCGAACTGATCCCATAGGTTTTCCTCGGCCTTCGACCTTTCTGGAAGCAAACTGCTACATCTCGCTCCCGTGAAGTGGCTGGCTAATTCAAACTTCTCACTTTTGGTTGGCCCCAAGAGCATAACCACTGCACCACCAGGGCTTCTGATAAAATCACATAATTCACCAAATCACCACCAGGGTTCCTGATAAAATCACATCAATACAAACTGTGAGACAGTATCCACATATGCCTAACCGATGACCTAGCAATGCCACTCCTAGATAATAGACCCATGTATACATACTAATCCCTGAAAAAAAAAAGTACTAGAATGTTCATGCAAAGTGAAATAAGTCAGACACAAAGAGGCAAATTGTATAACTCCGCTTACATGAAATATCCAGTGTAGGCCAATGCACAGAGACAAAAGTTTATGGATGGGCAGAAGAGGTAGAGAAAAGGGAATGAGGAGGCATTGCTGAAGGGATATTGAGTTTCTGTTGAGAAGGGGAAAAAACCTTTGTCAATAGTGGTGATAGTTATACAACATGGTGAATATAATTAATGTCACTGAACTGTACAGTCAAAAGTAGTTCAATGAGCATTGTTCCTTGAATATGGTGAGCAGGGCAGGAGAGAATGGAATGCCAAAGGGGCATGAGGGAGCAAGGAATATGTCCATTTTCTTGATTGGAGTGATGATGTCATGGGTGAATACATGTGTCAAATTTTATCAAATTGTACACTTTATGTATATGCCCTCTGAATGTCCATTATATCCTCAGTGAACTGAAATTATTTGGTACGGCTCTTCTCTCCATACTCTGTAAAGTCTACCCAATGACTGAGTGGGATCATGCAAATGGAAGATTCTAACCTGGGGGTTGGCCAGTTTGGCCATTCTGCTGGGTGTAAGACTACAGTATCTCAGAAGTAGGAAGAGAAGTCCTGAGACCATCAAGAAAGAAGAGCCACCAGCAGACCATGTGTGAGATACCTGCCCAAAGTGGTGGAGATAACAGAGGCAGGAGAGACCCTAGAATCTGCAGCACTGAGACCACATACAAGGCAGAGGACCCATGCTGAGACCATGAGGCAGTGTGGCAGGTGGGCTTCCTGGACCAAAGAACCATGTGGCTAAAAGAGCAAGCAGCAGAAAGAGATGTTCTTGCCACCATGGCTGTGAGGAAGCATTGTGGACCAAAGCAATGTCTCCATAACATTTTGTAACCTGTTAGCTTCCCTAATAAACACCATACTCGTGAATATTATCTTGAGTTCTGTGTGGCCATTGCAATACATGGTAAAGGTACCCTTGAGAAAGGTACAATGCCATGGGAGGGAGACTAGGATGAAGAAAGAGAGGTGGATGTAGGTCTTGACCTCTGCCTCATAGGACTCATCCTTGGGCAGCTGTGGAATTGGCTTCGCCTTCTCTTTTGAGCAGCCAGAGGAAAGCAGACATGGCCCCAAAGCCATATCCTCCGTACTTAAAAAAAAAAAAGCTGTTAAAAAAAAGAACTCTCACATCCAGAATATTTAAAGAAAAGTCAAAACATATTTCTACAAAATTACAGAAACCTGTATTAAACAAAAATTTCAAAATGTGAAACTACTGTTTCTCAACATATCCTTCATCAAAAATAAAAGTTCCCAAGCATATTTAGCCCACTGCCCTTTTTTCAGATAAAAACATTACTCAGTGCTCCCCCATACCCGCCCCGGCAATTCTCCAGGATAAAGTGTAGGTATCCGCTTTTGCAGTCCCTTGAATAATTCTAGCACCCGACCCCCAGAGACAGTATCGCCCACTTTGGGAAACAATGATCTAGGACTATATATGTCTGGAGGTGCTGTTTTCATCTCTCCAACCCTTCCCCCCACCCCCCGCCCCCACCCAAATTCTGTGCTCTTCCGTTTACACCAAATCAAAACAACAGTTTGGCATCCTCAAAGGATTCAAATTGTGCTCCTTTTAATTATTTTATTTTTTACTGTAGTAGGACAGAACTGGCCACCTCAGTAGTCCCTGAGGCTAAACCATTACTATCCCCACAGTTACTTTAGCAAACCTGGTTCCCTTGCTTCTGCAACATCATGCAGAGCTAGTGATCGAGTTTGCAAATTGTGCTCCTTTTTAATGTCCTTTGAGTTTGTGAAACAAGACCAGGGCTGTAGGGCGGATGGGGTAATGTTTCCCAACAAAACTCTCCTAGGATTGCCTTGTTATCCTCAAAGAATGAGCAAGTGCGTTGTTGTGATGGGGAAATTTGCTTGGTCCAACTTACCTGACTTTCTTCTCACTTATGAAGTTTTCCATTTTCTTAAAACATCTTCATAAGCCCCTTGTGTTAGTTTGGGTACATTAAAGAAACAAATCCACAGAAACTCATATGTATAAGAGAGAGTTTTATATAAAGGATATGGCTGATCCCACCACGAGACACGCCGTCCCTTGATGGCCCCGGGCACTAAGGGGGACAACACTGGAGAGTCAGTGTCGGGACTGGCCCAGACTGACCCTGAGACACCGAGGCAAACCACAAAGAGTGTGTGGCAGAGCAACCATGGGAGCAGAGCAGAGAGCCCCCAAGGGAGTACAAAGGACGGA